>NW_012149152.1:1082175-1154014 GCF_000956105.1 Propithecus coquereli | reverse complement strand
ATATAAACAAGTAATATACATATATATATAAAGTGTGTGTGTGTGTGTGTGTGTGTGTACATATATATATGTATAAAAGACTACTTGATGTTTCTCACCAATCATCAGAGCCCTTCATTTTATCTACTTTCTTCCCACCTCAGGCTTTATTTTGTACAGTTGCTATTACTATATCTTTAATAGACTGAGCTTTTCTTCTGTGGAATCTAATCTGTTTTCAATGGACTTCAGTGAAATTTTTATTTCATAAATTTTATTTTTCATCTTTAAAAATTCTATTTTGGTCTCTTTAGTATTCTATCTTTCTCCTTATTTTGTTCATGTGTTTATTTAAATTCTTGAGGTTAGTTATGTTTAATTTTTAGCATTTTAACAGCTTTATTGATAATTTCCGTATTATATAATTCACCTGTTTAAAGTGTAAAATTTAATGACTTTCAGTAGATTTTCAGTGTTATTCTACCATCATCACAATCAAGTGTTAATACATTTGTTTATCCCCCGAAAGATCACTTATTGCCATTTGTAGTCAGCTGCCATCTCAACCCCAGGAAGCTACTAATCTATGTTCTGTCCCTGTTGATTTTCCTTATCTGAACATTTCCTATAAATGTGTTGGCAAAACCACAAGGGGCATTTTGGTCTGTGTCCAGTTGTTCATTACACAAAAATCTGATTGTTGAGACAATGAGGACTGCCAAGGAAGAAAGGAAATTTTAATACGGCAGATGTCTTGTTGGGAGAATGGGAGAAGCGGCCTCAAATCTGTCTCTCTGACTAAGGGATACACGGGACTTTAAAAGAGGGACCATGTGCCAGGTCATGGCATAACACACAAAGGGCTACATGCACTGGGGGCAAGTTGTGGGAGGTGGTGAATTTTGGCATCAGGAAGTCTGCCCTGGGACCTTCAGATTCTGAACTCCTCGGTCTTGTAGAAAATTCATCATTTCAGGACAGGTGTGGTGGTTCTTGCCTATAACCCCAGCACTTTGGTAGGCTGAGACAGGAGTATCACTTGAGGCCAGGAGCTCTTGTCCATCATTTCTGGGAAACAGCTCAAAGGGTCAAGTAGTTAGTTAGGGGAGAGAAGATTATATTATTTAAAAACATATAGGGGTTCATGGAGCTGGTTACAAGTTGAACCCTATATAATATGTGATCTCTTGCTTATGGCACTGGTTTTCAACCAGGAGTGGTTTTGCACCTGGGGAATATTTTGCAATGTCTACAGGTAGTTCTAGGCATTATAACTGGGATGGCTGCTACTAGCATCTAGTAAATGGATGTCGGGGATGGTACTAAACATTCTGTAAAGTAAAAAATAGTCCCACATATAACGAAGACTTACATAGCCTCAAAATTCAATACTACCAAGATTGAGAGCCTCTGACTTAGTATAATGTTTCTGAAGTTTATCCATATCATAATTTGTATGCATTGTTCAGTCCTTTTCATTGCTAAATGGTTTTCCATTACATGAGTATGAAACATTCTGTTCATTCATTTAACAGTGGATGGACACTTTAATTGCTTCCATTTGGGGCATCTTTTGAATATTATTGCTATGGACATTTGTGTACAACACTTTTTATGGACATATATTTTCATTTCTCTTGGCTAAATGCTTAGGAATGGAATAGTCAGATCATATAATTATTATTTTGTGTTTGTTAGCCATTTATATAACTTCGAGTGTATATCTTTGAGCCACTTACATATCTTCTATCTTGAGGCTAGATAATTCTATCTATTAAAACCTTTTGCTGATTTTTAATTGGTATAGATGTCTCATTATAATTGAGTTTTAATGGGTTTTTTTAATGCATTCTAGAGACAAGCTCTTTATCAGATACACACTTTGAAAATATTTTCTCCCAGTCTGCGGCTTGTCTTTTCATTTTCTTAATGATATCTTTTGTTACACACACACACACACACATACTCGTATACCCCTGAAGGAAATTACGAATATTTTTACCCCCAAATATGGCATTTTGATATACCGGATTGACTGAACAAGCCTCAAGGTCATTCTGACCTTCGGACCCCTCACCATTGGCTCTTCTCAAATGTTTGAAGTTTCTTTATCTGCCTGATATCCATACCTGCCTGTGAAAACAATTGTGCTCCCTTCCCCTCCCTATTACCTCTGTCAGTATCTATTGCAGGAAGGAAGATCAAGAATATAACCAGGCCCAGCTCAATCCATTTTAAAAATAATACCTGTTTCTTAGGTTAATTTAATTTCCAAAGACAATCATTTACAAGTCAGTATGTTTGCTCCCCGCTCCATTCATCCTTCCAAGTACCTATTCATCCTCCCTAGCAATCATCTATTGCCCCTAAACAGAATTACCTATATTCCTCATCTCCCCCTTTCCCTGCATAGTGAGGGAATATAAACTCCTGGACCCCAGTGGGAGATTAAGTAATCACTCTGTGATTCTCCCTGTGTGCACAGCAAATAAATTTCTAAACCTTATTAATTTGCCTTTTTGTGAGTTGATCTTTCATCAGAACTACTAGGAGCAAAAGGGAAGTTTTCTCTTCTCCCCCACACCCTGCAAGAGTAGTAAATATATTGATATGACTGAAGAAATATTAGAAAATATATGAGAGAAACATGAAGGAGAGGTTATCTGAAATACTTCAATTCATTGTTTTATATCTTGAATTTGGAAAGATCTAATTTATTCCCTTTTATGTTTTTAAGCAGCCTGCAGTTAAAGCATGTATAAGGGTTTTGTTTTGTTTTTGTCTCTCTTGGTTTAAGAATTTTAATAGAAAATGGACTTACGATCTTCGTATGGTCTCTTTCTCTTTTGAAGTTGTTGCCAAAAGTCTAAGGGAACTCTCCACTCATAATTGAAATCAATCTTTTCATATTCTATCTTTTAGAGATTGAAATGCTGTGTTTACATCCTTTGCAAAATAAACCTGTTTTGAAAACTAGTTTTTTAGTCACTTCTCTACCTTTTCTTCTCCAGGATAAACACTACATTCTTCTCTAAGCTAACTACAGTGTTCATGGTTTTCATCCCTGAGCAGTTTGAGGTTTGTTAAAACACTCCAGTTTTTCCACATACTTTTCAAAATGAATAAATAGCTCTAATAAAGAAGAGTATATTTGCACTTTTTAAACATGGACATCATTAAACTTTTAATAATAATATAAGGATACAGTTAATATATGCATATATATGAGTTAGAATTTATGTTCATTTTATTTATGAACTTTCACATAAATTTTGCCCTGTTGATATTCATATATGCATGGTGGGACATTTTTTATTATGTTGAAAAGTTATTTATTGTAGAATTACAAATAGTTTCCCTGAATAAATAAGCCTCAGCGATATTCGCCTCACAAGGTTTAGACAAAGTTTCTCTCCAACACATAATATTGGATAATATTCATTGTACTATCAAGACAAATTTATGTTTTTGAGTAATCTAAGAAAAATAAACCTATTAAACAATGAGAATACATAATTAAGAACAATATGTCATCAAAAATTATGTTTGAAAAGGTAAGAAAAATGAAAAAATTGAATATATTTCGGTAAGTAATACAGTAATGGAAGTGCACTGAGGAGAGTTTGAATGATTGTGTTATTTGATTGCCAAAAATTTGGGACTATTTTCCTGTAAGTAGGTGACATGGTGGATGCTAATATAAAAAAAAAAAAATAAGAGACGGAAAATAATGTTTAAGGAAGAATTAATTAATTGTCATGTAAATGGAGAGTTGTAAGAAAGGAATCAACATGTAAAAATAGTTTATAAACACAGAGGCTATCAAATTAGATTTAAAACTAATATATAAATATATAGAGAACAATTCTGTTTACAATAGACACTTAAACATAAATTGATAAAGATTTCATGAGAGATTACTGTGAAAATTACCCCAATTCTCTAAGCATGCTATATCCATGCCCTTTGCCATGTAGCTTTGTATCTCCTCCCAACAAGAAGCAGATTCTGTCACCTCACTTCTTTCTTGATTCTGAGCTGTTCATGGGACTTGCTTTAGCCAAATGAATTTTATATAAGCCAAAAAAAAATGAAAACCAACCGTATGCTAGGCCAGTGTTATGCACGGATAAAACCACCGTGAGCAAGACAGTCATGAGATTTAAAATCTAACAGTAAAGAACTCATTTATACAAAAAACATCCTGTATATGTTTCCATGTAATCCTTATAAAAACTTTAGGAGATGCATATAATTATATCTATTATGTGATTAAACAAATTGAGGCTTAAAAGGACACAGTTCTATACCTAAATATAGGAATACTTTGGAGATATTGCAGGTTCAGTTCTAGACCATTGCAATAAACTGAACATTGCAAGATAACAAGTCACAAAAGTTTTTTGTTTCCTAGTGCATGTGATAGTTATGTTTACATTAGGCTGTAGTTTATTAAGTGTGCAAAAGCATTATCTCTAAAAGAACAATGTACATACTTTAATTAAAAATATTTTGTTGTTAAGAAATGCTGACACAGAGACACAGAGTAATCACATGCTGTTGGAAAAGTGGTGCTCATAGACTTATTGGAGACTAGGTTGCAACAAAATTTCAACTGGTAATAAATGAGGTAACTGTAAAGTATAAGGAAATGAAGCATGCCTCATGTCTGTATATGAAAAGAAGAATTAGGTTCTAATCTATGTTTTCAAACTAAAATATCAATTTATCTCCAATCCACCTCATACAACAACCAATATGTTGAAAAGGAAGACACATGCAAAGTTGCATGTTTAAAGAAATACCTAAATGCCAGTCACAATTAGAATTTTGTTTCTCATAGTTTTCTTATCCACTCTGCATTCCAAGAAGGAATATGCATTATATGTACATTTGCCCATGATACTATGAAATATTCAATGAAAAGGTAACTTACTGGTTCTCATAATGATTTCTCAGACAGTTATCAACAGCTTGCTTGGGACACTCCTGATCATCTGATGAGCTATATTATATGAAGTACTTTATTGCTAGATTACTTATGCAACTCTATCTTAAAAAATGAGACTTCTATTACAATAACTTTTTTTTGTCTCTATATGTTGGTATTAGCTACTCAACAAAACTAGTTTTGTTTGAGTAACTAAAAATAAATATCCTTAGACAACTGTTTCTAAATTATTTGTATACAGGACTACCCTGCAACCAAATGGCAGAAGTTTGGCCCCCATTGTTTCATTTTCAACATGTAACTGTGAAAATATTTTTGAGCATTTCAAAGTCCAGAATAACAAAATAACCATAGATTTATCATATCTTAGGCCATAAAACATGTCTCAACAAATTCAAAAAAAAATAGAAATTATACCATATATCCTCTCAAACAACAGTGGAATACAACTATAAATCAAATTCAAGAGAAACACCCAATTCTACACAAAGTTGTGGAAACTAATATATACCAATATCCCTTATGAATACAGATGCAAAAATCTTCAGTACAATACTAGCAAACCGAAATCAACAGCACATCAAAAAAAAAAAAAAAAAAGAAAAATCCACCATGACCAAGTGGACTTCATCCCAGAGATGCAAAGATGGCTCAACATATGTAAATCAATGAATGTAATTGACCAATTAAAGAGAAGTAAAAACAAAGACCATATGATCATCTCAATAGATGCAGAAAAAGCATTTGACAAAATTTGTCACCCTTTCATGATAAAAACACTCAACAAACTAGGCAGAGAGAGAATATATCTCAACATTATGAAAGCCTTATAAGATAAACATCACATGTATTTGCTATTAAATTGCAACTAAGTGATGACCACACGTGTGGAGAGAGGGCAGTAAACTCAGTGGAAACCAAACAGGGGGTAGGGAGAGGACAGGATGGGCGAAAACCTACCTAACTGGTACAATGAACATTATTTGGATAATGGGCCCACTTACAAAACCTGCCCCAAGCATTACAAAATTGATACATGTGACCAAAAATATTTGTACCCCCATAATATTTTGAAAAACATATATCCATTATTGCCTTCTATAATAATATTCTCCCATTTGAGCTTATTAGTATTTTTAAATAAATGCATTGGTCGATGTAAAAAAAATGGAAATCTGATAATTCAACTGCAAAAACAAAAAACAGTACAATTAGAAAATTGGTGGAAGATATAGAATAACATTTTATTGAAGAGAATTTGTAGATGACAAATAAGCATAAGAAATATATTCAAAACCATTAGCCATTAGGGAAATGCAGATTAAATACATAATGAGATATCAATGCACATCTATAAAATCGGCTAAAATAAAAAAAATGTGAAGACAGAAAATACTGGTAAGCATGCAAACTCTATCATGTATGTATTACTGTTGATAATATATAGCACCTCTGGAAAACAGTTTGTCTGTTTCTTTAAGAATTTAACATGCGACTACAACGCAACCTAGCAATTGCACGGCAGAACGTTTATCCTAGAGAAATGAACTTAGGTACACACGAAAACATGTACACAAATGTTTATAGTAGCCGTATTCATTATACATCATAGCCCAAACCTAGAAACAACCTAGAGGTTTTTCAACAGATGAAGGGTTAAACAAACTGGCATATCCATACGATGGGATAGTATTCAGTCACAAAAAGGAGTAAACTGTTAACACACACACAACAGTTTGAATTAATTTCAAAGGCATTATTATGAGTGAAAAAAAAGCCATCTCAAAAGATCGCATACTATCTGACTTCATTTATATAGTATTTTTGAAAAGAGAAAATTATAGAAATGTAAAATCGATTAGTGTTTGTCAAATTTTAAGTAGAAGGTATTGGCAGGAGCAACGTAGGAGTCCTTCTAAAAGGGCAGCACAAGAGATCCTTGTGCTGATTAAAATGTTCTGTATCTTTCAACATTTGGGTTGTAATACTGTGCCACAGTTTTTTTTAAGATGTTACCCTGGGATAAACAGTGATTTCTGTACACCTTCATGTAAATCTACAATTATCTCAAAATAGAGAAAAGAGAAAAATTAATGGTGAAAGAGTAAAGTTCAGTTAGGAAAAGGGCCCTGTGTGTCTGAATCACTTCAAGGGATATTTTTACAACTTAAGCTCTAATAATTGATAGATTGATAACTCAGATCCTGTAACTTTAGCTGGTCAGGAAGGTACGAAGAAAAATTTAGAAACATAATTCAAATAAGATATAAGAGTAAAAGTGAGAAAAAGAAGCATGAAAAAGAAGAAAAATATTGGACTTATGGTGCATATATTATTCTAACCATTTAAATATTTCATACAATTCTAGCAAAAAATTGCAATAACTTTGTGTGTTTGATATATTTTTAAGAAAAAAGAGTATATTTGATTTAGGATTATAATGAAGTACCTAAATATGCAAATTTTATTTGACAAGTTTATAAACAATGCTTAAATACCTAGAGATATTTATTGCACTGAATTCACAAGTGTTGAATTGGATGCTTTAATATTTAGAAAAATATCATTTAATAGGTTATGTCATTAATATATTGAGCATTAAATACCAAAGTCTGATAATAGTTGGCACCCTTTTACTCTCAAGCTTCTTACCCATTACGTAATGCCACTAACACCCAGAACTTTCTAAATTTGTAGCAGGATTAAAGTAATTCAACACCTTGGCATTCATCTTTGTTTTGGTTCCTAGGCCTGTTTTCTTTTTGTACCTTCTCTGTATTATGAGTGGATATGTTTCCTCCATAATGCTAATGAAATTCCACAGAGTGCTTGAGATAACCCAAAAGACTGAATTGACTCCCATGAGTTAGTCAATCTTTAGTAAAAATTTCAAACAGAACCAATCATGAGACACAGACAATGAATGAAGGGAGAGGTCTGCAACTGTCAACACAGCTCTTCCCTTCTTGTGGAATCAGATGCATTCATCCCAGATGAACATGTGTCTCCAGCTACATTTCTTATACGAAAGAAAACCATTTGGATCATAATACATTTCTATTTTATTCTCAGTTACTATTTTTTCTGTCATTTTCCAGGGATCCCTGCCCCATAAACATCAATCGCAAATGTATTTATCATGAGCAATCCTGGACTACCAGAACCATCCTGATAAAATCATTCCATGATAAGGATTCTCTTATTAGAAATATTCATTTCTTTGCCAGGACACCTGCCATTGGCAGGTTCAGAAGGAGATTTGACTGAGCAACCTTTCTTTCCCTGGAAAGGGAGAAAATATTTTCCATACTTGCTGCTTAATGATTTACTCTCCAGTGCCCAGCATAGTATAACCCACACACTAGCTCCTACTCAAAGTGACTGTTCTTCCATGTTCTTCTGGGCCCTTACACCCCAGTTATCTCATGCCGATTTAGCCACAAGGCAACACTAGCTAGAGGTTAGCTTCAGATGGCCTTGGTTTCCACCTTACTCGCTTAATGGCTGTATCTCAGGGTGTTATTGTTTTCCTCAAATGCAAAACAAGAGAGTAGTAAAGGATGATTTCTAAAGAAGCCTTAATGTATTTTATGCACTTAATACATTCTTTTTCTCATGGCAAGCAAATCTCTGCTATTTCAGGTCACTTTCTGATGGTTACCTCCCACTCAAGTCCTCCACAGACCGCTCCTAATTTACAAGCAACCAATTTAAGAAATCATCTATCCTAGCAGCACCTCATTTCATTCTAGTGATTGATTGAATAGTCTACCTTGCTTTCTAGATTCCAAAAAGTGAGCAAATAATCAGGTGGATTTTTTAGCTATTGCCTCTATATTGTGTGAGTTTCTTAGAGTCAGACAATTTATTTCCCTTTCAGTTGGCACATTCATGAGGTGGCATAATTAATAAAAGGAATAAACACTTCAAAAACCCAGATTTCAGATTTGATAACTGATGTATAGTGTCACAGGATCAGTTTCATTTAGTAGTATTCTCATGTATGTAATCCTAAAATTATATAAGTTAGAAAAAGAAGGAAGTAATAATTTTCTGCCCTAAGGAGTCTCCTATTGTTCATATTGAAAAAGAAAAGTGCTGTAATTTTATGTGGCTGTTGATATCTTCCATAGGCACATATCCTGGTGTTTGGTCTATTAACAATGACCATTCACTAATCTTACTATTTATTCCTATTTTCGTGTACAGTTCATAACAGCCAGATACGATACACCTGGACTAAAAATATAACAGGATGTGACTCTCCAGATGGCATTCCTAAATATAGTTGGAGTGGGATGATTACATCCCTCCCAGACATATTTTAAAAGCTTCAAATCTAAAAACACATTTTGTTTGGACAACTGATTAATAACAGTGGCAGATGGAGCAGCCTGCTGGGTAGCAATTGGGAAGACGAGGGGATGAGAAGAGCATACAATTCATCCAAAAAAATATGATGGGCTTTAGCTATCTCAGACTCATATACCTGCTCCATCTGAAGCTTCTCATTTTACTTCTTGGCTACTCTACCTTTTATTTCACTCAAACCAGACACTTTGGACCTTTCTCTTTTTCACACTTCAGATCTAATCCATTTGTGAATCCTACTGGCTCTACCATCAAAACTTATCTAAAACGTGAACTTTTTCACGACCTTCACTGCTACCACCTCATCTGAGCTGTCTTGCTGCTCACTGGAATTACTGCAAGAGCCTTCTAATAATAATTCCTGTTTCTTTCCTTCCCTCCATATCCACAGAATTCAAATGGATCCTTTTAAATTGTAAGTTACATCCTTTAAAATTGTGAAAGTTTACTCCATAGTCAACTACCCTCATTACAGTTTGCTTCAAAACCCATCCCAGCAGGGGAGGACCTGGATGGTCCCTCCTGTGACCTCCCCGGCTGATCTCCCTCTTGCTCACTCCACTCCAAAGACACCAGCCTCCTTGCTCGTCCCTCCCATCCTAGGAACCTGCTCCCCACCTTTCTTCAGGTCTGGATGAAATCTCACCTTGACAGCATGGTCTACCTCGAACCCCCTCTTTAACAGTGCAACCTATCACAGCCCTTAGCCCAGCATTGTTGATTTCTTTAGCACTGCTCTGCTTTTTCTTTTGTTTTACAGCCATAACCACCTTTTAACATATTATATAATTTATCCATATTCACATTTATTAATTATTATCTACCTCCCTATGCCAAGGTGTAAGATCGACAGGACAGAAATGTGTTTATTTTGCTTTTTGATGTAGCCTAAACATTTTGAACAGTGTCTGGGGCTCAATGAATACGAGTTCACTCAATGAATTATTGCAATTTGTTTATTTGCTTCCAAATAACTGCACTAAACCAAAAACACCTAGAGTGGACCTGGCTCCAAGTACATACTAGGGACACAAGGAGATAAAATAGATGGTCCTTGAATTGAAAAATATCACTGTCTAGTGGGGAAGACAGATTATATATGAATCATTATAATATAATGCTGAATGGATATGAGGTGCATATGCTGGGGACTCATGTTACAAGGTAGAGGTCCATATTCCTCTTCCTTCTTATTCCCCAGACAGTACTTTTATAGCCTTCTTTTATCCTGAATTACTTTTTTTCCTCTCTCTAAGCTTCTTGTTATGATTAATATATATTAATAGTTAGATAGAATGGATTCTTAGGATTCAAATACTATCAGGGGTCACCAAATGTTAAATATTAAGGAGGCAGTATCCTTGGTGCAAAAATGCCTAGGGAACTTGAAAAGATCCCCATGATAACATGTAGGTACTCTATGTCATATGATTTCCAGAGGCAAGAAGAAGGGAATAAGATCATGGGATGATAGTCTCTGTAATTAAGCTGATTGTATTTGCTTTCTTTTTTTCCTCCATTGTTCCCAGCCTATTATTTGGGAATGTAGCTTGCTATGAAGACATTAAAGCTGGAAAAGATGTGATATTTATATTTATATATATAAAGGTATTTGAAAGTGTATTACTTGATCTGAGCATTAGCAATTATGCCATATGTTTTAATGATACCAAGTAGCGTGGTGAAAAAATAATGTGTCTTTAAATATTGAAAGACAAAATCAACTCTGTCTTCCTTAATCTTCCCTGGTGACTCCATGGAGACCATGGCTACTGAGAGGCAATTGCAGTTGTGCAGAAGGAGCACAGAGACCTGGACAGAGAATAAATTATTCTGAAAACCCAGAGATAAATGGCTGACTCTGCTGGAGAAAAAGGTTTATAGAACACTTCCTGCAGGAGGTATAAAAATCAATACTCAGATGAGCGAAGGGAAGTGGGAAAAAGGCATTGCAAGAAAAGGTGAGAGCTTGAGCAAGAAACCACACGCAAGAAATCACGCGTAACACATAGAGTAATCACCTAGAGGCTTGGTGGTGTGGGGCTCAAAATCAAGCAGAAAGTACAATATGTAACTTTCAAGAGATTGTATGTCTTCGTACATCCCTCAGACTCCTCTTCTCTCTCTGAGTATACTTTCCCTGGTTGATCACAACAGCACTTAATGATTCTATTTCTATATCTTTTCATATTCTCAGATTTCTAGCATTATTTCTCCCTCCTTCTGTCTCCCAGGCTCAAGAATGTGACCATTTTCTGGATAGTTAAAAAAAATTGTAATTATCAGTTGTGATCCAGAATTTTTCTAGCTCCTAACTTAGTGTCCCCATGTCTTCTGAAAGAGTTCACTAAACTCATTGGTTTGTTTTGGCTATTTCTCTGTTGCACCTTCTCAAAGCATTCAAGACTTTTTTGGGGAGCACACTTTCCTCTTGGACTCAACTTTGGCTTTTGGTGCTGTTCTCGCTTGTTTTTCTTATCTCTCTGATAATTCTTTGCATATCTCATTTTCTGGGTTCCCTTACTTCTTCCTTAAATATTGGTGCTATTAGTTCTCTTCAGTCTGTCCCTGAGTTAGTTCATTGAGACTCACAATTCACAAAAGAACTTGTCTGGTGATTCCCAGATAGATGTTTACTTGTCTGACCTTTCCTTCCATTTTCTTCCCAACATTCACGAATGCCTAAGGGGCATTGCCGCCTGAATATGTAGTCACTACATCAAACTTACTATTTTCTGTATTTTATCATCTTTCTTCCAAAATATATTGCTCCTGCCACCTCAGTTCTTTGTTTCTGTGAATTTCAGAGCACTTGGGCCAAACTTTGGCATCATCTGTGATTTTTTTTCCTCCTCGTCTTTTCTATTTGTGTGTAATCAATTCCCATGTCTGATCTCTTAGACTCTATCTTATCTCTGAAATGAATCCCTTCTGTCAGTACTCTGATACTTTAGTACCATGTTACTTCTCAACTGTGCAATTTAAAATAATTTATTTACTTCCATTCTCTAATTTTCTCCAATATATGAATATGATTTTAAAAGGAGTATAAAAGATAGAGTACACTGTACTTTCTTGCTCACAAAGTTTCCTTTATTGTGAAAGATAATTTCAACCCAGGCCTCGAAGTGACTTCAATTCCTTCTACCCACTTCACTGACCAGAGCTAGCCATATGATGTCACCTGAATGCAAAAATATCTGGGAATTGTAGCCTTCTTGTGTGTCCCAGAGGAAAATAAATCAGTTTGATAAATGCATTATTTCAGCTTCATTATGTATGAATCATTGAAATTTAATAACAGGAATTCCTGGAGGTGACATCAGCAAGAAATGCTAAAAGTGTTTCTTCAAAATGAAAAAAAGATGCTAATAAATAATGCAAAAACATGTGAAAGTATGAAACTCACTGGGAAAAGTAAGTATACAGTTTATATTTTAATGGCAGTGTGCTAATTAATTATATCTTTAGTATGAAGACTAAATGACAAAACTATTAAAAGTGATAATAGCTTGTTAAGGGATACACAATTTAAAAAGATAGAAATTGTGATATCAAAAATTTTAAATGTTGGGTTGGGGGTGAAGTAAAGGTATAGAGTTTTGTGTGTGTGTATGCAATCAATGTTAAGTTTTTATCAGCTTAAAATAGCATGTAAAAACTGTAAGATATTTTTTGTAAGCCTCATGTTAATCACAAAGCAAAAACCTATAGTAGATACAAAAAAGACAAAAAGTAAGAAATCAAAACATACCATTGCAGAAAATCAGTCACAAAGGAAGAAAACAAGAGATGAAGAAAGGAACAAATGATTTATAAATCAACCAGAAAACAATTGACAAAATGTCAGTAAGTCCTTAAATATCAACAATTAGTTTGAATGTTAATGGATTACATTTCCAATCAAAAGACATAGAGTGGTTCAACAGATAAAAGAAAGAAAAAAAAAAAAAAAGACACAATTGTATGTTGCTACAATGCTTCACTTCTTTAAGGGCACACATAGACCGAAAGTGAAAGGATGGAAAAAGATGTTTCATGCAAATGCAAACCAAAAGAGAAAAAGAATTGCCATACTTACATCAGATAAAAGAAACTTTAATTAAAAAAACTGTAAAATGAGTCAAAGAAGGTCATTATATAATGATAAAGTAGTCAATTCATCAAGAGAATATAACAATTATAAATATATATGCACCTGCATCAGAGCCCCTAAATATGTAAGGGAAATATTAATATATCTGAAGAGAGAGATGGATTGTAATAAAATGATAATAGGGGACTTTAATACCCCACTTTCAGCAATGGTCAGATCACTCAGACAGAAAATAAAGAAGGAAACATCGGATTTGAAGAATACTTTAGCCAAATGTACCTAATAGACATATACAAAACATTTCATCCAGCAGCAGCAGAATACACATACTTCTCAAGAGCACATGAATTATTCTCCTAGATATATCACATATTATGTCATAAAACAAATCTCAACAAATTTTAGATGACCTAAATCATTCCAAGTAACTACAATGGTATATAACTAAAGATTGACAAAAGGAGGAAGTTTGGGAAACTCACAGATACATGAAAATGAACTAGCATGCTCCTAAACAACCAATGTGTTTATGCAGAAATGAAAAAAAAAGAATTAAAAAAAATCTCGACACAAATAAAAATGAAAACACGACATATTGAAACTTAAGAGACGCCGCAAAATCAGTTCTAAGAGGGCAGATTTTTGTAATAAACATCTATATCACAAAAGAATAAAGATAGCAAGTAAACAATCTAATGTTATACCTGAAAGAACTAAAAAAGCAAAAACAAACGAGGCCCAAAGTTAGTAGAAGGAAGAATATAATAAAGATCGGAACAAAAAGAAGTAAAATAGAGACTAGAAAAACAATAGAAAATATCAAAAAAGCTTTGGCTTGTTTTTTTAGAAGATAAAGAAAATTGACAAACCTTTAACTAGATTAACTAAGAAAGAAAAAAAGAGTAAAATAAATAAAATCAGAAATGAAAGAAGAGGCATTATAATTGATACCACAAAAATACAAAAGATCATAAGAGACTACTGTAAACAATTATGCCAACAAATTGGATAACCTAGAAGGAATGGATAGATTCCTAGACATATACAACCTACCAGGACTGAAATACAAAGAATTCCTAGACATATACAACCTACCAGGACTGAAATACAAAGAAATATAAAATCTGAACATAAAAATAATGAGTAAGATGAGTGAATCAGGAATAAGAAAATCTCCCTTCAAGAAAAAGCCCAGGACCAGTAGAATTCACTACTGAATTGTAGCAAACACTTCATGAAAACCTAAAACCTATTCTGCTTAAAATCTTTTAAAAACACAAAGAGGGAATATTTCCAAAGTCATTTTATGAGTTCAGTATTACCCTGATACCAAAGCCAAACAAGGATACTACAAAAAAGGAAAACTATAGGCCAATATCCCTTATGAAAATAGATATAAAAGTCCTCAACAAAATATTAACAAACTTAATTGAACAGCATGTTAAAGGGTCATTCACCATAATCAAATGGAATTTATCCCAGAGATGCAAGGATGATTCAACACATGCAAATTTATTAATGTGATATATTACATTAAGAGAATGAAGGACAAAACCCATATGATTATCTGAAGAGATGCAGAAAAAGCATTTGATAAAATTCAACATCCTTTCATAATAAAAACTTAACAAATTAGTCATAGAAGGAATATACCTCAACACAACAAAGACCATATATGACACATTCACAGCTAACATCATATGTGATAGTGGAAATTTGAAAGATTTTCCTCTGAGGTCAGGAACAAGACAAGGATGACTCCACTCATCATTTCTGTTCAACGTAGTACTGGAATTCCTAGTCAGAGCAATCAGGAAAGGGAAAGAAATAAAAGGCACTCAAATCTCAATGAAAGAAGTAAAATTGTCTCCGTTTGTAGGTGACATAAACTTACATATAGAAAACTTCACAGAGCTCACCAAAAACTATTAAAACTAATAAGCAAATTTGGTAAAGTTGCAGGATAGAAAGTCAACATACATAAGTCAGTAGTATTGCTGTACACTGACAATGAACTAGCAGAAAAAGAAATCAAGAAAACAATTTCATTTATAATAGCTATAAAAAATAAAATAAAATACTTAAGAATAAATTTAAGCAAGCATTGGAAAGACCTGTAAACTGAAATCTATAAAATGTTAATGAAAGCAATTGAAGAAGATCCAAATATAAGGAAAGATATCCTATGTTCATGAATTGGAAGAATTAATATTGTTAAAATGTCTATACTACCCAAAGTGATCTACAGACTCAATGAAATCCTTATCAACATCACAATGGCATTCTTTATAGAAATAGAAAAAGAAATACTAAAATTCACATGAAACCACAAATTACTCAAATAACCTGAAACGATAGTTTTGAGAAAGTGATCTTTAACAGAAAAAAAAAAAAGAAAAGACAAGCTTTATGTGTAATAGCCCCAAGCTCGCAAGAAGTAAAATGTTCATTAGCAGAAGAGTGGATAAATAGATGGCAGCACATTCATACAATGGAATATAATTCAGCAACAGAAAAGAATATACTAACTATTGATAAATCCAATGCTATGGAAGATTCTCAAACAATTATGCTCAAGTGAAAGTCACCAAACAAAATAGAATACTTACAATATGATTGCATTTATATACAATTGTAGAAAATGTAAACTAATCTATAGTGAGAGATGCTGATAAATGTTTGCATATGGACATGGGGGTGGGGGAAGGTCAGAGGAAGGGGTGACAAAGTGGTGTGAAGATCAGCACCTCTCACCATTCACAAAAATCAACTCATCTCACGGTGGATAACAGACTTAGGTTTAAGACTTAAACCTAAGTCATGGAACCATAAGAATTCTAGAAGAAAATATTGGAAAAGCTCTTATAGACATTGGCCTAGGCAAAGAATTTACGAAGAAGACCCCAAAGGCAATCACAGCAACAAGAAAAATAAATAAATGGGACCTGATTAAATTAAAAACCTTCTGCACAGCCAAGAAAACAATCACTGGAGTGAATAGACAACATACAGAATCGGTGAAAATATTCGCATGCCACATATCTGATTAAGGGCTGATAACTAGCATCTGCAAAGAATGCAAGCAAATAAACAAGGAAAAATCAAAGAACCCCATTAAAAAATAGGCAAAAGACATGAACAGAAACCTTTCAAAAGAAGACAGACTGATGGCCAACAAACAGAAGAAAAAAAGCTCAACATCTCTAATCATCAGGGAAATGCAAATCAAAACCACAATGAGATATCACTTAACTTCCGTGAGAATGGCTTTTATCAAAAAGTCCCAAAACAACAAATGCTGTTGCGGATGTGGAGAGATAGGAACACTCATACTGCTGGGGGGACTGCAAACTAGTGCAACCTCTATGGAAAGTAGCATGGAGATATTTTAAAGAACTGAAACTAGAACTACCATTTGATCCAGTAATCCAGTGCTGGGTATTTACCCAAAGGAAAAAAAGACACTTTATAAAAAAGAGATTTGCACTCAAATATTTATAGAAGCACAATTCAGAATTACAAAGATGTGGAAACAACCCACGTGTCCATCAATACATGAGTAGATTAATAAAATGTGGTATGTGTATATCATGGAGTACTATCCAGCCGTAAAAAGTGGTGAGCTAATACCTCTTGTACTAACCTGGATAGAACTGCAGACCATTCTTCTAAGTGAAGTATCACAAGAACAGAAAAACAAACACCACATGTACTCACCATTAAATTGCAAACTAGTCAATCGACACTTATGTGTATATATGGAAATAATATTCAACAGAAATCAAGCAGGTGAGAGGAGGAAGGAGGGGATGGGTAAATTCACACTTAATGGATACAATGCACACTATCTGGAAGATGTGCACACTTTGACTCAAACAGTACAAAAGCAATTTATGTCACCAAAACGTTTGTACCTCTATAATATTCTGAAATAAATTTAAAAAACACTTAAATTTCAGTTAGTATTAAAAGAAATAAAATGGTGTGAGGAAACTTTGGAGGGTGATAGAAATGTTCACAATCTTGATTATGGTGATTGTTTCATGGATATATGTATATGTCAACACATTAAATTTTATACTTCAAATTAGTGCAGTTAATTTTATTTTAGTTATTATAATTTTAATGTAATCTAATTTTGGTGTGCTTTGATCTGTCCAAGGTCTCCGGATCATTAATTATCTCCAAGGCCAAAATAATTGCAAACACAGAAAGCCCTCAATCTGTGCCCTCTTTTCCTGTTTCACAGACCTGGCTTTTCTTTCTCAGAAGGTAGGAACCCAAATTCACAGGGAGAAGTAGCAACAAATTAACAAAGCTTTAGGCAAGAAAAACAGAATCCAAATCAAAGCACCTGAATTCAGGCATCTTGCTCAGAGCCAAAATATCTGGTCTATGCTTCAAACCTACTGGGATTTCATCGAGAACAAATTTTCCCAAGACTCTCCAATCAAATAAATTATTTGCATGTTTATATAATAGAATGTGGTGACTGCCATGGACTGAACCCTTGGAAATAGATCAGTGCTGGCCTTCAGTCAGTTACTCTGAGATGCTTCTCCTCTGTGTCATACTAGGTTTCAGAGACTCGGCAACACTCTCTACCCCATATGAGGTCACTAGGTCCCAAATACCCTGGCCTCATTCTATTTAAGCCTCATTTCTAACCTCTCAGATCCTACAGGGGATTTTCATAAAAATCAGATTCAGCGTCAAGTCAAGGGCACTTTTGTCAAGTTAATTTCTCAACCATCTGTACCACTGGCTTTTGAAGAAGGAAATCATTGATCTATATGTTTAGCCCCAGAGGGAAATTTATTAAAAAAATATATATATATATGGATCAAGTGTGAAAATCAATGCAGTTGAGGGGCAAAAATGGACTCATAGAAACTGCAGAAATTCCATAAGGCAGGAGAGGGAAATGACAATTGAACTTCAGCAAAATACAAATATGATGATAAAATGAAATCACTTTGTTCATGCAGTTTAATTTCTAAGAGGAATGGCTTGAGGGAAAAGATTCTGTAATTTTAATTCTAATCCTGAAGCCAGAGAAATAGTCTAAGATTTTTGAAAATGACCCTCAAGTTAGAATAAATAGAAGAACATATTTTTTTAACTTACATGAAATAAAATAATTTTGTCCTCTAGAGTCCGACCTGTTTTCATACATATGAATTTGTTAGCTCCAAATGATGTTTTTTTTCCCTCCAGTTGATAAAAAGACAAAAATGTCCTCTCAAGACATGGTAATACAGTTGCCTTTTCTTCAATTTTGAGTTCTCTGATATTCTAGCATAGAACTTGATATATTTTCTTATAGGTGTTCAGTAGAGACACAACTAAAACCTATTTTATCTAGAGTAGAATATATATTGTAGCATCATATTTTCCCTAACTACAGTCAATACAATCATAATATCATGAAGAAAGAAATATTTATAGAAATCTCTATCATGTGGAAGAGAGTTTAAATTCATTAAATATAATTTAGAGGAAAAAAAATCTTCAAAGTTAGAGAAACTTGTATTCAATACTATCTTCATCTCCAGGAAGATGCAAACAGTAGAGTGTTAAAAAATTTCCACTAAGGTCCTAATGGCAGATGCTATTAAATAGCAAAAGAAATTGTGAAACAGACTACCCAAGTTAGATGACTCTGAAGCTCCCCCATTCTTATTGAGAGTAATAAAGGGTCAGTAGAAAAGCAGATTGGTGAGGTAGGGAGGAAAGAATTTGTCTGGAGAAGTCTCTGACTTCCATGCCCCCAAAAGATGGAAGTTTGGAAGGACACAGGACCCTCCTCTTAAACCTGGTGAGAAGGTCCTCAAAAAGTTAGATCCCTGAGTTTGCAAAGTTATATGTCTACTCTGAAATTGAAAGATCCGGTGGATTTGAATCAGAAAGGAAGGAAGGAAGGAAGGAAGGAAGGAAGGAAGGAAGGAAGGAAGGAAGGAAGGAAGGAAGGAAGGAAAGAAGGAAGGGAGGGAAGGAGGGATGGGAAAGAAAGAAAAAGAAAGCAAGCCAGCACAAAATCATTTTAAGATCCATCCAGTGGGGCTGCCATGAGCAACGCAATGCTCACAGGAAGAAGCAAAAAGGTGGGCAACTGATTTCTTAGTCATTGCACAAGTCTTAGCAAGCTACCTGCCAAACTAGAGACAATGATTTGCTGCCTTAAGAAAACTCTGGGACAGATTTCTAGTAATTATGGTACGGGATCTCATCCCATATCCCAGTCTTAGAAGGACCCATAGAGGAAGAGGTAGATTTAAGTATCAGCCAGTAGAGAGTGCAATCTAAAATATGACTAGCCCAGTTAGGTAATGGGTCAGGGAGGACTGGAGCTATAAGAGAGAGAAGCTGGCGGTCCTTCTCTGGAGGAACGTTTCTGATCTGCTGAGGTCCTACCAGAGGAGGAAAGTGTTGAAGATTATGTGAGATGAGACATTTTAATTTCTAATCTGAGATTGTATTTTGCAATTTAAAATGACCCTAGGATTTCATATGCTCTGAAAGTAACCGAAAGACTCCTGAGATGCCTGAATATTCATCTAATGGGTGGGGGAAACATTAGCCTTCCTGAGGTGTTTAAAAGAGAGAGTGGGTGGCAAAAATTACCTTGTTTGCATTCGCTTGTTTGATATACAGGATAGCTAGACAATTTTAGGAAGTTATTCAGCCTCACTAAACCTGTTTCCTTACTATTATAGAGATGATTAAATGAGACAATAAATGTAAAAGATTGAATATGATAAACATAAATTTGTCTATCACACTTCTGAATAGTACTCTTTACTTTTTAGAGATGGGTGGGGTCTTGGTTTGTTGCTCAGAGCGGAGTGCGGTGGCACAATCACAGCTCACTGAAGCCTCGGACTCCTGGACTCAAGGCAGCCTCCTGCCGCAGACAGGCCAAGTCCTTCCTTGCGATGTTAGCTTCCCGCACCCCTTCATGTCCCCTTTCCTTCAGCTTCCTTCCTTCATCCAATTCTTTTTTCTTCCTTTTGGGTTAGAATTGCTGTCACAGAACCGTCGCACTTTTGTTTGTGAAAAGTAATAGGAAAACTTTTAGATTGACATTGAAAAAATTCTTTTTAAAAATGAAAAAAGAAATATCAAGAATACACGAGCAGTTTATACCAGATAAAAGAATTTGAAGTGTAGAAAAACATGGGGTCCATTCTGGATAGATCAATTAGCTGTTCATACCTAGAGAGTAACAATGGAGGTTTTTAATGAAGACCTTGAATGATTGAGAAAATAAATGAACTCTGTTCATTAAATCGTAATTAATAAAGCAACAATCAAGAAATCCAAAATATCTTTTTATCAAATATTACATTAACAGTAAATTTATAGTTATCAAAGCGTGGCTAGATGTGGAATTCAATATAATTTCAATATCTACTCATGAAAATCAATAGCTTACTAAATAAATTTTGATAGGAGACTCACTTAAAATAATATTTTTAATTATTGACTATGGCCAGCAGTGTATTTAATAATGCAACAATAAAGCATTCTTATAAAACTCAGGAATAAGAGAAAGATGGCATTAATGTCAGTATTATTTATATTGATGCAAAAATGATAGTCGATGAAATAAAACATAAAAAAGAAATAATTGGCATAATTTTTTGAAAATGATAAAACTAATTTTTGCTCTTAGAAGTAAACAATACAAGATTGTTATCTAATGAATGATTATAATTAATAACCTATTTAAGGCCGGGTGCGATGGCTCACGCCTGTAATCCCAGCACTCTGGGAGGCCGAGGCGGGCAGATTGTTTGAGCTCAGGAGTTCGAAACCAGCCTGAGCAAGAGCGAGACCCCGTCTCTACTAAAAATAGAAAGAAATTAGTTGGGCAACTAAAAATATATAGAGAAATTAGCCGGGCATGGTGGCGCATGCCTGTAGTCCCAGCTACTCAGGAGGCTGAGGCAGAAGGATCGCTTGAGCCCAGGAGTTTGAGGTTGCTGTGAGCTAGGCTGATGCCACGGCACTCACTCTAGTCCAGGCAAAAGAGTGAGACTCCGTCTCAAAAAAAAATAAAATAAAATAATAACCTATTTTGGCAAAGTGTATTATTTAAAATAAGTGTACAATAATCAATACTTTTCATATATATGACAATAACTAATTTGAAGCTGTAATAAACAATTCCCAGGGTGATTTGCACATTGAAATACCCTAACTTTAATTTAAACTACATAACAAGGTAATTGAGGGAGGAACATATAAATTACAACTGTGTCACAAGAACCAAACAGGGAAACTTGTTGCAATTGTGACGAATCATGAAAAGTACATTTCTACTTTTAAACTAATCTTGATCAAAAATTACCAAATAAAATAAAATAAAATAAAATACTCTCATGCTTCTATGTAAGACTAAAGAGTTTAAAACGGTGGAACAACTATAATTATATATTTTATGCAAGGTTGATATCATGGGGCTTGAGCTATTAGTTCAAGTGATAAATTATATTAAAACATGCTATGGAGCTGTAATAATTTTAAGTTTGAGGAAATGATAACACAAGAATAAAGGAACAGGACCATGAACTAAAATAGATAAAAAAAAAAACATGAATATACAAATATAATGTGATATTTTAACTAAAGTATTATAATAAATTACGGGAAAGGAGAAATCATTTAACAAATGCTACTACAACTATTAAGTCAATCATTTTAAAAAATAATAATTTTTTATCTTCACATAATATTTTAAAACAAACTCTAGGAAGATTAGAATTTGAAAATAATGGAATAAGTCACCAACATGAAAACTCAACAAATTCAATTCAAAATATTTAATAATTCTGTGCTTCAAAGGGTGTTATAAACACTCTTAAAATATAATCAACAAACTGGAAAGCTGTATTTCAAAAAATATGCATGGTAAATGCGAGGTTAATAGCTATATTCTCTAAAGACCTTACAATGAAATTAAGAGAAGTTCTCAGTAGTCAAAAGTTAATGCACAAAAGAGAACATACAAATATCTGATAATTATATGAAAGATTTTCAACTTAAGTAATCAAAGAAATTCAAATTAAAACAATGGGAAATCATCCTCACCTTTCAAAATTAGCAATTATATTTCTGTAAGGCCAATGAAATGTAAATTGGTTCATAATTACTGGTCTGTGGGTTTCTTACTCATTTATCATTTTATTTATCCATTAAGCAAATATTTGTTCAACACTTACTATCATTAAGACTCAGGGCATTCAATTAAAAACTGCCTCTTTAACCTCCAGGCTTCCTGTTTTCTCTTAGCTCACAATAGGCCTGTCATCTTTTTTAGATGAATTTTCCTATTTATCTTAAATTACATTCCTATGCACACGATGGCTTTCTATCAGATGCAAAAGAATGTTTCTTGTTTCATTGGAGAAACAAAGAGATTGTATTGGTTTCCTATTGTTGCTGTAACAAATTACCATAAACTTAGTAGTTTTAAATAGTCCACATTTTATCTATACTTCTGGAGGTCAGGAGTCTGAAATTAGTCTCACTTGACTAAAATCAAGGTGTTGGCAGGGCTGCATTTCTTTCTGGAGGCTCTAAGAGAGAATCCATTTCTTGCTTTTCCCAGCTTCTGGAGGCTGCCCACATAGCTTGGCTCATGGTCCTCTTCCATATTCAAAGCCAGTGATGATCATTTGAGTCTTTCTTGTGACACCCTCTCTCTGATTTTGAGTCTTCTGCTTCCCTCTTCTTTCCATAAAAATGCCTGTGATTTCATTGGCGCCACCCAGATAATCTCTTTATTTTGAGGCCAAGTGATTAACAATCTTAGTTTCATTCAAGATTCCATCTTCTTTGTCATGTAACATATTTACAGGTTCTAGGTGCCAGAACATAAACCTTCTTGACAGAAGGGGGAAGTATTATTCAGTCTACCACAGTAGACTGGAAGAAAACAGATTTTTAGTCATATTGTTCTAGCTTTGGATTTTCACTCTTGTTACTTATGTTCTATATTTGTGACATGGCGCAAGATTCATAACTTCTTAGCTCTGGGTCTTCATTTGTACAATTAGAAAAACAACCAAACAAGCTATTATAAAGATTAACAATCTCTGTGGGACAGAGCAAACATTCAATACATTGTAGCTATTGTGAACTTTAAAGATACAATGAATTAGTTATTTTAAAAACACCCAAAGTATCATATATCAGTTTGTTGTATCAGTGATTCAAATGTAAAATAATCTAATTTGTGAAAATGGAGAGATTATTAAAGCAATTAACTGAAGTTTAGGAATGACTTAACAGGGTAATTGTGAAAAAGGAGGAAACACTGTGTTAATTAAAGATCTGTAATTAGTTGAAGTAACATAAAGAGTAATAGTTTTGGAGTTTTGCAGTTGTTATCACAGATTATGTATTTCCTGATAATCATTTATCACGAATTTGTAGAGAATTGCTCATTCTTGCTCCCACTACTCATTCTGAGTTAAAGGAAAAATTTTGTATTGGGGGAATATTAATGAACACTTCACTAGTATTCAAAATTTAGCTTTACAGCTATGCTTTACGATAAAAAGAAAATAACAATGAAACTAATTACAAACATTAATGACAAAGAGAAAAGAATTTGCAGAATAGAGTCATATCTCATGAGATATAAAGCATAATCCATTTGATGGTTTTTAATATCATTCAAGCAGAAAATAAGCTATTCCTTGAAATAGCTCTTTCTCAACTCTTTACCTGTCAAAATTCTACCTGTTCTTTTCTCAGTTTACCCAGTATTAGTCTTTTCTTAATTCTATATTTTCAAAGTCTTTATTGAACTATATTATAGCACAGTATTTAGATTCACCTTCAATTAATTATCCATCCCCCAACAGGAGAGCTTGCACTATTCCCCAAACATATTTGCACCCAGTAAATTCCAGCTGAATTAAAGTAGATCACTGAATCATATAAAGATCAAAGATCTGCAATAATAAAGCTATGAGACATAGATAAATAAAAACAGGACATAGCTCAAAAGCCTTGACATTTCATTTTATTTGATTTTAGAACTTGGCTTTATAAAATGTGTTAGCACTGTAAATCCCCTAGTCCTCGAGCAGCCACCTACACTTCAGGAGCTCATGAGGCATATCAAAGAACTCTCCGGGTTCATCAGTATTACAGTACTAACTAGTCGGGTCTCTGACCCCAATCTCTATAGAGTCTCCTGGAGAGTTGGTTGAAGTCATTCCTGGCCTTATCTGTGAGCATTGTTTTGGTTCCTCCAGCTTCAACCTAGAGCAGATGTACGCCATAGCTTTCTCCACGTATTTGCTGGGCCCTCATGGTTTTTCCCCAGGGAAACAGCCTTTTTTTTCTGGTCAGACAGAGGTTACACACCCGGAGTCTTAAAGCCCACTGGCATAATATTGGCGAAGATGTGCTTTGTACGGTCATCATTTAAAGAAAAAGAAAAGAAAAAAGAAAAGAGAATCAAAATGCATCTGGGCAGAGCATTTGACTTTCAAATGAAGATAGGTATTATGATTCCCTGCTGCTACTCCCCATGTTCATGGAATCTCTCTGGCTTCTGGAGTCACATAACCTTTCAATTTCTGACATATGGAAGAAACTTTTCTAAACCATCAACTTCAGATGTTCCATTATGGTGTACACATCATCTTCCAAATTGATGGTCCTCTTCTGGGGCAATGTATGGTGGTGTACGTGAGTGTCTAGGCCCTAAGTCTGTCTCATTGCATCAGCTGTTTGAGAAAGAAGTGCTCTTCAAATTAGGCCATAAAAAAAATTTAAAAAAGAAGAAAAGAAAAGAAAAAAAATCATCCACATAAGACAAAGCCTTGGGCTTTGCTCCTACCTTGAAAAATCTCCACCACATGATAGCAAGGCCAGGTTTGTCTTTCAGATCAATGTCATTTCCTCCTGTTTTTCCTATGGTAGAGAAGGGGTTCTTCTCCTACATTCTAAAAGTTACCGTCAATATTCGGTGGATTTCAGCTATATCTTTCTAACAAAACAATAACTCTGCAAGGACTCATTCCAAAAGTTCTATGAAGTTCATCATTAAGTTGTTTTTTTTTTTTTTCCCCAATTTATCTGCACTCTCTTCTGCCCATGCCTGGGAATAAGTTAACTGGTGTTTTTTTGTTTGTTTCTTTGTTTGATTTTTTGGTAAGGGGATGAGAAATCAGTAATAAGTATTTTGAACTAAAAAATGCTTTCCATGAGGGAATGATAATGGTATTAGCTACTTGTTATAGATTATGCGTTGTATCAAGTGCTTCTTAAGAACCATCTCCTTTGGCCACACAGAACTACTTGAGGAAAGCAGCTTTAGCTCCATATTAAAGATTAATTCATCCAATTCATTCAATTATTTTTTGAATGTCTAATATCTGCCTGGCACTATTATATGTGCTGAGACATTACAGTTAACAAGGCAGACAAAAATATCTGGGGCAGGAGCTTACGTTCTAATTGGGTGAGTGAAACCAAAAATAAATAAATAGAATGTATGGGACACTAATTTTTCAGACGGCGGTAAGTGTTGTGGATAAAAATCAAGCAGAAGAAGAGTCAGGGTAGGGGTTTGCAATTTTAAGAAGGTTTCTTTAGGGAAGGCTTTATTGAGAAAGTGATATCTGAGCAAAAACCTCGGTGAAATAATAAAAATATAAACAAGAGTGAAATGCTACAAGGAAGAACATTACTAACCACTATAAATTATAATAACAACGAAGGATGTAATAATATAATAGATTTCTTACAGAACCCAGGTCTATGTGAATCTAGAGCTTATACTCTGAACCACTCTTTTATTAACAGCAGTGTTCATAATTCTCTGGTTGGTAATTAATAACTAACTGAAATTTAACAAACTCATTAAGTACAAAAAATTATTGAACTTACTCTGGTGTTAGCTGTTGTTCTGAATGCACGTTAGTGATTGGCATTTAAAAAATTGATTTCTTAGACTTTCAGGCCCAGTATTTAAGACCATAAACAAAGCTTCCACTTTGATTTCTAACAAGACAGATGTGCCTGCATATCACCTAGTAGATCAGCTATCAGAAATCAGTCTGAATGTTACAAGGAGGATTGCATAGAGGCCGCCTCCTTAGTATATTGAATATTCTTTCTGCATTGCCCCATCTGCATTTACCAAAAAAAAAAAAAAAGGAACACTCAAATTATATAAAAATTCTCTAACAATAAAATTATAAGATATCAGTTCTCTAGTGTTATAATGGCTTTTTATAACTGTCTTCAAGATATTTTGCTTAGTGTTTGAGTGTATTATCTTATATTTAGTGAATTAAGAGACAATTGAAGGTCCCAAAAGTATTAAAGTCTTTTCTATCCTTTGATCTTTTCAGGGCCTTGAAATCTCTCATACGAGTCATTCTTAGATGAACATACAAAAGCCATCAACAGTCACTAAAATTTTAGCAAGTTAGGGTAAGAGGAAAATGGGAACTAGAACATTTATGGAGTTCATATTTGATGACAAGAACATCAAATGTATTATTTCATTCTAATCCCCATGAGAACAGCAGAGAACAGCAAAAAGACCTATGAGTTAGGTATTATTTTCTCTGTTTAATAGCTAAGAAAAATGAGGTTCAAGGAATTTAAATAACTTGTGTAAATTCACAGAGTAATCTTCACTGTGTAGCTAAGAACAATGTGGTTGGGATTTTAGGTAACATCCAGAATTGTGTAGCTAATAAATGACAGATCTAGTATTGAGCCCCAGTTGATGTGTGTTTTCCCAGGACATCAAGCAGTCTCTGATACACACAGAAGAAACAGGAAGCAGACCATTTCACTGGTGATTAAAAGAGCAAGGACTCAGGGCTGTTTAGATAGACTGGACCCTGAAGGCCATCGACAATCCACCACAAGGTGATGTGAAGGGAAGATCCACATGAGTGGCAGTGTTGCTGCATACAGAGAACTCAGAGATAGAAGGGCGGGGAGAAGGAACATGCAGAGAAGGGTTCCTGGTAGAAGTGTAGTTTAGTGAAGCCTGGAAGCATGAGGAGGAATTTGATACTAGAGAATACTTGGCAACCAGAGAAAAACACAAGGCAATTGCAGTGAGACAAGGGCCGGTACTAAAGGTTATCACCCAGCAATGCAGGGCCCTGAAGGAAGCATCTGCCTCGAGCTTTTGCCCCATGCCAGCCCTGCTTAACGTTGATGGAATAATTATTAGCGCCCAATTACACAATAAGCTGCAGTGATTTATGATGCTCTACAACCAGCACTGAATCAACCTGTCTCGGTAGCCGTAAGTCTGCATAAAGTTTTAATTACGAACATCATAAGTTGGTCAGAGCATATGGAGAAAAATGGATTATGAATTTATGATGCAGTGAATTTTCCTGTCAAGTGCTTCTCCTCCTGATCAGAGCCTGGTGATAGGATGACAAAGTCACGTTAGAGAAGCCAGATTCTTGACAAATCACCTGCTCCCTTTTAAAAATGAGACTGGGGACTAGAGCAGTGGGAGAGTGCCAAAGGGGATGCCAAGGGACGCCAGCTGCCTTAGTGACATTCTCATCCTGGCCTCGGGTGAGACGCAGCTACCAGAGCTGTGACAGTGTCATGTCCCTAAGGCCAGCATATGACAAGGCAGGATCCAACGTGGGAACAGTCGTAGCTTGCTTAGCTACTCTTTCAACAGTGTTTATTTAAGAGGATTTCCCAAACAGATGACCTATATTTTCTCTTAAGGATTGTAGGCTTCAATAAGCACTGACTGATGGCTTATGATGCACCAGACATCCAATGACTGGTTATTGTGATTTTTACTGTTATGGTTTCTTTTTATTATAATTTGGTCTTGAGATCTTTCTCTTGATAGTGGCCATAAGCCAAGATAGCCACTCTCGGGGAGAGCTGTGACTGGGGGGAAGTTAGGTTGGAGTGTATTGGTCAGGTGAGACACAAGGAAGAAATGAAATCAAAACAGAAGAAATCTATTACTCACGGGTCCCAGAGAGGTGAGGGGTGCTGATGGAAGACGGATACGAGGTCTGGAGGTGACCGGGAGCGACCAGCAGATGGGGAGCAGGAGAGTGAGATCTGTGGGATTCTGCCATTAAGGTTTATGGGCATTGACCCTTAGGCCTTTCCATGGGGGTGGTGGATTGGCTATTTGGGGCATGGGGATCTTATTTCCAGGACTCTAGTCCTGACCATTAGCTTTTATTGTGGTCAGCAGCTGTGGGATGTGTTGGGTTTGGGGTCAGTGGGATGAGAAACAAGCAGACTGTATCTCAAACAACCACATGGGGAGGGGATGTTTTAACTAAGCCAAAGGTGAAAAGATATGACCGGATTTCAAAAATATGATGTCAAACTGAAAAACGGATGCCAAGGCAGTGATTACATAAATCACATGTATGACACTGGTCTATATGTGCTTAGAGCCTGGATGACTGGCCCAACTGGGGACAACTTGCAGAACTTTCTGAGGAAGTGGCTGAGTTTTTGTGACTGCAGCTACTTTTCCTTCTGCTCCTTCCACCTTCCTTCACTTCTCCCACAAGTATCCATCTGGACAGCATTCCCCTGAAAACTTTCTGCACTTATCTCTGTCTCCGGAGTCAGCTTCTTAGGGCCCCTGACCACCGAGACTCTGCATATCATTGGCAGAAACCACAAAGTCTCTGGGTCAGCACCCAGAGACTTAATAAGATTTGGTAAAAGGAAAACATGTATTCATAAGTTCTTGCATCCGTTTGTCATTTATTTATTCAAACACATTTTACTAGTGCTTGCTCTCACAAGCACTGTGCTGGGCATTAGAGAGACAGAGGTGAAAGAAAGTTCTGCACCGACGTAGTTCACAGCCTAGTCAAGAAGACAGACAAATTAACAATAGACATTTAGTGTGGTAAACAGTGTGATGTAATCAAGAACACGGAGCTGTGGGCAGCCCTACCTCAATAGGAGTATTGGAAGAGTGTCAGGCAAGTCTCTGGAATGGTAAGAGTTGAACCAAGAAGCAGTGCAGGCCATATGCTATTTCTGTCTGGACACACGCTTAGGGAGGTAATCAGCTAGGAAGCAGGGCCAGTTTTGCCAGCTGGTACCAAAGCCGAGCTGGTGTTCACATATGCACCATCAGACAGAAGGCCTTGGACCAAGAGTCACGGAAAATTTTGCCCATTTCCTTAGGCTGTCCCTCTGGGACTCACCTTGAGTCTCATTTCCTGGTTTCTCCTGGATTAAAATGACAACGATGACAGTGTGTACACGGCACCTCCCACCTCTGAACGCTGCAGAAGGATAGTCTTGTCCATACTTAATAAGCAACAAAGTTGACAACCTCTGCAGCAAGGTCACTGCTGAATAGTTCAAATGCAAGCCATTGACGTGAGTCTCTGCCTAACCAGCTCACCAGATGTGATCGATTAGCATAACTTCGTGTTTCTCCAGTCAAAATTCTGAGAGAGCTATTTCTGTATACTACATATTTAAACTGATGATGAATTAGTAAATAGGTTTTAGTTTGAAAGTGATGCGTAGATCTGCGATCTCCCCTTTAACTCTAGTAACTAGAAAAATACTTTTTAATTAGTATTTTTAATCTTTAAAGTTTTTCATTATGAAGTCATTCTGATTCTTTCTTTCCCTTCTTCTCTCTCTTTCTCTTTCTCTCTCCTTTTTGTGTCTCTCTGAATGCATACATAGATGATTGATAGACAGATATTCAGAATGATTAAAGCAACCTCATCCCAGCTCAAATGTAGCTCATTTGAGGGAAAAGGAAAGAGCTACAAGGCTGAAGAGCATAAACAACCTAATAAGCCACATGATGTTCTAAAATATACTGGCCTGGAAATCTGGAAACCAATGCTTTTAGGTTGGTTTAAAACAGATACATGAAAGAACCTACCAGTGTTCACCCTGTCAGAGAACAAATAAAGTGCTTAGTCTTTACAGTGTACTTAAGCAACCACATTTCAGAGCTGGAATTTATGTCTCTGTTATGTAGACAGGTATATATTTGATGTGGGAGCTGGTATTTAGGAGGTGTGGAGTAGACACAAGAATACCTATAGTTAATAAATAAAAGAAAAATGTTAAACATCACTAGTTAATTAAAACTAAGAAATGCAAACTAGAACAATGGAATCCTGTTTGTTTTTTAAGACTGCAGTCCCCAAACCATGGGGCCACAGACGAGTTGGGGACCAGGTCACATAGCTCAGCCCCCCCCCCCCCCGTTGCGCAGTGGGCAAGCGAGGAAAAATTGTCTTCCATGAATCCAGTCCTTAGTGCCAAAAAGATTGGGGACCTCTGTTTTAAGAGACAGAATCTTGCTGTGTTCCCTAGGCTGATCTTGAACCTCTTGGCCTCCAGCGAGTCTCCTACCTTAGCCTCTCAAAGTGCTGGGATTATAGGTGTGAGCACCACACCTGGCTGGAATCCTGTTTTTTTAACTATTAATATGAAATTAGCAGAGACTGTGTCCAGTATCATTGACTGTGAAGGAACATTGGCCTTCTTGTGCACCGTGTTTGTGTAAAGTGATTATACCATTCTAAGGGACAACTTTGCATGTATCAAAAGCCCTAGAAAATACACACTTTAACTTACCAATTGTGCTTCTAGAAACTTATGTTAGAAAACACACACACAACTACCACCATCATTATTACTGCCACTGACAGCAATTTGGGGCAAAATTTTATACTAGAAGTTGATCATTATAAACTTTTATAATACCAAACTGAAATGATCATAAATGTCCAATCATTGGTTAAAGGATATGAATACACAATTCACAGAGGATTAAATCTAAATGATCAACAAAGATTGGAAAAGTTGTTTAAACTCAATAGTAGCCAGAAATCTGAAAAAATAAAATAATATATTACATTTTTGGTATCAAAACTGCAAATGTTTAAAAGATTGATAAGATCTGTTACTTTGGGAGATATTACTAAAATTCACATTTAAACATTACAAGTTGAAATGTGAATGTTGACAGTCATTTTTTTGAAAAGAAATCTGGTAATGCTATTAACCTTAAAAATGCATATATTCTTTGACCCAGCTCTTTTGCCTCAAGGAATTTATCCCACGGAATCAACATCAATAATATGTAAGATATCAACCTTGTTGAAGTATTGTGCAGAGCAGACAAAAAAAAAAAAAAAAACACCCATCATAGGGAAATAGTTGAATGAATTATTGTATATCCACATAATGGAATATTTTGTATTAGTAGATATATAAAATAAATTACAGTTGTATCAGTTAACTTGGAGATTTAAATGAAGTATTACAGTGTGAGAAAAGAAAGATGCAGAAAAATGTACATATGATCCCATTTTTAAGAGAAATGTCTGTTGACAAACCCAAGACTTCACCAGCAAGGCCCTGCTGTTTACTAGATAGGTGTTTTAACCCTGTGGTCCCCAACCCCCAGTCTGTGGACCGGTACCAGTCTGTGGCCTGTTAGGAACTGGGCCTCAGAGCTCTGCCTACCCCCATGCCCCTCCCCTGTCTGTGGAAAAATGAGAAGTTATCTTCATGAAACTTAAGAACCAGGACAGAGGGGCAGCAGGCGGTGAGCAGTGGGCAAGCCAGCAAAGCTTCATCTGTACTTACAGCCACTCCCAGTCGCTGCCGTCACCTCCTGAGCTCCTCCTTCCCACCCCCCACCTCACCTGTGTCCCTGTGGAAAAATTGTCTTTCACGAAACCCATCCCTGGTGGCAAAAAAGTTGGGGACTGCTGCTTTAACCAACTAAGCCACAAAGCCCACACGATCCCATTTTTGAAAAATTATGACTGCACTGTATGCATATATAATCACATAGGGTTTTAAAGCCAGAGTTTGTATATCTGTACCTATGTGGGTGTGTATATGCACAAGAATGGTGAGAACTGTGGAAGAATATATCCAAGGTGATTAATATAACTTATCTAAATAAAGGTGGGGTAGGGAGGAAAGCATAGGAAAAAAAAGATTGCAAGTAAATACCAAAGACAGCATATATGATTTGATTTGATTCATACATGCATGTAAAACTATATGTGTGTATACCTAAGAATACGTACTTTAAAGCAAAAAGTGATTTCACAAGACTCACTTAGGGAGCTTTAGTAAAAGTGCATCTTCCGGACGGTCATCCGCAGCCATGTCTGGAATGGGGCGCTGGGGAGCTGTGTATTCATACAGAACCCCAGTGATTCCAGTGCAGCTTTCCACGCTCTACACAGAAACACACACTGCGTGAAAGATCAGTGATGGTGAGGAAGCGTTTACAATTTTATTCTTCATGACTTCAGGCAGAATGCAGTGTCTGCCTCTTCTTCAAAGCTCGACATCTTCTAGCAAGTATCCCCAAGGTCTGGTTACCACGCTTGGGGAAGCCCCTGATTTAGGGTTTCCTTCCAGAGTGGGGATTATGCATCCCAGCCTCATCAATGAGGATGGTTCTTTTATCCGGGTCCTCAATTTCACTTGACTGTGGAGGATTCTCTAACTCCTGCTTCACCCCACATGGCTGGAATGCCAAGCAAAAGGTTACTGGCAAGATTGTGCCTTATCACGGTGCTCTAATCTTACAAGAAAGTGAGGGTAGCTCTTGCAGATTACATATTTCATAAACATTTGTGACACTCAATTGTATCCAGCCCCTTGCATTGTATCTGGTGTACAGCAGATGCTCATGAAATTGGAAGTGAAGGAACGTTTTGGCAAAGCTGAGCAAACACAGGCAGCCACCAGTGCAGCTCCTGCTTCTGGGCATCCCCAGCTTCACTACTGAATCCCAGGAAACCTGCCCTCACTGGGTCCAGAGCAGAGGGGAAGGAGAGCAGAGCAGAGCAGGGGGAAGCCTCCGTGCTGCAGAACCAGAGCATCTTGCTTTCACCGACAGAGGCTGGGTGGGCCTACAATGAGGCTTACGAAAATCAGACCTGCTTGCAGTGAAAATTCGTTTACTGTGAAAATGGTCATTCTATCCCCAAATCTGAAGTTGGAAAACTACTGATCTAGTCACATATTTTTGCTTAAAAATGTGCCATCCACTTATTGAACATAGATTTGGCCTTTAAGAAACTTAAGATCTAGTAAAAGGGCCAAATACATCTGAGTGGAGCCATACATATGGTCATATAGTACAAGGACATATAGCAATATATGAAAATTAACAAAGCACAGAATCTTTCCATTCCAAAGACAAGTTTTAAAAATGAACAAAGGCAACATAGTGACAATATGTATACAGCCCCCAAAAGACCCTTCTTTAATGAGAGCAACAGACATTTAGATAATTATGTTCTATATTTAATAATCTGTTCATGACTTCATGGTTATACTACATATTTGTGTACCTATGTGCGTGCATTTATTTCAAAGCCATTTTCCCTGTGAGAAAGCAGCATTTGGCACCGTTCTCCTCACCATCTGTATGCCGCTATTCTATCTATTTTAAATGTCGATTCCTTGGTGTAAGGAACAATACATTATGCTACATCTTAGCACATTGTAGTCTTTGATAGATGATTATTATAGTTCATAACCAAAATCACGTATTAGCAAAAAATTGTATCTATGCTTCTGTGCAAATTAACACGGGAGTTACTTTTACAGTTTAATATGAAAGAGTGATTGTATGACTGTCAAAAGCAAATAGGACTCATTTCTATAAAATTCAGGGCCATTTTTACAACTAAAAACTGACTTGCTTAAAGGCATAATAACATAGATGGAGAAAATGTTACAGTCAGCAGTTACTGAATAGTCTCTCCCCAATAAAGTGACAGTCAAGGGAGGAGTGAGGGTAGAAGGAATTTCAAAAGCAGTGGCATACCAAGTGTATTTGACATCTACAACAGATAACTTTTTAGCATTTCCCTTTTCTGTATGCCCAAGTTACTTTCAGTATTAACTATGAAAATAAATACTAATAATAATATCAGAAAAAACTTTTATTAAATTGTGCCAATTTATAGCCATGCCAGTAAATAATACTAATTATAACAAAGTAATTGATTAATAATTTAAATTACATTTATTAATAGAAGGGGAAAAAAAGAGACCTGAAACATGCTTCCAAAAGAATAAATTTCTCCAAGTTCACAGAATGATTTGCGCCTAGAAAAGCAGAATTGAAGCAATTCAAATTCCATTTCTTCATCTTTACAACCACTGTGCCATCATTGTTTATTTCAAATTTGCTGTCTCAGTACAGAAATATGTAGTACACAATTGTGGGAGATAAGGGCTGTCCCTGAGACAAGCCTGAATGACTCTGAACCGTTTACTGACTTACTTGCTCTGACAGTTCCCTGTTAAAATGAGTGTGGATGTCTGACTCCATGTAAGCTGGGGACCAAGTACATAACTGGGAGTTTTCCAAGCTAACTTCCAGTAAAATACAATGTTTATTAATGTGTTAATTTGGGGCTTAGATATATATTATTAAGAAATTCACAGTAACCATAGTACCATTTAGACCAGCAAAATATTTTTTTAGGAAGAGGAGTTTTTCATTGACATTTTAAAAAAAATTGCTGGAGCATAGTGACAATAAAAATGAGACCAACTTTTAGATAACATTATTTTATTATTATTATTACTTAATAATAATATTTTTATTATTTTGATTATTTTATTTTATAGGTTTACATGCAATTCACCCCGTGATCACCTGCCTCTGGGGGGACTGCTCCTCGTACCCCCCGCTTTGTACACCTGCCATGGGAGCCCTCATGGAAGGCTGAATTGGATTCCAGAATATAGCAAACGTAATTTAATAGAGAACATAGTTTAATATCTTTTTTAAACTGCATAATTTTAAGAAGTGTTATCTCTCATCCCCCACCATATACGAAGAGCCATGGGCAAGTTCATAGATGGAGAATACTCAGCCCTTGCTTCCTCTTCTTCCACTCAGAGCAGACGTTCTTAATTCATCACCAGACTTCTTTCCCAAAGACCTGGGACGTGTCTTTGGAAGCCTTACAAGAATACAGTCTAGGAAATCCACTCATTTGTTCAGTGTTGCCCTTAAAGTTGAAACTCTTTGCCATGCCTGGATTAAATCTCTAACCTGGAACTCAAGGGAAGTTTATCACTAGGATTTATGAGGAGGGCCTGGTGTTCTGTCTTCACTCCTGCTAAGGCCTGAAAAAAATCATAAGCCTCTAGTATTCACAACTGATAAGAACGAATATTTATCAAGAATTTATCACACCACAAAATGACTGTTTTTATATCGACAGCAATATGCTAACTGCTTTATATTAATTTAAATAAGCTTTGTGACATTACTAAACATTAAAGATTAATCATTTTGCAAAAGGAGAAACTAAACTTAGGGAGGTTAAGTGACTTACCCAGTGAATCCTGAAGCTGTCATTTGAACCCAAGTCTGTGTAATTTCAGATCCTTAGTTTCATCATTGGTAGGCATTCCTCTGTAGACCCAGCTTGTTAATTAGGATCTGACCTTTCCCAAACATTTACTCTTCAAACAACTCTCCCAGGCTATCACTCACATGAGAATGTTTTTATTTACTCAATGAGGGAAGTCATCACCTATGGGTCAACAGTCACTATGGGCCAAACATCAGACTTTCATATCTAAAAAGAAATGAAATGAGAAACAGAGGGAAAAAACCTACTTGCACGATGTCATATGTGGCTACTGACACAATGTCAAGAGGACCTGGCACAGGGCCAGCATGAATTTATCCAATACAAGTTTGTCAATCATGTACTCACTGCTAGGTCCTGTGCTGGGACCTTGAGACCGGAAACTAGGTTTCAAGTTTCTAGCATGCAAACAGTTCAGAAAATGCTCTTTTAAAGAATAAGAGCATTTTGTTTAAAACATTTTTGTTGTTGCTAAAGATATAAGAGGTGCTCTGTGTAAGGTACATTCATGCTGTATGCATCATCAGGGGCATGCCAGTTTTCTCTCATGTTTGTGGGAAATGAAGTGCCTCTTGATTCACTAGCAGCTCTGAGTCTCAGGTAATCAGGCGTTGAGACTCTAAGGGTTCCCTACCCGCGCTCTGCTCTCCTTTCCTCCAGGAGGCATTTCCAACTAAGACAGTCGGATGTGATCCTCACAGGAATGGGCAGGTGAGCTTGGTGAATTTGTTCTTGTCGCTCTCTTTCTCCCAGTCTGTACTTCTTTCTTCCAGGTTCCTGTGATGCCGACGTCACCTGAGGCTCATCTGGTCTGAACGAGACAGTGAGCACATAGCAGGACTCTCCGCTGGCCGTGGATATGGGGTTTGAAGCCAGGCTTGGTTATGGTTTCCTATTCTGCTGTTTAAGACTTGTTCGACCTTTGGCATTTTTTTTTAACCTAAAAATGGAAAACCTAATATGTATTTTTAATCCTCTCAGTTACCCTTATCTCTAAACCAGTGGTTTTCAAATGGGGGGTGATTTTATTCTCCAGGGAACATTTGGCCAGGTCTGGAGATCTATTTGGTTGTTACAACTGGGAGGGGAGGGGTGCTGCTGGCATGTGGTGGGTCTAGGCGAGGGCTGCTGCTAAACATCTTACAATGATTAGGACAGCCCACAACAAAGGATTATCCAGCCCAAAATGTCGGTTGTGCTCAGGTCAAAAAGCACTACCCTGATCTCTCTCACTTATGCTAACAATCCCTTCTACTGCCTGATCATGAGGAGAGTGGGTACAATATAGAAAGGGGAGCACAGTCCTTCCAGCCTGGGTGCACTAGAGGATATCTCAGAAAGAAAAGGGAATTATGGCTGCCTCCTCTTCAGGCTAAGGTTGATTGTGAAGAAAGAAGGGAAACAGGAAAAGAAAATGTAGGCATTCCAGTGTCTGCCTCAGTCTCCCTCTCCTTGGGCAGATACTGGCAAAGTGGGAGGTACACTTGAAAATAGGGGAGCCTTAATTCCAGAGAGATTGCTACCCAAATCAGGGTATATTGCAGTATTAGGAAGGGCTCAGGCAAGACTAAGTGCACAGTACAGTTGTCCAAGAAAAAGAGGAGAGAGAAGGAATGGAAGGAGAAAGGAGGGAAATAGAAGAGAGAAGAAAAAAGAGAAGAAAAGGGAAGAGAGTGGAGAGACGAAAGGGGAGAGGAGTAGAGCTGAACTGTGCAGGACCTCTGATGTACAGAATTGTGAAATAACAAACACGTTGTTCTAAGCTACTAAGTTTGTGCTGAATCGTTGTGCAGTAATAGAAAACAGATCTATATGTGAGATAACCTAATTCTGTGACATAACACAACAGAGAAATTCATAAGCCCTCTACTTACTACAAACTGTTAGAAGAAAAATTTTAGACAAATTCAACTGTTTATTTGAGCCAAGAACAATTCTTAAATGGGGCAGCACTCAGAACCACAAGAGATTCAGAGAACTCCACCCAGAGGCGTGAGAAGTGAGTTTTATAGGCCAAATACAGAAGCAAAGTAGAAAAATCATCTGATTTGTCACAGCGAGGCTTCTGCCTTATTTGGGGATGATGTAATGAGGCATTTGCCTTGGGACTAGTCTGATCAGTTTTCTGCCTGTGATTGGCTGAAGCTCAGCTCCTTGTGATTGGCTGAAACCTGGCTATTTGTTACAAAAATATACTCCTAACTTAGGTTGTAGTTTGTTCACATAAAAACTCAAAGTATAGAGACAGCCTCAGGGTAACAGCCTCTTGCTTATTTAATTTAAGAAAACCCTTACTTTGTCTCCAAATTTTTTCTTAGTAACTCAAAACCAGGTATTTTGAAGCAACATATGGTATTATAAGTGCAACTGGTTAAAACTCCTGGCTCTTTCCACTCTTCCCTGCCCCCACTTGCAGATGGCACCCGTGCGACTGGGTAATTTTAACATCTGGCCAAGACAACATGGAGTTCAAGACACATCCAGCTTGAGTTCAGTGGGATATTTTTATATGATTTACATCTCCTTCCCTTTGTAATCTATTGCTAGTCAGGTCATCATGGCATAGGAATAGATTTCAAGAATATTCCAACTTCCCACTGTGTCACGAGCTAGGGTGCAAGGCAAGAGATCATATTATTATAATATGTGAATGTATTTTATGGTGTAAGATACCAGAAGTCTGAATAGCAGAAGAAATACAAGGTTTGAAATATACAAAACTAGAACTGTGGGGACTTATTCTAATCATTGGATGTATAAACTTTTACTTACACATGAGTGATCACTCATGCTTAGAAAAAAATGGAAATTTTCTATTGTCTAGAATATACTTGATAGTGTGGTATAAATAATTATTAATATGCCATATATGTCTCTTATTTAATAGGAATAACATGAAATGGATGTATCAGAATTTCTCAGTTCATAGGGCGTAAACAGTTAATGTTACCACAAACAATGAGAACATCTATGCAGGAAATTTTGTATTTTGTGCACCCCTATGTATTGGATCACATCTTAGTGTGTCAATGCATATTGTCCTGTTCAAGTCTCAAAGTTTTCACTGGAGTTGCACACTAACTTGCCTTAGCACCTTGAAGAAATGAGTGTTCCAGTGACAAAATTCTGTGTATATTCATCAATGTCAGTTATGTCATATAAGACTAATTTGATTATTAAAATACATTGCTTAAAGTAATATATTTACATATTCAAAACTAAAATTTTACATATGTATTTTAAATATGTTAAAATGTAATATTTTATTATACATATATAAAAACTAAAATTCATGCAATTTAAATTTCAAATTAATTTTCTGTTGCTTTCGGAATCATTGAAATATTGCTGAAATCACATATAATAAGAAGGAATAGCCTAGTGGAAGTAAAAAAAAGTAAACTGAAATAAAGAGTAATAAACAAAACTTATACTAAAATCCAAGAAAAAACTAATTACCAAAAATTAGTTTTCAATTTGAGGGATGTTATCAAAAATCATAATAAATTGTCAATAACAATATTAATCACTGTAAAATATTGACCCATTACATTAAGAAAAACGATTCTCCTTTATGTTCTTTCTAAAAAAATTACAAAATTATTGTATTTTTACATGAAGAAGTAAACAGGATTATCCATTAAAAACGAAGTAAAAATACAGTGTTGACATGTATCATAATGTTAATTCATAAAAAGTACCTTGTTACTCTTCTGCAATTTCTAAATTATGTGATATTGTCAGCTTTTTTATATTTGTAACTTTGTCTTGATTTCTTTATTCTAAATATTCACTTTTCCACTTACTTTTGTATTTGTATAATGCATTCTTTTTCTTAAAGACAGCTCCCTCAGCTGCAAAAATGTCATGTCCCACTTTTATTTGCCACTGTCCTAGCTGTGGAATCAGCCCAGTCTACGTCCCTCAGTCCATCCTGGCTAGGGCAGGCTGTACACCCAAAACTAAGCTGTTCCTTCATGTGATTGTTAAAACAAGGTCACTCCCCATTTCTCCTTCCAGAGACTAGCTTTGAGACTCAGTGGGTCAAAAGTACTCCTTGGATACCTATGCAGCTCCTTGAATTAGAGAACCAGCTGCCTCCCTCAGGCAACTTTTTAGAATTGGGTTTAGCTTCAGTTCATTAGACCATCCTATAGATCAGGTCTAGAGTCCTGCAATGGGCTGTATTCTGAAACATCCATGATTAGAAGCCCATTGAGCTTGGTGACTGAGACCTACCATTCACATAAGACCCACATTTGCTCCTGGATAAATTTCCCCCAGCCCGCACTCTTCTGCAGAAACCCTGTTCCTCTTCTCCTGGCTTCTTTGTGCTCCATCAGGTCCCCCTGTATTTACTTAGCATGCCCTAGACGCAACATCGTTTCATTCTCTAGCATGCCAGCCAGAAAACTTGGAGGAAGTCGGCAGAGATGCTAGAGATACTATTACAAGTTAAATGTTGGGAACAGAAAAGACTCAAAACTACTGAGATGTTTAGAAGTTAGTCACAGACTTATTGTGTTGAGTGGATGAGGATTTCTTTCTTGAAATATTAGGAAACAATGGCCAAGTAGAAGGAGGGGAAAAGCAGCAGATGGCATTGAAGTTTGAAATGAAACTATGAAAATTCTAATTTGGTGATAATATGTATAGACAGCCTATGTCTCCTCTGATTATTAAACAAGCTTTTTCTAGATACCTGATATGTATAAATTACTGGCTAAGATACTACAATCCTCTATTTATTTATCAGCATTCATCACTCTAAACTCCAGGAAGGCAGGAGGATTTCATATCAATTCTTCATTATCTATTATAGTGCCTATGTGTAGTCGGTGCTCAAAAATATCGGTTGAATGAATGATTTAGTTATACTTCTATTAGGCAGTAAATCCTTTCCTTGTTAAGTAAAATGTACTTTTGGATTACAAAAATAATAAATACTAAATACAGAAGAGTATAAAGAAAAAAATTGATGAGAATCAGGCATATCCTTTTCATAATACCTTAATAAATATGCCTGTTTTAGAATCTATTGATTACTTGCCTACGTATTTATTTTAAAATTGACATTGGTACATTTACATTTTGTTCTCAAATTTTATCATTGAATATTGAGTATTATTTTAATTATTTAAATATTGCTCAAAAATATGATTTAAAAATTTTATACTTCATTCTTTCCTATGGCTGTACCATAATTTATTTAACCAATCTAGTCTCCAAAGATATTTAAGTTATTCTCAGATTTTGTCTTTACTAGCAGTACTGTAGTGAGTACCTTTGCGTGTGTGCCTGCATTTGTGTGTGTGTGTGTGTGTGTGCCAAGTCAATGGATATGATAAAGTCAGCATAAACCATTAACCAATTGCTGGCATGAAGAGCTATAATTATAAGGACTGAACTGAGTTAAGCTCAGAAGCAATCCATAGCATAGAATTTAACTAGTCTGAACTAGAGCAAGTGTTAAGTAATGAGTAAATTTAGAAACAGAGATCATAAATCTAAAAGAGTTTGTTAAGCATGTTTATTTTTTTATTTTCTGACCTTTTGGGGACTTACTGCCCCTCAGAGAGTTAGCTAATTCCTAGAAAAAGCAAACTCTCCTTGGAGTGCGTCTTTCATACGCAAATCAATCATTCTAGAACCCAGACCCTCAACCACCTCTCTATAGTGTTCTCATCCTCAGGGCCACTATTCCCTGCCCTAATCATGCCAGTGTCAGGAATAAACAACTGGAGACAGCCCCTGCGCCCCAGAACCTACTAAAATTATTCAGACTAGAATCTTTTTTTAAATTTAATTTAATTTAATTTTTTTTGTTTCAGAATATTGCGGGGGTACAAACATTTTGGTTACATATAATGCCTTTGCCTGGCCCAAGCCAGTGCTACAAGTTTGCCCTTCCCCCACACAGTGCAGACCGCATCCACTAGTTGTGCGTTTATTCACCCCCACATCCCCCTAGAATATTAAACATATTTATTCTGCCTCTCCCATTCCTTTCCAGAGAGGCCATGATAAAGGCGTTTGCCCATATTTTCCCCTCACTTCCTCTGCCTCCCCACCCACCCTGGTGGTTTCCCTTGTGGCCCTGTGTGGCGTGGCGTAGGGCGTCTCCTGTGTCCGGGGGGTCTGTAAGTACAAAAACTTCTTCCTTCATGACAGTCATTTCCCTGTCTTACCTCACTTGACTAAAACAAATCTCAGGTACCCTTAAAAGGAGGGATCATACCAGTACTCCTATCTAAAAATAGAAATGGAGCAGTAATAATGGCCAGAAAACTACACCTGCTCACACGCAAACGTGTCGCATCGGAATGAGAGCAGGGCTTGCACGGGGCCTGGAAAGACCCTACACCTTTGGCTGCTTTGGATGGCAGTTTTACTGCATACTTTGAACCCGTGGAAGATTCTGTCCCTTTTAACAGTAACTTAAAGGTACCAGAATAAGACAGGCTCAAAAAAGATGCAATTTCCACTATTCTCTAGTGACTCCCAGTGCTTTGCACATAATCAACACTCAATAAATATGTGTTTAATGAATCAATGGCAGTGGGTCCGGGCAGACACCTACATCCCTCACTATAATTCAGTGTGGGAAGGGAAGTGATAGAATTAGAACTGAGTACAGTAGAATCACAGGTTGGAGAAAGATTTGTTTTATGTATACTTAGCTCCATCCCAAAGCTTCTCCTCTGCTGGTCTTCTGGTGACGTCTCTCCTCTGTGACACCCAGGAGAGGAGTCCCTTCAGTACCAGAGTGTCCAGAGGTCGGGAGAGGGCACAAAAACAGAAACGACAGCCACTCCTGCCTGCCTATTGTGAGCCTTGCCACAGAGGCTTTATTAAAGGACTTGAAAGTCATCATTAAAATGAGTCTTAGGGATTACCTGTGGATTTCCTTTATCCCTGCTTGCTCCTTTCCCCACAGGCAAGAATAATGAGTTGCTTGCATTTTTATTCTCAGAAAGTCAACGGAATTCTGAACTCTAAGGAAAGTACATTCCTTCAGAATTAGAAGAATATATCAGATAAATTGTCCAAAGAAGAATCTGCCGGAATTTAAATTTTTGAGGCAAACTTGATTTATCTTAATACAATGGAATATTATAGTTACATAAAATATTCATTTGATCAGAGAAAAAATCGTCTTAAACTTGGAGCAGTTTAGACTCTGAGGAGAAAGTCTTGAAAGATTATTACATTATGACAATGTTTCTGTCTTAGAGATTTGAAATCTATATAAAAATTTGAAAAGAGATGCACTTTTAAACTTCCCAGACGATGTTTTCAGTTGCACACACTTTTTTTAAACTACAAAACAAGCAATCTAAGGAGCTAGGAGTAAGAGTATTTTCTATCAAAGGCTAGTAGTCAACATTATAGTTACTATGCTTTAATATAAAATTAATACTGACAAGTTGTTTTTCTCTGCTACTTCAACTATGTGTGCATAAATCAATATTTCTTTAAAAAGTATACAATTAAATTACAATTATGACTCACCTCTATATTTCTAAAGGAAAGATCACGGAAAAAGCACTGCCCCTTTAAAGTCTACTTAATCCAATGCACCTGGCATGAAGTAGGTGTTCAAAAAATACTATTGAATGAATGAATGGTTTCTATTCGTTTGCAAGCCATCTGTTTAATACTCTAGACATTTTTTAGAAAGATTTATAATATTTATAGTTTATATCGCTTACAGGTCTCTAGTTACTGAAAATTATACTAGATAGACAGAGATATATCATTCCCATATTATGTCATATATTTATCATACATTAGTAATTCCTGATAAGGAGATTCATTTAGTACTTCATTAATAGGATGATTTCAAAATCAATAAAAGTATCAGATGACAAATTCTGTAAATTAAAGCCAGACATGATGATTATGTTGATTTGTGGTATGTACAATGTTAAGGGGAAGTAGAAAAGCAGGAAGACTAATGAATATGGTCCGAAAAAGTCTGTATTTTAAAAAAATTAATTATTTTATTAATCAAAAACGGATTGAAATATTGATGATCCAGTAGCCAAATAATTAAGAAAGAATGCCTCCTCTGTATGTTGCATTCCTCCTAAGTATTAAATTGATGTTAATTTTTATACTACATGATAGTGTCCAGTAATCTTAATAGCAAAAGCAAAGGAAGACAAAACAGCAAGTGTCTCACTGAGGTTGCTATGGGGATAGAATACAAAGAGAGGCAGTTCCCGTGATACGTACACGAGACACCTGTTAAGAGAGCAGGTGCCCTTGCTATCGTGTCCTATTACACTCCAGCAGCTCTCTCTTCCCAAGATGGGCCCAGACTCTCTCTTCTGCTGTGTGGACGTGTAAGAGACAGAGGAAAAGAAACTGATGGTACTAGACACAGTGAGGTAAATTCAGACTTTGATGAAGTTAAATAACCAATTGAAGAAAAACAACTGAAATGTGTAAAAAAGAAGTGAGAGGAATAATGTTGCCCCAAAGAGGAAAACACTTAGTTGTCTTTGGAAATAGCAATATGCCAGTCATAAAGCCCAGTTTCTTATTCCAATCAGCGACAAATCCTCAACTGTGTGGCTTTAATATCTCCCTCTACACATCAGTAAATGAGTATCCAAGCTATGTGAATAATGATTCAGACACACATCTGCATTATTGATTTCTTTATCATCCTTTGTTTATTTCAATAAATGAATTGAATATCTAATAGGTACTCATAATTGCTAATTAACCTTTTGCATTAGCGTGGTAATACATAATACATACACATATACATACTTGTGTTTGTATATATACATACATTATATATATATATATATTTACTATTTCTTATGCATGTATTAAACTCATCTTTTTCTATTACATTGACTAATCCGGTATTTGACACCAAGTGTGTACTTTAGGACATAAATTTGAATATATAACAATATCTTACATTTGTAGGGTATTTTGGGGAGAACGGCTGCTGGAATTGAATGAGATAATGAAGTATTTATAATTCCTATACAGAAGAGCAAACACATCTCCTTCAAATCTTTCAAAACCTAAATTGCATTCTGGTTCCCCACAAACTCAGCAAAATGAATGCTCATTCCCTTCCCATCTCCTCACCTTCCCTTCCTCCCTTAGCGTCCTTTATTCCTCTGCTAGCAGCAGTACACATTTCTACTTGCAATAACATTGTGCTACGTTTTTCTGTTGATCGAAATGCTCTTTGGAGACTTTCTTTGAACTCTTCCTTTTATTTTCCCCTTTGACTTCTTGGTTCAATTTCCTCTGAGATCAGATTTTCTGCTCTTTCCTCCTGGGCCTCCATGGTGTGGCTTTCCTGGGAAACCCTCTCTTCTGAGAGTGGGAGGGGGGCCTTTTCTCTCTGTCCTCTCTCCCCCTTCCCTCTCCTTGGCTCTCATATAAGCCCATTGTTACTAAAACAGCCCCTGCTTGTCTCCTTCCTCAGCAGGAGCTATCTTTGCAACTCCCCTGCCCCTGACTGGCCTCACTCTAGGTATTGTTCAGCATAGCTCCTGTATTTTGTTATTCAGCAATTTGTTCCATCCATAACCTGAAATCCATCTTATTCATTTTCCTTTCCATGTCTTTTATCAAGTGATACCTTTCAAAGCTTCCCTCTTCCCCACATCTCCATCCACCAGAGCGGGTGTGAACAACTCAACTGTTTCACAGCTCTTTCCTTCTGGGCCAGTGCAGCTGGCCCCATGGGACTGTCTTTGTCCACAGCTGGCACACTTTCATGCAGTTTGCATAGATATGACCTTTTTCATTACAAGAGTTACACATCATTCCATTTCCGCAGTAGGCCCAGGGATGTCCTTGTCCTCCGCACCTGGAGCACATTTTCTGACTGGCTGGTATATTCAGATGCTTTCTTGAGCCCACTCTGGTGTGTTTTTAGCCCTTGTCTGTAAAAGCTTATCGTTAGTTAATCTTAAATAAAAAAGTCATACGTGGCAGATGGTTAACCCTCCCTTTCCCTATTTCAAACTTGTGTAGTCCATTGAAATCCTAAATATGCAGGCTATTTTCATAAAATGTCATGAATTCATAGAGAGGGGGGCTGCTTGTCTCCTGGTGGAAATATGGTTCCAGAAGTTCACAGTAACTTTTCTAAGTTAGATGGGGGAACAACTCTTAGAAACCTTACTTCACCTTCTAAAATAAATGAGATAGAATATTACATGGAATTGGAATTTTTTCTCAAATCTCCTATACTTGCATAGCCCTACCTGCCTGATGATGTAATCTGGTCCTTCTTGTTAGTGGGCATATTCTCTTTTCTCCATCCTAGGTGGGAATATAGTGCAGGAACCAGAAAACTGTGACCCACAAGCCAAATCTGGTCCACTCAAGAAAATCAGCAAGAAAAACAACCCCATTAAGAAGTGGGCAAAGGACACAAACAGAAACTTTTCCAAAGAAGGTAGACTAATGGCTAACAAACACATGAAAAAATTCTTCACATCTCTAATCATCAGGAAAATGCAAATTAAAACCACAATGAGATATCACTTAACTCCAGTGAGAATAGCTTTTATCAAAAAGTCCCTAAACAATAAATGTTGGCATGGATGCAGAGAGACAGGAACACTCATACACGGCTGGTGGGACTGCAAACTAATACGACCTCTGTGGAAAGCAATATGGAGATATCTCAAAGAGCTACAAGTAGAACTACCATTTGATCCAGCAATCCCATTACTGGGCTTCTACCCAAAAGAACAAAAGACATTCTATAAAAAAGACATCTACATTCGAATGTTTATAGCGGCACGATTCACAATTGCAAAGATGTGGAAACAACCCAAGTGTTCATCAATACATGAGTGGATTGATATAATGTGGTATATGTATACCATGGAGTTCTACTCAGCCACAAAAAAACAGTGGTGATCTAGCACCTCTTGTATTATCCTGGATAGAGCTGGAGCCCATTCTACTAAGTGAAGTATCACAAGAATAGAAACACAAGCACCACATGTACTCACCATCAAATTGATATTAACTGACCAACACTTATGTGCACATATAGTAATAACATTCATTGGGTGTCAGGCAGGTGGGAGCGGGGAGGAGGGGATGGATATATTCACACCTAATGGGTGCGGTGCGCACCATCTAGGGGATGGACACACTTGAAGCTCTGACTCAGGTGGGGCAAAGGCAATATGTGTAATCCATCATTTGTACCCACATAATATGCTGAAATAATAAAAAAAAGATTTATTGGAACGGTCACATTCCTTTGTTATGTGTTGCCTTTGGCTACTTTTGCACTATATGGGGAGAGTGGAGTAGTTTCAACAGAGACCATATGGCCTGCAAAGTTAAAAATATTTATTATCTCACCCTTTATAGAAAAAAATTTGCCAACCCCTGATATAGTGCCAAGGCTGTGTTGCTCTATTTTCTTCCCATTAATTTTCTTTTTAATCTCTCATTCCAACTTCATTTCCTCTATTTTTCTGGTTGATCTCAGCAATGCATATATTTCAATTTATTTGACCCTGTGCGCTATTATATATCCTTATCATGATGCATTTGCTGGAACCTCCATAAGGCCCTCTGTGTAGTCTTGGTACTTTTTCTCCTGACATAGTCATCAAAATCAGTCTAATTTCTCTGTGGATCTAAAGATTCTCATCAAATCCTCTCATCAAAATCCTTAATACCTGGTATTTTAGTTATTGAAGATAATGTTCCTTGGGTGTTTACCATATTTGTTCAGGATCCATTCAATCCTGTGCTGCCAGTTGCTTCCAGTCCTTGTCATGGTGATGCTCCTGCTCCACTGATTGAAATTCCATAATTTTTAATATACTCTTCCCATGTATTTCTTTCTTCTATGTCAACTGCTATGGAACCTATGGGATCTAGCAGACCAAAATTGCCTATTTCTTTCCCCTTTACCTCTGCCTTCCTATTTTTGTACTTTTTGTGGTCCCTCATATACCTTAATCTACCCTATCACACTTTTTCAGTCATCCTTGCCACTGACCAACAACTCAGATAACATGAAAAACCGGTAAGTATCCCCATATGAGTTCGATTACTTTAGATGCCAAATATAAGTGGAATCATGCAGCATTCGTCCTTCTGCTACTGGCTTATGTCATTTAATAATTTCACTTAATAATTTCCACCAGGTTCATCCATGTTGCCATTGGTGGGAATGCAAAGTGGTACAGCCACTATGAAAAACAGTGTGGCGCTGCCTCAAAAAAATATAAAATACAACTACCATAGGATCCAGAAATATGTCTTCTTGATGTATATTCCAAAGAATTAAAATCAGTATTGTGAAGAGATATCTTCATCTCACATTCATTGTAGCATTATTTATAATAGCCAAAATATGGAAACAACTTCAGTGTCCATCAGTAGATGAACAGATAAAGAAAATATGGTATACACATGCAATAAATTATTCACAATTTAAAAAGAAGAAAATGCTGCCAAAGCCCATAATCATTTACATTATAGAATGTTATTCTGCATTGTTATCTACTTTTATATTTATTCCGTGTGTCTTGCTTCCTGAATAGGACAGAGACTATGCATCTTCCATTTTATTAACTATCATAGAATTTAGGGAAGAGTCCTGTGCATTGGAATTACACATATGTCATCTGCTGATTGGCTGCCTTACTGTTGTAATGTAGCTTGCATTGTTATATTACATCACTTCAAGTAAAGAAGCACACAAACAAATAAAACAATCAACAGCCATAAAAACAACACTGAAAAGCAATGATATCATTTCAGCCTGGATACCAGCCAGAGAGGCATGGCACCTTCAAACTGAGGATTCGGTGAGAGTTTAATTAATGAGCTTTTAATAGGATTCAGAAAAGCCGGGCTGACACAAAGAATGGGATGGTCAATTTAGGCTCGTATTAATGAAATGCCACATCCAGGCTCAAGTATACAGGGAGTTGTGAGGGACGGTGGGGCAGAGGGATCCATGGCATCAATTCTATTGTCTTAGGTCCTTACTTTCTGTCTTGAGCACCTGCTGCCTGGGCCAGGTTGAAAGGTGATGTTTTTAAGTGAAGTATCTCCTCAAACAAACAGCATGGAACGTTTAAACATCTTTATTTTATATCCAGATAATTATGTAAGTTCCATTACCTTTCTAGGGAGCTATGCCCCTGGGTAATAAATTTATAGATTGTAGGTTTCTTTACCTGAAGCAATCCTGAATCTTCATGCTTACAGCATTCTATTTCCTTTGCCTATTTACTGGGGGATTGATGATCATGCTTACCTGTTGATTACACCAGGGCTCCTGACTTCATGATTTTTCCAGGGAACATCCCATCATTAAAGGGAAAGAAATGGGTCAGAAGTCAGATGCCTAATTCCTTTCTTCCCCCAAACCAGCCAGGCTAGCAACACTGCAGAACCACTAATTATTCCTGCGGTAAAGGAACTTGGAGAGGGACCTGGACGGAGCTATAGCCTTCACAAGAGGGAAGGAGATAACCTGGGAGGAAGGGAGCTGGGGAAATAGACCTACTTTACTTCCTCCTACCCTCAAACCTCCAGGAGCTGTCTCCCATTGGCCCCAAACAACCAGATATCAAGACGCAAAGAAGCCCATTATTACAGACCACACAGGCCTCAGGACACAAAGTAGGGTGGGGTTGACCTTGCTAAACTGCAGAGAACCACAAAATTTAGGACTTTTGTTGTTGTTCACCAGCAATTGAAAAATGATACACTTCGCATCTTCTATTAGGGGGATTTTTACTACTTTTCATTGTATTCCAACCCAGAGTTTGAAATTTCTTAGTTAGAGCTTGTGAAGCCATCCTGTTGCCATTTAAATACTTCAATTATTAAAGAAGTATAACAGTTTAGTCCTCACTTTTTATTATACTACCAAAGAAATAGATAACTGAATAGTAAAGATGTTATATGTTTATCCTTCTTTCTCACCCTTAGAAGCTGTTTCAGTATAAATGCTTTGTTCCAACTACTAATTTTCCTTTTGCAAATTTATTTTTTTATTTTTATTTCAAAATATTAAGGAGGTACAAGTGATATTGTTACATGGATAAATTATATACTGCTGAAGTCAGGGCTTTTAGGGTGCCCATCACCAGAGTAGTGTACATTGTACACTATAGTTAAGTTTTTATCCCTTATCCTCCTCCATCCCTTTCCTCTTCTTAGTTTCCAATGTCCTTTACAACAGTGATCCCCAACATTTTTAGTACCAGGGATTGGTTTTGTGGAAGACAATTTTTCCAGAAACTTCAGGGAGTGGGAGGGATGGTTTCAGGATGATTCAAGTGTATTACTATTATTGTGCAGTCCTCTCTGCTAATGATGATCTGTGTTTGCAGCTGCTCCCCAGTACTAGCATCGCCGCCTCAGCTCCACATCAAATCATCAGGCATTAGATTCTCATAAGGAGCACCGTAACCTAGATCCTTTCATGTTCAGTTTATAGTAGAGATCATGCTCCTGTGAGAATCTAATGCCACCATTGATCTGACAGGATGCAGAGCTTATGCGGTGATGCTAGTGATGGGGAGCAGCTGTAAATACAGATGAACCTTCACTTGCTCACCCACTGCTCACCTTCTGCTGTGCAGCCTGGTTCCTGGGAGTTGGGAACTAGAGCTTTACACCACCATATGACAGTGTGTACCCATCATTTAGGTCCCAGTTATTATTGAGAACACATGGTGTTTGTTGTTCCATTCTGGAGATACTTCACTTAGAATAATGTTCTCCAGTTCCATACAAGTTGCTGCAGAAGACATTATTTCATTCCTTTTTCTTGCTGAGTAGTACTCCATGATATAAATAGCACATCTTCTATATCTAGTCATAAATAGATGGAAACTTAGTTTGATTCCATTTCTTTGCAATTGTGAATTATGCTGCAATAAACATTTATCTTTTTGATGATGATAAAAAGTATCTTTTTGATATAATGATTTCTTTTCCTTTGGGTAGATATCCAGTAGTGTGATTGCTGGATTGAATGGTAGGTCTGCTTTTAGTTCTCTGAGGAATTTCCATACTGTTTTTCATAGTGGTTATACTAATTTATAATCCAACAGGTAGTGTACAAGAGTTTATTTTTCAGTGCATCCATGCCAATATCCATTGTTTTTTGATTTTTTAATAATGGCCATTCTTACTGGGGTAAGGTAATATTTCTTTGCGGGTTTAATTTGCATTTCCCTGATGATTAGTGATGTTTATCATTTTTTCATGTTTCTTGGCCATTTGTCCATCTTCTTTTGAAAAGAACTCTATTAATGTCTTTTGCGCACTTTTTAATGGAGTTATTTTTTTCTTGCTGATTTGATTGAATTCTTTCTGTAATAGATTCTGGATATTAGTCCTTTGTCAGATGTATAATTTACAAATACTTTCTCACATTCTGTACATTCCCTATTTACTCTGCTGATTATTTTCCTTGTTTTGAAAACTTTATAGTTTAATTAAGTTCTTTGCTTTTAGGGTCTTATCCAAAAATTCTTTGCCTAAGTCAATGTCTGCAAGAGTTTTTCCTACATTTTCTTCTAGGATTTTTATTGTTTTTAACTATCTTGAGTAAATTTTTGTATATGGCAAGAGGCAGGTATCCTGTTTCATTCTTCCATATGTGGTCACACAGTTTTACCAGCACCATTTATTGAATAGGGCATTCAGTAAACATTCCCCAGTGTATATTTTTGTATGTTTTGTCAAAAATCAGTTGGTCATATCTATATGGTTTTATTTCTGGGTTCTCTATTCTGTTTCATTGGTTGATGTCTATACTTTTATACCAATACTAGGTTGTTTTGATTACTATAACCTTGTAGAATAATTCAAAGTCAGGTAATACAATGCCTTCAGATTTGATTATTTTTTTACTTAAGATTGCTTTGGCTATTTGGGCCCTTTTTTAGTTCCAAATGAAGCATACAATCGTTTTTCTAGATCTGTGAAATATGACATTGGCATTTTGATAAGAACTGCATTAAACCTGTAAATCACTTTGGCAGTATGGATATGTTAACAATGTTGATCCTTTCAATCCATGAGCATGTGATTTTTTCCATGTGTGACATCTGTGATTTCTTTCATTACTGCTTTTTAGTTCTCCTTGTAGAGATCTTTCTTATCCTCTGTTAAGTATATTCCTAGGTATTTTATTTTCTTTGTAGCTATTGTGAATGGTATTGGGTCCTTGATTTGACATTCAGCTTGACTGTTATTAGTATGTGGAAATGCTTCTGATTTGTGTACATTGAGTCTGTATCCTGAGACTTAGCTGTATTTATTTATCAATTTTAGGAGTCTTTTTTTGAAGTCTTTAGGATTTTCTAGTTACAAGATCATATCATTGGCAAACAGTTTGACCTCTTCTTTTCCAATTTGGGTGCCCTTTATTCTTTCTCTTGCCTGATTTCTCTGGTTAGGACTTCCAGTACTATGCTGTTCTAGTTATTAGGGATAATGCTTTCAACTTTTCCCCATTCGATATGATGTTATCTGTTGTTTTGTCAAAAACAGTTTTTATTATTTTGTGGTATGTTCCTTCTATGCTTAGTTTCTTGAGAGTTTTCATCATGAAGGGATGCTGGATTTTATCAAATGCTTTCTCTGCATCTACTGAGATGATCATATGGTCTTTGTTTTTACTTCTATTTACATGGTGAATAACATTTATTGATTTGCATATATTGAACAATCTTTTATCCCTGGGATAAAATCCACTTGATCACTGTGAATTATTTTTTTGATATGCTGTTGAAATGGTTTGCTAGTATCTTGTTGAGAATTTTTGCATCTATGTTCATAAGGGATATTGGTCTGTAGTTTTCTTTTTTTATTGTGTCTTTTTCTGGCTTTGCTATCAAGGTGACACTGGCTTTGTAAAATGAGTTAGGGAAGATTCCCTCCTCCTTGATATTATGGAATAGTTTCAATAGAATAGGTGTCAATTCTCTTTTGTAGGTCTGGTAGAATTTGACTGTGAATCCATCTAGTTTGGGGTTTTTCCTTTTGTTTGGAGATATTTTATTACTCTTTCAATCTTGCTACTTGTTACTGATTTGTTAAGGATTTATATATCTTCCTGATTCAGGCTTGGGAGGTTGTGTATTTCCAAACATTTATCCATTTCCTCTAGGTTTGCTAGTTCATGTGCATATAGGTTTTCACAGTAGCCATGGATGATACTTTGTATTTCTGTGGTATCAGTTGTAATGTTTCCTTTCTAATTTCTGATTGAGCTTATTTGAGCCCCTTCTTTTCTATTTCTGGTTAATCCAGCTAGTGATATAGTGATATAGTGATTTTGTTTCTTTTCAAAGAACCAATTTTTTGTTTCATTAATTCTTCATACTTTTTAAAAACTTTCCATGTTACTTAATTTTGCTCTGAGCTTTGTTATTTCTTTTCTTCTAACTTTTGGTTTGGTGTGTTCGTTTTCTCCTTCCTCGAGGTATGACATGAGGTTGTTAATTTGTGATCTTTCTGTCTTTGTGGTGTAACCATTTAAGGCTATGAACATCCTCCTTAGCACTGCTTTGTCTACATCCCATGTATTTTTTAAGGTTGTGTAGTCTTGTTGTTCAGTTTGAAAAATCTTTTAATTTCCATCTCAATTTTGTCATTGAGCCAAAGATTGTTCAGCAGCATGTTGTGTAATTTCTATGGCTTTGTGTAGACTTGAGAGTTTCTTTTGGAATTGATTTCCAGCTTTATTTCACTGTTGTCTGAGATGATATATGGTATGATTTAAATATTTATGAATTTGCTGAGACTTGTTTTGTGGCCTAATATATGATCTATTTTGGATGTTTCATGTGCCAATGAGCAGAATAGTTTTTTGGTAGAATGTTGTATATATGTCTGTTATGTCCATTTGTTCTAGAGTCATTTTTAAGTCTATTATTTCTTTGTTGATTTTCTGCCTCAATGATTTTTCTAGTTCTGTCAGTGGAATGTTGAACTCCCGGGCTATTATGATTATTTACATTTTTGCTTAGATGTAGTGGAATTTCTCTTATGACTGTGGGAGCTCCTGTTTTAGGAAGATATGTATTTAGGATTATTATATCTTCTTGCTTAATTGCTCCCTTTATCGTTATAGAATGGCTGTCTTTGTATTTTTTAACCATTGTTGATTTAGTGTCTGTTTTATTTGATATGAGTATAGCTACTCCTGACCACTTTTGGTTTCCATTTGCATGAAATATTTTTTTCCATTTCTTTACTTGGAGTCTATGAGAGTCCTCATGAGTTAGATGGATTTCTTGGAGACAGCATATATTAGGGTAGTGTTTTTTCATCCATTCAGCCAATCTGTATCTTTTAAGTGGAGCATTGAGACCATTTACATTGAACATAAGCATTGATATGTGAAATACTGTTCTGTTCATCATGTTGAATGATACCGTCTGATTTTGTTTTCACTCTTGTGCTACCATTTTATTAAAGCTGTTATCTTTAGCTTTCTGGTATTTTTACACTGGCGGGTATCAATTTTTCTTTTCCATGTATAGAGTACTATTGAGCATTTCCTGTAGAGCAGGTCTAGTGGTGACAAATTCCCTTCATGTTCACTTCTCTGGGAAAGATTTTATCTCTGCTTCATGTTATGAACCTTAGTTTTGCAAGATACAAAATTCTTTGCCGTCAGTTATTCTGTTTAAGAAGACTAAAAATGGGACCAATATTCCTTCTGGCTTTTAAGGTCTCTGCCGAAAAGTCTGTTGTTAATCTGATGGGTTTCCTTTGTTTGTTAATTTTGCTTTTGTCTTGCAGCTTGTACAATTTTTTCCTTCATTTTGGCTTTTGCCAGACTGATGACTATGTGTCTGGGTGTTATTCTATTTACTAAGAATATTCCAGGTGTTTGTTGACCATCTTGTATCTGCATATTTAAATCAATGACGATGCCAGGGAAGAAGTTTTCCTCAAGTAGATTTGCCTTTTTTTTTTTTGCTTTTTCTTCTTCTCCCTCAGGGATACCTATGATTCTCATGTTAGCTTGTTTTAGGTAGTCCCATATTTCTGTGAATGATTGTTAATTCTTCTTTATTCTTTTTTCTGCATTTTTGATTGACTGGGTTCATTTTAAAGCCTTGTCTTCAGGCTCCGAAATTCTTTCTTCTGCTTTGTCTAGTTTGTTGTTAAAGCTTTCTACTGATTTTGAAACTCCCTGAATGACTCTTTCATTTCTTTAAGTTGTGTTACGTCTTTTCTTATGTTATCTATCTCTTTAGATATTTTTTCATTCATGTCCTGAATTATTATTATTGTTTTGATTTCTTTGTGTTGGTTTTCAACTTTCTCAACAATCTCATTCATTTTATTTGTCATCCATATTCTGAATTTCATACCTCATGTTTGACAATTTCCTTTGGGTTGTGGTCCATTGCTGAAGACCTACTGTGATCCTTTGGAAGTATCGAAATGGCTTGTTTTCTCTTTCATATTGCCAGAGTTCTTATGCTGGTTCCTTCTCATCTGAAACCTGTTCTCTCAGCTCAGGGTAGATAAGTTTGTGGAGTGCCTGTTCTCCTCTCCCGGGAACTCTCTTACTTAGTGAAAAGAAGGATAAGTCCCTGGATGGTGCACTTATGTCTTACTATGGAGGATTGACCCAGCAAGTGAGGGGCAGATGCACTGACAGCCTGTAATGCAGCTGTTGTCTTGTGTTATCCCATTCTCCTGTAGTAGTCACAGTCTAAGCCAGTGCTTGGGGATATTCACAGGGAGTAGTGGATTGGTCCCCAGGCTTCTGTTGGAAGTTTGGGCTTGAGGCTGGGCAAGTTCCTTTCCATGGAGGTGGATGGAATGGGAGTTTGCTCTGCTTGCCTCTCCCTGTGATGATGGCAGTGGTAGCTGAGATGTGTGGCTCCCAGTACCCATAGGGCACGTGGTAGGCATGTGTGTGGCAATGAGTGCACTCAGTGTTCACCACTTTGGTGGCTGGGGGAGTGTCACACCACTGTGGTTCTTGATGGGTCATGGGACCATGGCAACTGGACAGCTTGGTGAAGTGTCATGGCTGGGCAGCTCGTCAGTCCGTGGCATTTGAGTGGCTCATGGCTGGTAGGGTCAGGGAAATGCATGGCTCCTTCTCTGCTCAAGTCTGGCTATAGTAGCTGCTTTGGTGCTAGTCAGGTGGCAGTGGTGGTAAGATCTTGATGGTGGCACCATATGCTGTGTGCTCTAGGTGCCTGCTTTACTCTGATTCCTGGTGGCATGTTGGCAGGTGTGTATGGCAACCAGTCACAGTGAATATGAAAGAACTTGCTGTCCCCACTCTCTCCCTTCTCTGGCAGGGGCGATGGGGATAGGGTGTTCTGGGGCTGAGAACTCAGAATGACATCAGTTACAGCAACCTGGGATTAGAAGCCAGCGAGTTCCTGCTGTGCATGGTCTCTTGTGTAATGATGCTGCACAGTCTTCAAGCAGCTCCCTGATCAGTTTGGAGGCCTGCCATGATGGAGGGACCCCCTCACAGCTTGGGTTGCAGTGTCCACATGGGGAGTGTCCAGGGCTCTCTCCTCTGATCCTTCCCTATATGTGGACACTTTCCCAAGCTACTCTCCAGTCTTGCTGTGTGGATTACCCTGTCTCCCTCTCCTTCATTTTAGGTGTCTCCAGTAGCTCCTCTGATGATTCACAATGTTCTCTTCAAGAGATCCATCCAGAGGTGAGCATCTACTTGCAACTTGCCCTCCTCTCCTTGAGTGGCACATGTGGGCTGCTTCTAGTCCTCCATCTTGGCTCCTCTCATCTTTCTTTTGCAAATTTAATGGCAGATTTATGAATCATAGAAGAGACTAGAGATGGTCAGTAAGACAATTCATACTTTTTTTTTTTTTTTTTTGAGACAAAGTCTCACTGTGTTGCCTGGGCTAGAGTGCCGTGGCGTTAGCCTAGCTCACAGCAACCTCAAACTCCTGGGCTCAAGGGATCCTCCTGCCTCAGCCTCCCGAGTAGCTGGGACTACAGGCATGTGCCACCATGCCCGGCTAATTTTTTCTATATATTTTAGCTGTCTGATTATTTTCTTTGTATTTTTAGTAGAGACGGGGTCTCGCTCTTGCTCAGGCTGGTCTCAAACTCCTGAGCTCAAACAATCCCCCTGCCTCAGCCTCCCAAAGTCCTAGGATTACAGGCGTGAGCCACTGCACCCGGCCCAATTCCTACTTTTTAAGGACCTGTAAACAAGGCCCTTTTCTAGGCACCATGTGAGAAGGAAAAATGATATCTAGAGTCAGATAACATGGGTTCAAATCCTAGCTTTTCCCCTTATTTTTGCTGAGATTTTATTCTCGCTATTTAACTTCTAAGCCCCCATGTCTTCACTGCATAAGAGGAATAATTTCCATTTCTACCCTCTACAAACAGGAAAGTGTTCTATAAACTATGATGTTATACAAATATATACATCAGCTTTTGGTATTAAAATATGGAAAAGTATGGTCTCTTAATCTCATGGAAATCCAAATACTGCCTAGCCACTTCACTTAGAGCTGGTTTGCTTTTGTTCTGACCCTGATGACCCTGGCAGAGTGGATGGGAGAATACAGTGAGCCCTCAGTGAGGTCATCTTGCTTTTAAAATAGGCTTATATGAAAAGTTTCTTGAATCGAGACACACCACTACCCACCTATCCCTGGAGACCTGCTGGCATGATAATAAGGGAACCTGGCTGCCCTCAAAGTTAAATCAAAACCCTTTATACTTCCTCCATAAAAGATCGAGGTATGAATGCCTGAACTAGACTTTTCCTTGGGGAGTGAGCTCTGCATAGATCAGAAAAAAAAAAAAACTAGAAAAAACATAAAGTAAAAGTTAAAAAGTCATTTTACCAGAAATAAATCATTTTTTCACTTTCCTGGGTGGATGGATTAGCAGAAAGTTTTGTTCATCTAAAAATTTTATCTTCCAGGCTTTCATTCTTTCATCCCCTCAGTCTGGATATTTTTTTCATGTTCAACTATCATTAACCCAACAAAGTCACAGCTGCCACTCTGAGACCTCTGTTTAATGAAAAAGTAAACTGAAGGCATTTGGGGAAAGTATTTTAAATGGAATCTCATTAATTTGTTGTTTCAGAAAGCAGTCACCATTAGCAATCACTCCATCACTTCAAACGGTGGAGAATTTTTATGCAATCCAATTTATTATGCCCCCTCTCTATGGGAAAGGCTGAGGGCTAATGTCAAAACTTGCTTTATCATTCTGGCTGTGCTGCAGCATTTCCTGGAAAACTGGAGGCATTTATATTTTTTTATTTTCTAATCTACTTAGGAATTATTTCATGATTTATTTAAGCTGGAAAGTTGTCTATAATCTAATACAAGAAGAATAGCTGCCTCAGTGGATTTCTTTCAGTGACTCGATCCTTCCTCATAGCATTCATGTCACCTGAGAACTATAGGTAAGTCCAAATGTCAAGTTCAAATCTTATATTCCTGGTTTTGACTCTATTCTCCCAGAGCCACCTAACCTATAGATTCTGAAAGTTGTTATTTTAAACCAAGTTACCCTGAAGCAAGAATTTTCCTGTTGGTAGCTTATTTGGAAGGTGATCTTAGGAAATACAAGTGAACGATGGGAAAGAGTTAGAAAGAGAAAAGAGACAAGCCAATAAAGAGCTCATTACTGAGCTCATTTTCCCTGTGGGCTACTGTAACTCAAGGACTAAAGAGGATGCTGAGAAGCTTACCACTGAAAGAAAGAAGGCTGAGTTCTTATTTGGTAAAAGGTCATCCTTCACCATGCTGCCCCTGCAGCCCTTTTGGACTGTACCTGCATTCAGGCTGATCTGACTCCCATGGCTTCAGAGAAAGCAGAGAGATAACACAGCAATGTGAAGGAACTCTCCATTTTACCTGTGCTGAAATCAGGGGCCAAGGGGAAGAGTCAAGGTGCCCCTGCTACAGGTAGAGCATTATTATCTAAGAGGTGTTGGTAGCTGCTTATGGAATAGAAAACCACGTTTTATTTCTCTGTGGTTCTTTTTATCTCTTTTCAGCTAATGAAGTTGCATGTAGTACGATTCAAAGCCATAGTCTTAAAAACATTGCACTGTGCACTAGACAAAGCAATGTTGAGTTCCAAGTCCAGGTGTGAGCCCATACAATTGTGTAAGATCATGCATGGAAAGGTCTCAGATTTTTTTCAAAGAGCCCTATGGAGATTATGTCTTTAAATGACATATATGTGAAGTAGGAAAAAGTCATCTCCGTGTAATTGCTCCTCTTTCTCTCTGTCTACATTGCTATTTTCCCCTCCAATTTTAGAAGCTCAATTGTCCAAATTATTCTTCCTTTTTTTCCTCTCAACATCTTTATTGGCAATAGATTTATTCAACTCATTTTAATTAAGGAGTGGGACTTGCATTTAGGTAGAACATAAGAAGCCTTAAACCAAATGGATCAGATTCTGTTTGTGAAATATCAGAGTTTAGCAGACTTGAGAGAGATGTAGGAGGCTAGAGGTAAGTTGCCTACTGATGGGGACCTAATGTCATACTCTAGTGTCAGGTCAGAACTCATGGAAACTCCATTCCCTAATGTTACAAATGTTTGAAAAATAGCTCTAAGTTACTTCCATTTTTATTTAAAAATGTATAGATATAATATCTGGGAAAATACATTCTTTCTCTGATGATTCTTCAGATATTGCTCCTGTTTATTTGCATTGTATCTTTCTTTGAAGAAATCTGAGGTTTTCACACTCTTGTTCAATTATAGCACTTGATTTTATTTTTGTCTTGATGGCTATAGAATCTTATTTTTATGCTTTATGGAAACAACTTTACTTAGAGATACCCTGGTGTATTTTATCCTATTATTTTTATTATTGATAGTATTATTATTATTTTCCTAACATAAATATGGTTTGCTTTTTCAATCTGCAAATTCAGGCCTTCATTACTTTCTAGAAAGCTTTCCTCAGATGTGTCTATAAACATTTTCTCTATTTTATTGTTGTGTTCTCTTCTTTAGGAACACCAATCAGACTATTGCTGATTTTCTGTTTCTCTCACTTCTATCCTGCTGCCCCACACTCTATAATTCTTTAATTTCCATTTCATTTTGGTCATTTTCACAAGAATGTTCTCCATTTCTCTGGTCATGTCTTCAGATATGTTTCTGAAATAGTCTTATCTTTCCTTTGCATTTTTCCCTAAACTCATCCAGTTTACTCTTCCTCTTTCACCAATATTAGCATTTCTTTTCTTTTCTTTTTTATTTCAGCATATTATGGGGGTACAAATGTTTATGTTACATATATTGGCCTTGACCCACCAGAGTCAGACCTTCAAGTGTGTCCATCCCCCAGATGGTGCACACCGCACCCATTAAGTGTGTATATACCCATCCCCTCCTCTACCCTCCCATCTACCTGACACCCAGTGAAGGTTATTACTATATGTGCACATAAGTGTTGATTAGTTAATATCAATTTGATGGTGAGTACATGTGGTGCTTGTTTTTTCCATTCTTGGGATACTTTACTTAGTAGAATGGGCTCCAGCTCTATCCAGGATAACACAAGAGTTGCTATATCACCACTGCTTTTTGTGGCTGAGTAGAATTCCATGGTATACGTATACCACATTATATTAATCCACTCATGTGTTGATGGACACGGGGGCTGTTTCCACATCTTTGCAATTGTGAATTTTGCTGCTATAAACGCTTGAGTGCAGATGTCTTTTTCATAGAATGTCTTTTGTTCTTTTGGGTAGATGCCCAGTAATGGGATTGTTGGATCAAATGGTAGTTCTATTTGTATCTCTTTGAGGTATCTCCATATTGCTTTCCACAGAGGTTATACTAGTTTGCAGTCCCACCAGCAGTGTATGAGTGTTCCTATCTCTCTGCATCCATGCCAACATTTATTGTTTTGGGACTTTTTGATAAAGGCCAGTCTCACTGGAGATAAGTGATATCTCATTGTGGTTTTGATTTGCATTTGCCTGATGATTAGAGATGTCGAGCATTTTTTCGTATGTTTGTTGTCCATTAGCCTATCTTCTTTTGAAAAGTTTCTGTTCATATCCTTTGCCCACTTTTTGATAGGGTTGTTTGATTTTTTCTTGCTGATTTTCCTGAGTTCTATATGGATTCTAGTTAACAGCCCTTTATCAGATATGTAACATGCAGAGGAGAACCGGAAGGAGAAAAGCCCCCAATATTAGCATTTCTTCTGTGAGACATTGCACCTCTTCTTTCAGTTCTTACTTTAAAAAAGCCAATCATTCTCTATTTTTTTTATTTTGTAGAAATCTTTTTATAATTTTGCTTTTTCATTGGCAAAATTAAGCTAGAATCCAAATATTATAAAACTTATTTTACTTTCTTAGTATATATATTCTGGTATATGTTCTATATCTGTCTTTTGATATTTCAGGTAGCTCTTTCTTTCTTTTTATTCAACGTGTTCTTCAAAAGCCATTTTTATTTATATTTTGATACTTTAATTGACATACAATATACATACTTTACAAATTATAGATCTTAAGAGTTATACAAAAGTTGTCATTTGATTAGTGTTGACAAATGCATATATTCGTGAAACTAAGCCCCCATTAAGATATAGAACATTTCCATCTTCACAGAAATTTCCCAATTATCCCTTCATAGTCAATCCCCAATTTCTTTCCAGAGACAACCACTAGTTTGATTTATTACACCACAGATTAATTTATTCTTGAATTTCATAAAAATGAAATCACACAACATATTCTCTTGTGAGTCTGATTTTTATCATTCAGCATAATTTTCTTAATTCATCCTTGTTGCATGCATTAGTAGTAGTTCATTCATTTTTATCAATGAATTGTGTTTTATTGTATTGATACTCAACAATTTGTTCATGTATTTTGTTACTGATGGACATCTGAGTTGTTTACAGTTTGGGGATATTATTTAAAAACTGCTATGATCTGCTTATTTTTACTATTACTCATTAAATGGAGGCATTTTCTATTGCTTCATAGTTAAGAAAATAACACTGAATAAAGTGTTTGTCACAGGAGCTTAAAAAAGAACAGCAAGGCTGCTTATAAGCCACGAATTATCTCCTCTGTTTTTTCAGGCCAGTAGCCTGCTTCTTACAAAGATGATGTGCCTGCAGCTTTCCTCATTCTTCTCTGGCTTTCTCGACACTCTGTGACATTTAAAAGTGCTCAGGTACCTTCCAGCATCCATATCCCTCTCACCAAGCTTGTTATTTTAAACTAGAGTCATTGGTTTGCCCCTCAAATTATGACTTCCTTGGGAAATTTGTGCTTCATCTGCTCTATGGGAGAGAAAAGTAAACATAATTAACTTTGAGTGCTTACTATGTGGCAGCTCCTATTCCAAGAAGTCTGCATGGAAATACTCAATTAATTTTCACAGCAACCACATGAGGTACCCAGCAATTATACTCAGTTTACATATAAGGAAACTGAGGCACAGAGAGATGAGTAAATTGCCTAAAGTCACCTGGCTGAATGATAAAACAGGAGTTTGAACCAAACGTACTAACCTTCTTGATAATGCACTGCGACTTGCAGAGGTTTGTATTACAATTTGTATCATGTTTGGAATCCCTTTTTTATTGACTATATTTCTGAAATATGGATATGTCCTTTTTTTCTCTCTAAAGATAGAGTTTTATTTCCTATTTTTTTCATTCTTTTGTGTTATACAATGCCAAGAAAAAGACAGGGGAGAGGTATTGTTAATACAAAGTCTTCTGAATTTATTTTAAATGGCACCTTGAGTTCAATAGAAGTGTTTTTTCAGTCACTAAAAATGGGCAGTCATTTTGCTAACCCTCTAATAATTGAGGCCCGTGTATTCTGTGTATAGATATCAGTAAATTAAAGCCTCTGGCAGAAAGGGAAGTAATATGGCTGCTGTTTGTGTGCGCGCGCGCGCGCGTGTGTGTGTGTGTGTGTGTGTGTACAAGTGTGTGTGCGCGCGCTTATGCTTATTTCTAAGCCAGCAGAGGCCACAATGTAGCAAAAATTCAGAAAAGTCAATCCATCAAATCTAGTTTATATCCCTCCTGGCTTTATATTTTCTCAAAACCTGGTGGACGTCTAGCTGCACTCACTGAGGACTGTGAGCGGAGGGCGTGGAGAGAGGGGTTTGAACTCTCTCACTGAAGAATGAACTAATGAGGGTTCCAACACATCAGCAAAAATGGGTGAGAGCAGGAAGAGCATCTTAGAATGGAAATAACCCACAGGCCAGACTTAAGAGTCTGGATTCTGCTCTTACAGTGTAGACATTGAGATATCTCTGCTCTCTATACAACATGAGATTGATAGCATTTGTCCTACCTAGCTTACAGAAATCGAAAAGGTTAAATATGGCATCAGATATGAAAAATCTTTAGGAAAAACAAAAGTTATCATCATTTTTTAAAGTTACTTTTTAGTTTATAAAGCATTTTCAAATACATTGCTTTAATATGGCTCCACAAAACGCCCTACGAATTAGGGAGAAGTAAGTAAAGGAATCCCTGATTTATGTGGCACCACCTAGATAAAAATGTCGCATATGAATAATTAACTGATTCTTACTTATTTACATGATGTGGCCTGCCCTGTGAAGGGAAAGCTTCTAATACATATCGAGAGTCGACACTGTGCACAGCGTTCCACATATGTTACGTGAGTAACTCTCACAACTATGTGATGAGGCAACCACTGTTGACCCCATTTTATTGCTGAAGAGATTGCAGTCAGTTACAAACACATGGAAGGAGTAAGTCGTATGGCCAGGACGTGAACTTAGTTTTCTCTAATGACAAAGTTAGCCGTGTTTCTAGTACATCTTGATTTATGATTTAATTTTTTCCTTGTAATAATAGAATTTCAGCTTATTCAGGTCCCTAATTTTCTTCAGACACCAGAGAATTTATCTTTTTCTTCTAAGATCATCATTGAACATCATTTTCAGTGTCCCTTTGTCATTGAAATGTTTCCAAAGAAAATGAACGAAGCAAAACTTCATTCTTATTATTTTTGACATAAAAAAGTCAAAATCAAAAGAATTCACTAATAGGACAAACCATCTTTCCCAAAATTTTAATATAGTCCCTATAGTGGTTTACTTGATAGGTGTGTTATTTCTTTAAATGGTTGGCAAGCTCATCTCTGACAAGGCAGGAAATGCCTCATGCTTCTCTATATCATAACGGAGGGATCTTTTTTCCCCTAGCATAACATGTACTGATGCCAAAACACCTGTAACATGATAAATATAATTTCCTCAATATGGGGTTAAATTCTCACGTTCCTCAGAAAAACAAATGGTTGTTTTCACAAAGTATGCTTATTTAGTAAGTGACATAGGAAAGGCCACCACACAGGATGAAGTTCTCATGAGCAGATAATAACCAGCAGTGAGTGTCTCAGAGTCCCTCTATTTCATGGATGCATGGCTCATCTCCTACTGAATCATAGATGACAGAGTGGAGGAGAACCTCAGAAAAGTCAGGCTGAAAACTAACTTTGCTACAATTTTTCAAAATGCAAGAAGGAACCAAGAGGTGACAGCAACTTCTGTTTAGGGGGATGGGATTTCTCAAAAAGGTGGGAGATCATTTAGCTTTAAAGAGTTGGACAGAGGACCACATGAAGGCAGAGGAGGCCTGGGGACAGGAGGGGGACACGAGTTTCTGAATAGCTCTTTCTGGGATGAACTTAGGGATAAGACCATGGCACAGCTAACTCACACTTTGTAAATGAAGATTTTAGTAAATTTTGTAATTGAGAAGGCATATTGCAAGCACTTACTGAATGCTTAAGATGGGATTTTTTGCAAAGCTTTTCCAAAGAGGTTCATAAAAAAAGATGCTGATTGTTTGCAAACTAAAACAGAGCTATAACACCACTCAAAACATTACATTTTTTTTACCTTCCATTCAAGTCTTGACCAAAAGCATGAAGAATAATTCTCTTCTTAATAGCCTTTTTGTTTACTATATAAAGTACAACACAATGCTGCGATTTTCAAAATTGCAGCTGTTCAAGAAGTCATTAGCATTCAACTAAAAATGTTCTCTTTGCCAAATATATATATTTGTAGATTCAAAAAATATAGTACAAGCTAACCCAAATACATGGCAAAAATCTAATTGTATATTTGTATATTGTTGTATGTACTATCTTCTAATTACTTATTTCAGAGATTTCAGTTATATAGGTTTTATATTTTTATACATTAAGAAGCATCCCTATATAACACAGGTTAACCATCCATTACTGGACACAGCAACTGTCAGCTAAAGTGTTTTAAATCCATGCGTCATAACTAGTTTATAAAGAGCAACAGTTTTCAAAATTGTGGGATCATGAAACTCAGGCCATTTTCCTATGAATGGGATGGGGACATTTGTCAGAATATATCCCTGATGTGAATGAGCTAACAATTCCAAGATCAATAGAATGTCTGTCATTAAAATACACAAAGTAGTGGCAGGGTACAACAGCAGAATTATCCCAAAGTTTATTATCATAGGCCTGAACTCTAGTCTGTTTATAACACTTACTAACCCTGTGCCTTAGAAGAAGTCACTATCTTTCCTGTGCTTCAGTTTCTATGCCCAGAAAAGTAAATTTTTTCTACTCCTGGTTGGTCACAGACATTTTACATGGTTCAACTAAATCAATAAGTAAATTTACCCTACACATTATTATAGTATTAGAAATATGTTCAAGTTGAGAAAGGATATTCTTTATTTGCCAAACTATCTAGTATTCTTCATGAATTCCATGATACTGTACTCTGTTCTATATTATTATGAGGCAGATACTTATTGACAAAGAATCACACTTCTGTGCTTAGAGCCTTGCACCTGCAAACACAATGAATAGAACCACACTGCTTGCAGGTGCAAAGAACCAAAGGCCATTGGATACAGGATGTGCTTGGTGATGCCATGGACATTAATCAACTTATTTATCTGAAGAAAGCAATACAAAAAATAGACATCTAAAGTACACTCTGGGGGAAAAAAAAACAACCTTCACCATTTACACACAGTGGTATAGTCAGTATGCGCAATGTTTCTTATTGAGCAGATGCTTCTGCTATGCAGAAACACAGGGGAAATGCATAGCAATGGATCTTAGGATTTCTTTCTTTTAAACATATTTAGTGGGAAATTGAACTAGTGACAGTGAGGTGAGATCATCACCTTAATAGCTATCAGAAAAAGCAACAGATATAAGTGCTTAAAGAGAAAATTCTTATCAAAGTATTATCAATTCCCTGAAAGATTAAAATTAAAAACAAAATCCAGAAATGATCATCAAAATAATAGCTAACATTTACTGAGCTCTTTCTCAGTGGCAAAGAAACAAAGGCTTCATATATATCATCTCTTCTGCTCATGACCACATCTCTATGAGGATGAAATGATTATTACTCTGTTTCACAAATGAAGATGCTTTTCTCAATCCTAGGGAGTTTTGTTCAGGTCAAACAATGAATAAACAAACAACAGAGGCAGGATTTTACCCTAATTCATCTGAATCATAGGTTCATGATCTGAATAGTTTATTCTATCTATCATTCATATTCTGAAATAATGATTTCTCTAGTTAATCTCAATGTGATCACAAATTGATACAGAATGTTGACATTTTCCATAAAATTATGGAAAGGGGAGCACATGTTTCAACTCTTGGTTGCTTCAAAGACTCACGAGTCGAATATAAGTGTAGTAGAATAGCGTATTTAGGTTCTGAGAATATAAAAGAAAACAAATTCCAGGGTTTGCCAGATGACTGAATGCCTTCTTGAGAAATGCACAAATAAATAAAAACCTGATACTGGAAAAGCTGGGAAGTAAGGCCAGAGTTTTTGAGCACTAGAAGTATTCAGTAAGGTCCTAGAGAATGGGCAAACCAGAAACAGCAGTGTGGATTCCTTCTGGAAATGGGAAGAGAGCGGAGAGCAGCAGACATGAACACCTGAAGCAAGACAGATGAAAGTCTCTGCCCATGCATTCTGAGTGCTTGTTTAATGTCTCCTGGCACATGCAATTGGGCTGGGAATGGAAAGTTAAATGAGGCAAATGACCTCGAGCATTTCTAGCTTTCACAAATCATCAGGAAGCGAAGACAAACATGAGCCAACTGATAATTCTCCAAAACACACACATTTGGCTACGGTGTTGGTGCGTGCTTCAGTCCCCAGACCATCCACTTCATTTGCCCGAGTGAAAATGGAAACTCGGATCCTACAGATCTAGAATCTGCCTGTTTCCTGATCTTCAAAGAGACCATTATAAACCTTTTGTTAACTGCATATAAGCCAACATTTTAATTAAGCACATAGATTTGTTACATAGAAATGTCAGGTTTCTATCACTTGGCTACAGTATAGTGTTCATATAGCTGCACAGATAACAGGTACACACCTATGATGACATTTAAGTACTGAGTATAGTGCCCTTTATTTACTCAGTTTTATAATTGATTGTTCTATTAATATGTTTCAGAGTCATCCAGTTCAACATTGGTGACTTCAAAGCGCAAAAAAGAGAAAAAGCATATTTAGTCACATCAAAAATAATTTGTTTTTCTATCTGTCTTTACTTCTCATCAGACAAAAATTTATGTTTCATTCCTCTGATGTTTTTAACTCTATACACATTCTGCCCTTAAAAGGAAACTCCTTCTGGGTAAGTAAAAGAAAAAAAAAAAAATACAAACTTCCAAAATTCAATCTTGCAATCAAAACATCATAATTCTGTATCAATTACCCTAGGTTTTTTTTGGGGTGGGCGTTCATTTTTTTTGTTTTGTTTTTTGCTTTTTCATTGGGACTACAGATCATTTGCAGCAAAACTCCTTGAATGACATATCTGGAGGCAGTTTGTTCATTGTCTGCTAATCTGTACATGTATTGCACGGAGTTTTAGAGTAGCATGGGAAAGAATATGTCCTTTTTTCTATGATTTGTCTTTATTGTACAATGATGATGATTAGTATTATGATAACTACAATTTATTGAGTATCTCCTACGGACTGGATCCTTAACACAAACTTTTACTCCTCATCTGAATCCAATGCCTATGATAAGGACCATTATCTTCGTTTTACAAATGAAGAAAGAGATAACGCAGCCATTAAAAGTTTCTAATGCTGAGACATTGCAGGGCTGGGCCAAGATTCGAACCCAAACATGAGGAACTCCACACCCCTACCTTTTGCACTATTTCATGCAGTGTAGTGCAGCTGTGGAATTTCAGAACTTGGGTTTCACAGATCTCTTTGAATGTGATACATGACACAATGGAAAAGAAATAATAAATACGATAATTTCATAAACGTAATACAATTGAATTTCATGGTAATATTCAAACACTACTCTCTAGGATTAGCAATAACAACATTTTTTTTTATTTCTTGAGAAGAGTTCCAATAGTTGTAGACAAAGAACAAAATTGTCAGTCTGCCTGCTTAGACAAATAGCAGATATTAATAAATTACTATTTCTTTGATATCATTTGTATTACTTGAGTTTATTTTGTTTGTCACATATGTTCTCAGAGTGCAATATTATTTGAGTGCAAAATAAAGACAGACTGGTATGGCTCATTCATTAATTTTCACAGCAGTTGGTTCTCTGCTGGCATTTAAAATTAACTTTAAGGAGAAGTTCAAAAAAATTTAGTTCTATTTCAAATCACATATAGCACTATGATTTTCTAGAAATGCTGGAGACTGATTAAATTGTATTAGTGCAAGATAATCACCTAGCATAAAAGAGAAATATTAAATATTATATATCCTAGCTGATTTCAAAGCCCTTGCCTTGTAGTATTTAAATGTTATATGATATCAAAAGATGAAAACAGTTAATACCTCATGATACCAAAAAATCAGAGCAGAAATGATGAATAAATGGTTCCTCATGTTGTGGGATAATTCCTTGAACTGGTTTTGCCAATAAAAAGCATACATTACAAATGTGTTTAGAAAGAAGCCTTGGAAAATTTAAATGCTGTGTTGAAATTACCATTTTTAAAAAATAAGGAAAAGAAAGTGAGAATATTTTTGCTCCAGGTCAGAAGAGCATAGTGGATAAAGGTATTGCTAAGAAAGTAAACTTGTAACGAAAATACCTTATTCATGTACAAACCTATAAAACCTCTTTAATTTTTTTTTTTTTTTTTAGGTTTTCTATTAGACAGAATAACTGTGAGTACTTTTACCTTGTGGGATAAATCAAAATTTAGATCTTTTTCTTCTGGCCAATTCAAATCCATGGACAACACAGAACTTGATTTGTTTGACAGAACATGTAGATACCAAAAGAACCTTAAAGTCAATTATTGCTTCCAAGTCGACAGACACTTTTAGAATAATGTTATTTCACTGATATATTCCATCAGATTCACCTTTCCAAGTCCCAGCTAATGAAAATGCTTATAACTCTCACACTGGTGACAAATTGTTGATAATTCTCCACAAAATCTTTATGCCACCTCTATGCCGTTTGCAACTTTTCTATCCAATGCTGAATTTCAACTTTATATTTTATATTTTAAAAGTGGGACTCCACTAAGTTTCTCTAGATATGAAGGTGTTATAGGCAAGGGAGACAGGAATCAAAATTTAGTATGATTCTGCATAAGCACTGAGTATCAATAAACATTTGTCTTAAGAACTGTAGAATGTGTTTCAGTAGTTCTTGGACTCAAATGCTCACAGTTAGATAAAATATTATTGGTTTTAAAATACAACCACAGGTTGTATATTCAAAGTCTATCTACAAAGGTCCAGGGAAGTGGAGAGTGGAGACAGTTATCTGGATAATTCAAAGCCACGTTTCTGCTACAATACAAAGATTTGTAACGGCTTCCAAATGAGTTAAATATATTTATTATGCTAACCATTTTCAGAAGTCTAATTACCAACTCGTTGGCTGAAGTTGCTTCTTAAAAACCTTCAGTCAAATTCTAGAGTTGGGCTCGGCTCAGTGGCTCACACCTGTAATCCTAGCACTCTGGGAGGCCGAGGCAGGTGGATCGCTCAAGGTCAGGAGTTCGAGACCAGCCTGAGCAAGAGCGAGACCCCATCTCTACTAAAAAATAGAAATAAATGATCTGGACAACTAAAAATATAAATTAGCCGGGCATGGTGGCGCATGCCTGTAGTCCCAGCTACTCGGGAGGCTGACGCAGAAGGATCGCTTGAGCCCAGGAGTCTGAGGTTGCTGTGAGCTAGGCTGACGCCACGGCACTCACTCTAGCCCAGGCAACAGAGCAAGACTCTGTCTCAAAAAAAATAAAAATAAAATTTGAGGGTTGATTTCTGAGCCCTGAGCACTGCAGGGAAACTGAGGACATGTAGCGCAGTGACCACTGCAACAATGCTCATCCATCTACACCCCAAGGAGAGTCAGTCACTGGAGTTTGACTCTTGAATCCCATGGTCAAGGCCTGTGGAATCTATGGCTTCAGATTCCCTGTGCACCTGCCTGAAGGATGATCTTGGCCCTTATTTTCTCTGTTTATACTTGGTGAATCATACAAATGATTATTATTATTTATTTATTTTTGGTCATTTTGGTTAGGTTTTTAAATCGTGGACCGAGCAAAGCAGATTACCTTTTATATTGCAGGTAGGCCTCATCCAATCAGTTGAAGGCCATAAGAGAAAAGCCTGAGGTCCCCCAATACAGAAGAAATTCTACCTTGGGATAACCTTCAGACTTGAGCTGCAATATTGACTCTCTCCTGGGTCTCCACCCTGCCAGCCTGCATTGTAGATTTTAGACTTTCCAATTCCCACAATCACGTGAGCCAATTCCTTAAAAATCATGCTCTCTCTCACTCTCTCTCTCTTTTGCATACATCTCTACCTATATACAAAGAGAGAGAAAGAGAGATCAAGAGGGAGGTAAATGTAGGTAGATGGATAATGAATTAAATAGGTAGATATAGTTATAAATAGATAACAGATTAGATAGAAACAGGTATATACATACATAGATTAGAGATATAGATATAAACGTAGAGTTAGATAGATATAAAAATATAGAGATAGACATTTTTTTTCTCTGAAGAACATCAACTGATACACAAATATTCCACCTCTAAACTGGCCTAGCTTACGTGCTTCACATTCTATTAGGCATCCCTGCCGTATTGCTGGGTTCTGACTCCATGTAGCTATCAGATCCTTTAAGCTTTCAATTTATTCTACCGTCCTCAAACAACCCAATATCCAGAGAATCCTCCAACCGTACAGGTCAAGTATGCCTTATCCAAAATGTTTGGGACCAGAATAACTTAGGATTTGGGATTTTTCCAGATTTTGGAATATTTTCATATACAAAATGAGATATATTGGGGATGGGGCCCAAGTCTAAACGTGAAATTCATTTATGTTTCATACACACCTTATTCACGTATTCTGAATGTAATTTTATACAATATTTTTAATAATTTTGTACATGAAACAAAGTTTTGACTGTATTGTGATCACAATCTGTCACGTGAGGTCAGGTGTGGAATTTTCTATGTGTGGCATCTTGCCCATACTCAAAAAATTTTGGATTTTGAAGCATTTCTGATTTCGGATATTTGGGTTAGGGAAGCTTAACCTGTACTGAGTCCTCACTTTCTAGGCCAATCTGCATGTTTTAGCCACAGTGGTCAAAAAAGTAGTCCCTATCCTACAGCTCTGTCCACTGGCCAAAAGGAGATTTGCTGCTACTGTGCCCTCGCTCCTTCAAGCCCAAAGCCCTCTACAAAGATCATTTCAAGATTGTAGCCAAAGAAACCTAAATGTAGCTAGGATAGTACTAGAACTCACAAGCAAGTATGTACCTTAAAACCAATGACCTTGGCAACATTTCTTTGGAAGCTATACTATCACACATGTTAGTTAGTTAGATTTATATAAACATAGTGGCATAGTGGTATAAATAGTACTAAGCACATAAATATATACAACTTGGATTTTTTTTTTTTTTTTTTGAGACAGGGTCTCATTCCATC
>NW_012149152.1:1069322-1070292 GCF_000956105.1 Propithecus coquereli | reverse complement strand
ATGGTTCAATCCACGAAAAAACCCCAGCAATCTTAAATGTATATTAAACAAACAACACAACTACAAAATATGTAAAGGTAAATGGGTAGAATGGAAATTAGAAATAGAAAAATCCACAATTATAGTCGGAGACTTTGAACTCCTCTGCCAACAATTAATATAGCAAATAGACAGAATATTAGCATGATAATATACAAACTCAATAACACAACCCACAAGATCTAATCAACATTTGTAGAATCTGCATAAGAATGACAGAACACACCTTCTTTTGGGTTCTCAAAGAACATATACCAAGATAAACCATGCTGTGGGCTATAAAACAAACCTCAACAAATTTAAAAGAATTAAAATCACTCAGAATTCGTTTGATCACAATGGAATCAAACTTGAAAGCAATAACAGAAAGATAACAGGCATCTCTCCAAACACTTAAAAACTTAAAAAAACAAAACCACACTTTTAAATAATACATTTCTCAAAGAGGAAGTCTTAAGGATAATCAATAAACATGAAATAGAATAAAAATAAAAATACAACATATCAAAATTTGTGAGACACACCCAACCCAGTGCTGAGAGAGAAGTAAATAGCTCCGCGTACATGCACTAGAAATGAAGCCAAATCTTAACTCAGCAGTCTAAACTCACAATCACAAGGACCTTGAAAAAGAAAAGCAAAATAAACCCAAAGCAATCAAAAAAGAACGCAATAACGAAGGAAAATAGAAATCAATGGAATTCACAACTGAAAACAATAGTGAAAATCAATGAAACAAAGAGTTGTTTCTTTTGAAAATATCAATAAAATCAACAAACCTGTACAAAATGAACAAAGAAAAAAATAGAAGATATAAATCACCAATAATATTTGGTGTGAAACAGAGGTTATACTACAGACCTATAGATATCAAAAGGTGAAAATGGAGTATTGTAAATAACTCTACATACATAAATTTAGCAACTTAGTT
>NW_012149152.1:1067975-1069272 GCF_000956105.1 Propithecus coquereli | reverse complement strand
CATTTTGTGCCTTTAATGGTGGCTGACCTGATGAGACACAGAAAACCTGTTATTTTGAAAAACCTAAAGTGTATTTTATTTCTTTCTCTACTATAAAATAATGCATACTTACTGTAAAAATTTGAGAAATGTATGAAAGTAGGAGAAAGCAAATAATCACTCTTAATTCAATTGTCCAGAGTCAACCACTATTATAATTTCGCTGTATTTTCTGCCATTTTTCTAGTCTTAGGTTTTATTTCTGTTCTGTCATGTTATGAATATTTAATTATTCAAAATTGAAATTTGATAATTTTGCATACAAATTTTACCAAAAGTTAGTAAATTTGATAATCTGTATTATGATACATTCATGACACACTGAAAAATAAGCATTTGCCATGTGATGTTCCAGTGAATGGAAGCTGCATGATATAATTAACCATTCCCCTGCTGTGGATATTATTTATTGCTATTCTATATAACCCCATATAATAGCCATTAGCAATCAAGTGGGATTCATACCAAGCATATTACTTTTTTCGTGTTTATTCAACATTGTATGGAAGGTGCTAGCCAGTGCCAACAGTAACAGACAAAAATAGATTGAATAAAAGCCTGTTTTCTCTAGTTAAAAGAGCAGGAAAGGACAGCCTAGCACGACAGAAAAATTCTAGGCAATAAGTTCTGTATACCAGTCAAACACCGCCTGAAAAAACTGTCGCGTAGCCCCAACCATGCCAGTAAAGGCTGAGTGGGAAACCAAGACTTCCACATTGGCAAGGGTGTGATTAAATACCCCAGTGACCCCATAGGTATGGTGAAAGAGAAAGAAAGTAGGGAGTCAAGAATTGCATCTCCACAGGCCAACTTCGTCTCGGCGAAAATCACATGGGAACCTTACGTAATTTCCACTCCCATGCAGCTTCAGAGACGCTCCTTCCTTTCTGGCTGGGGCGATGTGAGAAGGAGCTTCTGGAGAATCAGTACCATCGCTGTCACTCAGCAGCAATGAGGCCAGTCACAGTGCAGTGTCAGAGAGCACCAAGTGGAGGGTGGTAACAAGGAAACCTCCTCGGGTATTCAAAGAGGCAGAGGAAGAAACCTGGATTTTTATCTCTACCTGGTGGTGCAATGCAGAACCCTCTTTCTCCTGCTGGAGCAGTATCAGAAAAAGCCAACTTAAACAGAGGTCTAAATAAAGTCCAGAGTTTCATAACATTATGTAAAAATATCCAGGTTTCACTCAAAACAGGCAGATCTCAGACAGATGAATAAGACAACCAATAGAGCCAATACTTAGTTGACAGAGATGTTA
>NW_012149152.1:1065259-1067925 GCF_000956105.1 Propithecus coquereli | reverse complement strand
GGTCTGCGGAACTCCCAGTGAGGGGTGCTGACTAAAGGTTCATTCCAAGACAGCAGCCACTCCAGTGGCCGCATTCTATCCCAGCATCAGTGAGGAGCATCCATATATCACCCAAAATCCCCTCTGGACTACCTCTCAGAAAAGTGATAGACATCACAGGGTTCTGGGTGAGATGCACACAAACTGGAAAGGCTGCGTACCAATTATGGGGCATCCAGTAAGGGAGTGTGAGCATGAATCAAATAAGAATCATGTCTAAAAAGATGATTTTAAAAACATACAGACATGTTGATGCTATCTATTATATGGAAAAAGAGAAGAGAAAGTCTTTGAAAGAATTCCCTCCCTTTCTTTACTGTTGCTGTTCTGTCCTTTTTTGGACTGATGCTAGGAATAAAAAGAATTCATATCTATAAATGCTATAGACATCACTTAAAGATCACTACTCTTGGGTGAAATTTCTCAGTGAGCGAGTATTCTCAGTAGAACGAATATTTGTATCTCCTAAAAGTCACTGTATTATAATTCCAAAAGAACAATTGTAGTAAGTTAGCACCTATCTACTGTATTTCAGGAAATTATCACATGAAAGAAGTTTGACTGACCCAGATACTGAGGGATTCCAAAATTATAAAAGATCATTATCATGAAAAAGGACATATCGAGGTCCAAAGATTGACATCAAGACCCACAGATGATATACAGTGTGTTTCTATGCAATTTGCAAATATATGTGTATATTTACATCCATTTAACATAATATTTAATTTAGCAGCACATATGTAAATGGTTTCATTCTAATATTTAAAAATTCTAATTATTTGGCATTAAGTTTTCCAATCACATTTTAATACAAAATGACTTCTGTGTGATTTTATTGTTTGTCAACATCTAATATTGATGTAATGTTGACATTAGCTTCAGAAGAATGCAAATACTAAAGAGAAAAAGATCCTGTCTACGAGGAATTTATAATCTAATTTGGAAATACATGAATTGCAAATTAGAAATATAAGCTTCAAATTACAAAAGGCATCATTAAAGGAAGAATGGAAACCTGCCTAAATACCAGGGATAATAGTGAGGGGCAAGTTTCTGAGTTGCCGTAAAACAAAAGAAGAGAATGATTATAGAAGCATTTATCAGCATTAAATTTACCAATTGAAGAGATATGATGGAGGGGAAATAAACATTAATGAGATGAGGGAAATTGGACTTTATTAATTAACAAACTAACTAAATAGGTAACTAACCACGCATATTTATATTTGGAATCAAGAACAGAAATAGATTTTGAATCATCAGTCATCAATAACATTTATTTATTTAAATGCAATGAAAGGAGTGTTCTAACTATTAAAAGATTTGCATTGATAAAGCTGTACTATTTATGCTTTATATGCTTAACAACTTTCAAGAAATCATGTCACCACAAACTATATTGGACAATTTATCTGAGCATATTTTGATAGTGCTTGGATAAACTCCATTCCTTAAGGTTATTATTACAGACACCACTACCTCAGCTGCTGTTATTCTCCCTCAGCACTTTCATGAACACAGTTTTTCACTATAGTGTATATTCATGAAAATGTGAGTTAAATAAGGAATACTGTTAGTGGGATATTGGATCACAGGTAATTTCATGTGTTACTGTTATGTCTTTTTACTCTGCCTACCTGAAACAAAATTAATGGCTTGCAAAACAACTTATATTATTAAAGGAGAATTTGTTATTAAGGTAATTCAAATTTTTCAGATTTAATGTATTTTTCAAATAGTTTTAGGTTTACAGAAAAATTGCAAAGAAAGAAAGTATGGAGCCTTACCATCTACCCCACATTCACTTTCTCCCATCATCCACATCGTACATGAATATGGTACATTTGTTCCATTATTATTAACTGAAGTCCATACTTTATTCATATTCCCTTGGTTTTTACCTAATGTCCTCTCTCTGCTCCGGAATCCCATCCATGATGCTGTATTACATTTACTTGTCATGTCTCTTTAGGCTCCTTGTGGCTGTGACAGCTGCTCAGAATTTCTTTTTTGGTTTTTTAATGACCTTGATGGTTTTGAGGCATCCTAGCCAGGTATTTCGTAGAGTGATCCTGTATGGGGATTTGTCTGATGTTTTCCTATTGATTTGACTGGGGTTTTGGATTCTGGCAAGAAAAATCACAAAAGTAAAGTGCTATTTTCTTCAAATCTTGTCAAGGGATCATACTTCGACCTTGATTACCTGGCTTAGGTATTTTTGTCAGATTTTCCATTATAAAGTTACATCCAACCCTGTTTCCACACTGTGCTCAGGAGGTCACTTTGTGCAGCCCATAGTTAAGAAATGGAGAATTATGCCCCACCTCCTTAAAGGTGGATTATCTACCCAAATTATTTGGAATTCTTCTGCATAGGATATTTGACTCTTCTTCCCATTTATTTATTCAATCTGTCAGTATGGATTCATGGACATTCATTTTATACTTTAGCTTATAATCCAATATTTATTTAATTTGTTCAAATAGTTTCAGCTTAAATGGGACATTTTTAGGTTAGGAAATTAAGATTAAAAAAATAAAATAAGTAAAAATAAAATAAAACCACAATATAGGTGATGATGAACTTGAGTTCACCGAGTCTCTGGCATGACACAGATCTGAGAG
>NW_012149152.1:1062347-1063634 GCF_000956105.1 Propithecus coquereli | reverse complement strand
AAGAGAAAGTGGCAGAGCTGTACAAGTACTTAAAGAAATAATGGCTTACATTTTCTTGAATTTTGCAAAAGACATATACCAACAGTTTTGAGAAGCTGAGCAAATTCCAAACAGAATAAACCAGAAAAAATTCATGCCAAGTCATGCCATAATTAAAATTCTGAAAACCAAACACAAAGGAACAATTCTTGAAAGCAGTTATAGAAAAATAAAACCTTTCTCTAGGGGAAAAAACATTCTGACAGACAATAGATGTCTCATCAGAAATCATGGAGAGTAGAAGGAATTGTAGAACATTTTGCAAGTGTTGCAAAGAAAGAATCAAGGAATCATCAACTCGTAAGCCTATACCCAGTGAGATTATACTTCAGGAGTGAAGGAGAAATGAAGACATTCTCAGACAAAAGTAAATGGAAAGAATGTGTTGCCAGCTGATGACGTAAACTAAATGAATGACTAAAAAAATTCTCTAAAGAGAAAAGTAACAATAAAAGAAGAAACTTTGGAGCATCAGAATGGTAGAAAGAACATAATAAACAAAAATGTAACATTTTTTTCATTTTCCCTTGTGTTTTCTGCATTATGTTTGATGGTTGGAGCAAAACTAATAACATTGTCTGATATGGTTTAAACACCTGTAAAAGAAATATTTAAGAAGTATTTAACGTGAGAAATGGAGGTGTTTGAGGGACATAAATGGAGATAAGAATTCTATATTTCATTCAAACGGGCAAAATGGTAATACCAATAGACTAGGACACCTAGAGCAACTACCAAAAGAGATATGATCAAAAGGATTAGAGATAAGTCAAAATAAAATTTGAAAAAAATAAGTAATAAACTATCAAAGAGAAAAAAACAGGAAAAATAGAATGGGAAACATAAGCACTAGTGTATTAATAATTACATTAAATGTTAATTATCTAAAGGCATCAATAAAAAACAGATGGGTGGGGTGGATTAAAAAATATTATGCAACTATATGCTGTCAACATGAAACTTACTTCAAATATAACAGTCTAGGCAAATTAAAAGAGTGGAAAAGAATATATCACATGAATATTAATAGAAAGAAAACAAGAGTGACTATATTAATACCAGATAACATGAACTTCAAAGCAAAGAAAATCACCAGGGAAAGAGAAAGAGAAAAGAATTATATAATGAATAATGGTTCAATCCACGAAAAAAACCCAGCAATCTTAAATGTATATTAAACAAACAACACAACTACAAAATATGTAAAGGTAAATGGGTAGAATGGAAATTAGAAATAGAAAAATCCAC
>NW_012149152.1:1060454-1062297 GCF_000956105.1 Propithecus coquereli | reverse complement strand
AGATTTATATAAACATAGTGGCATAGTGGTATAAATAGTACTAAGCACATAAATATATACAACTTGGATTTTTTTTTTTTTTTTGAGACAGGGTCTCATTCCATCACCCAGGCTGGAGTACACTGGCACAATCATAGCTCACTACAGCCTCGAATTTCTTGGGCTCAAGGGATCCTCTTGCCTCAGCCTCCTAAGTAGGTAGGGCTACAGGTGTGCACCACCACACCCAGGTAATTTTTTTTTTTTTTGGCTAATTAAAAAATATATATTTCTGGGGATGGGATCTTGCTATGTTGCCCAGGCTGGTCTCAAATTCCTGGCCTCAAGAAGTCCTCTTGCCTCAGCCTCCTTAGTCACTAGGGTTATAGGCATGAGCCACCACACCCAGCAGCTGATTTTTTTTTTTTTTAAGTAAGCTAAATTTGAAAGTGTTATAGAGGTTAGCTTTATAAATGCTACAGACTAAAACATTATCTTTGGTTTACAATACATTTGAAACACAAAACTTTAGAGCAAGAATGTATAGTATAAATATGTATGATTTTAAAAGACTCGATACATATAAAATAATTTAATTTCAATATTGGTTTCAAGTAATTATTTTCATCTTTGAAGATACTGTAATACAAAAGATACTTTAATAACTTTAGTTCGTATTTTCTAGTAACTGTAAGCTAATGATGAAAAAGGCAGCTATTTATGCTTATTTTTATTTGTTTGCTGAAGTTGCGAGAGAAAGAAGCAAAAATTAATGAATAGACAAGAAAGCTGACAAAACTACAGAAATAGGTAGTAATAATAGCAAGGATGTACCATAGGCCAGGCTTTTAAAAATTTCTGATGACCAAGCCTCACCCCAAAATTGTTAATGTGAATCTCTGTGGGGATAGGCTGAGACAGGATTTAGAGTTTCTGAAATCTCCTTGAGTAATTCCAATGTGCAGCTTTTCACACTGTATATCCCCAGCTCTTGGAAGCTTAGAGTGTATGTAGGAAGGTGATCTCCCCTGAGAATCGGGGGTGGCAAGGCCATGATCAAGCACCAGGTGAATGAAGGATGGGCTCTGGCCATCACAGAGGTGTGTGGGTGAAGAGGTCTGCTCAGTGATGTACTTTAGAGGACACCAATGATGTCCTTCAACAGGGATGTGCTTCTGAGAGAAAACATCAGAACTCAGATCCAGATCAGGCAAGTACAGATGGACAGTTTCCTCAACAAACCCTGCAGCGGGGATGGGAAAGTGATGATATTAGAACCACCTGGCTAGTGAGGCAAGGTGGGTTCTGGAGAGCCCTAGAGACACCTGAATCTCTGCTTCCAATACTGACATTTCAGAGACAGCAGCCTGCCTGGAATGAAGCCCCGTTCTCACCAAGGCAGAGAATGAATTCAGAACATTCACGGCTGTCTGCCTGCTTCTGCACAGGAAGCAAAGATATTGCTAGAAGGTTTTGCATCATGGCAAGAGAGAGTGGTTGCTTAACAATACTCCCCAGTTGCTTCTCTTCGACAATATGTAGGTAATATATTGAAATTATGTTTAAGATGATAATGTGATGTTAACTGAAGTGTGAAAAAAAAGGTCAATTTATTCAACACATGATTAGAGCATCAGCAGTTAGACCTTGAGTTATGTAGGAAAAGGAGTCAGAAGACAGTGCATTTTTAATATATTAGCTTTCCCACCCACCAGTGGGGAGGCTTGCAATCCCCTACCCCAACTAAGCTCCCTGTTTAAGCTTTCCGGCTTGATATTAGAATATAAGTCTTCTTCTGGGAGATACTCTGATTGGATGATGAACTTGAGTTCACCGAGTCTCTGGCATGACACAGATCTGAGAG
>NW_012149152.1:1043711-1047294 GCF_000956105.1 Propithecus coquereli | reverse complement strand
ATAACTCTACATACATAAATTTAGCAACTTAGTTGAAATAGATTAATTCCTCCAAAAACACAAACTGCCATAACTCATCCAATGCAAAATAGATAATTTTAATAGTCCTATGACTATTAGGAATATTGAATTCGTAATTTTAAAAATTCCCTCAAAAGAAATCTCTATTACCAGATGGTTTCACTAGAGAATTATACTATATGTTCTAAAACTGTTTTTTGAGACAGGCTCTTACTCTGTCACCTGGGTTAAGTGCAGTGGGGTTTTCATAGCTCACTGCAACCTCAAGCTCCTGAGCTCAAGAGATCCTCCCACCTTAGCCTCCCAAGTAGCTAGGACTACAGATGTACCACCATGCTCAGCTAATTTTTCTGTTTTTTGTAGAGATGGGGTCTCACTCTTGCTTTGGCTGGTCTCAAACTCCTGGCCTCAAGCAATCTTCCCACCTCAGCCTCCGAAACTACTAGGATTACAGGCATGAATTACTATATTCAATGTGTACCATATGTCTAAATAAAAATTAACACCAATTATACACAATTGCTTCCATAAAAAGATTAGAGGACACATATTAATTAATTATTATTACTCAAATGACAAAACCAGGCAAAGACATAAAAAAAATTTACAAATCAATATTTCTCATGATATATGCAAAAATTCTCATGAAATGATAGAAAATAGATTTCTGCAACATATAAAAAATATACATCAAGACCAATTGGAATTTATTGTCTATACAATGTTGGTTCAATATTTAAAAATCAATCAATGTGATCAACTATATATAATGGGCTAAAGACAAAAGCCCACATGAGTATATCAATTGATGCAAAAAATGTGTTGACAAAACTCAACACCCACTCAGAAAACTAGAAATAGAGAACTACCTCAACTTGGTATGAGCATCAAAACAAGGCCTACTGCTTACATTATACTTTATGGTAAAAGATGGAATGTTTTCCCCTTAAGATCAGAAACAAAGTTAGGTTATTTGCTCTCACCACTCTTGTTGAACAAGCTGCTAGCCAGGGTAACAAAGCAAGAAAAAGAAATAAAAGGCATAGAATTCAAAAGCAATGAAACTATTCTTACTTGTAGGTGACTTGATTATCTATATAGAAATGAAGATCATATTAGTGATCGCCATGGGTTAAGAAGGCAGTGACTGGGGGAAGATGTATTAATAGTTGTAAAAGGGCAATATGAAGGCTCCTTGTGGTGATAAAAATGTTCCGTATCTTGACTACATCAATATCAGCATCCTCATTGTGATATTGTACTGTAGTTTTGCAAGATGTTACCACTGGAGAAAACTGAATAAATATTACATGGGATTTCTTTGTATTATTTCCTACAACTACATATCAATCTGTCATCACCTATAAATAAAAGATTTAATTTTAAAAATCTATCCTTATTAGTCTTTAGTTCTGTAAGTTTTTGTAAATACATAAAATTCTGTAACCACCACCAGAATTAGATATAGACTATTTCCTTCACTCCCAAAATTTCCTCATGCCACTTTGCTATCAATTCTTCCCTCTGTTCATAGTCCCTGGCAAGCACTGATTTGTTTTTTGTTCCTGTATTTTGCCTATTCCGGAATATCCTACAAATGGAATCATATAGTACGTTGCATTTTATTTATGACCTTTTAAACTTTGGATCAATCTCTCTCCTCCAGAACTTGCAGCCACACTCAGATATGTAATCTGCCCTTCCATTACTCAGATCCTACACCAGCAAATGGTCTCACAGGTTTATCTGAGGCATCTACACTGGTTTATCTGAGGCATCTACACTACACACCTGTATTTTAGGTAGTGAACTGAGCGCATTTGCAAAGTTCACTACACACTTTCTTTAAAGTAGTTCTGAGGCACAGCTTGCTGTGTATTGTACATGATAAAAAAAATGGACTTCAATTATCTGTGTTAAGAATTCCGGAAAGACTTACTATGATATCACATCAATGCTAGATACATTGCTGACCCCTTCATTTTTTGAACACTCGGCCATGAAGCATTAAATTTGACTTCCACAAGTAGCAAAAGAATGTTATTTTACATTAAATAGATACTAAGTCATACATAATAGGAATTAGATTTCTTACAAATGATGCTTCTGTGTTTACCTTTTCCGAGGACACATTTGAACTACTTTATATACTCAGTGTGTTTTTCTCCTTGTTTTCTGCTTTTTGAGAGATATGGAATTTTACAGTCAAAATTCTTAGTTTGTTACAAAAATCAATTCTCAGATATATGATTTTAATCAAGAGCAGAGTATAAATTTATTCACAAGTGTATCTAATGACCTTATCCAAATTTCAAGAGATTTAGTTTCTAACTCAGTGTTTTGAGCATTTAGCACTGCCTTCAACAAAATGGCAGTGCTGAATGCTAAAACTCCATCAGTAGCAGGTGAAGTTTTCAACACTTTGATGTATAAAATATTCTTCCCTCTCATTGATCTAAATGTCTCTTTAAGTCATATTCCAAATATTCAAATGCATTTAGTTTACTTCAAAGGTATTTATTAAATACTGAAATCTTTGCGAAGTATGTACCATGACTGGAGAAAGAGAGATAAAAGACTCAGTGTCTCTCTTCAAGGAGTTCATAGTGAACGAGACAAGAAAAACATGTAAATAAATAATTGACTGTATTTTCTGATGAGTGGCAGATGTTTTGGGGGGTTCTCAGATAGCACAGGGAAAGAGCATCTAACACAACATTGTAGCCGTCAGATGTTTTAGATTTGATATTCCTGCATGGGGATGTTACTAATAACCAACACAAAGAAAAATTACTTTATACAATAAAGGAGAGCATGAGCAAAAGTTTGATATCTCAAATGCTAGAATGCAGAGTGTGGAGAAGACAGAGAGAACTTGATACACAGGAGGATTGCTGCTGTAGGGTCATAGGATTTGAAAGGTGCATCGAAGGCTTGAGTAGGTTTGGTGAATATGGTTTTGATTTGACTACACATCTCACAGTAGTGTGAAATTTCTGAATCAGAACTTAGTAACCTAGGCATAGGCACAGAGAAAAAAAATGTGCAAAGAAAGTAATGATAAAATTCTTGTGTTAGTTGTTTGGCTAGCTGATCAGCTAGCTAGTTAGAAAGAAAAGTTATAAATCCACCACATGTTGTTAATCTCATGAGGTGGGAGCAATGAGATCCACTGCATTTGGTGCTTTGTCTTTTTGGTATTATTCTTTTGCAACTGTTAACCCCTACATTTTTTAGAAAGAGGCTGCCTATACTATTAGACTTACTGATGATAATGTAAAGATCTCTGGTTAAATCTGGAAAAATTCCATTTCCATCTAATTTCTAGATACGGTGATGACTCTCAATAACCCAGAGCATAAATATTTGAGATAAAGTCGAAGTGATTTAAGCTTCCTCTAAGGAATTGAAAGTGGACAAGAAGGAAAGTTGGAAGCAAAATGTAAAAAGCAGAAAACCTAAACTCAGAAACAGGAAAGAAAAATATGGAGAAATGAAAAGTGGAAAACATAAAGTAGAGATTGCTATCTAGTGCAAATATCAGAACTGACTATATAAAGAA
>NW_012149152.1:1042317-1043220 GCF_000956105.1 Propithecus coquereli | reverse complement strand
CTCTTCTTGGCGCTGGACTTCTTAATGATGAGGAATGCTTCTTATTTATTCTTATAACCCCAGTGCATAACACTGAACTTCAAATATCAATTCTTAATTAGTCTGTTGACCTAAACTAATTAGCAAGAATCAAAGAAATAAAATATTTACATTTGAAAATAATATTGTCCTATCAAATAGAGTCATTTACTAGGTCATACGATAATGCAAAATGTCCTATTAATTTGTTTCCTCAGTGAAATTGTTAAGGAACAAGAGTAAGCATGGAAAGAAGCTGCTGGTACTTTTCGGCAGCTGGCAGGTAGCATACTAAGTACCGGTACCATGAAATGCTAATCAAGCTTGGATCCAGTCTAAGACTCAAGTTAAGTTAAACCTGTGAGATTGCATTTTATATATGAGTGCTACTGATAAAACCTTCATCTGGAATGCCTATGGTAAAACACTCAACCGAAAACCCCCAAAGCACGATGAAATCTAAAGATACCTAATGAGTGTTCCTACAGCCTCTGCAGTTCTTCTTTTAATTCATGTGCCTAGATGTTTCCCAGGAGATCTAATTAAAACACAAACAGCATAATAAAATTGAAATACTTCAAAAGAAATGCGTTTGTTTCTTAAAACATGCAAATTCTGTAGTATAATGGATCATATATAAGGTATCATTGGAGAAGGGCAGAGGTCCCTAGCATTTATTAGACAGGGTTGGGAAGGGGCTTGTCATTATTTTGGCAGTTGCATGGTGGGTTTCAAATTCAAGTCTAAATATACTTTAATAATTAGTAAGTTACCAATTATTTATGGAGACAAATGAAAGGATCACCACTATTATGATTATACAAAAATATTTGAGCCTATTTTGACCAATATGAATTTTGAGCCATTCTTCCATATTTGTTATTA
>NW_012149152.1:1032205-1039527 GCF_000956105.1 Propithecus coquereli | reverse complement strand
TTTCTATTTCAGTATCAGTGTAGCTGATTCTTGACTATTCAAAACCTAGATATTTTAATTCGGGGCCCATTTTTTCTCATCCTTTTTTTATTATTGTCAAGATTTGTGAGTTTTCCTCCAATTGGTAACATTGGCACAGAGGGTAAGGAAAGAGAAAGAAAAAGGTGACTTCAGTATAAAGATATTTTTATACTTCTGACAAAAGTTTTGAAAATAGAACAGTCGGAAATTGGAAACTAATATTGAGCTTTTATCTGAACTTGATATTTATCTTTTCTCTAGTAGTTCTTCTTTTGTATGGTTTATAAAAAGGACTAATCTATTCAAGGTCTTTTGGATAATTCCCATCTTACTACTTCACCCCCACTTCATCTATTGGTCTAAAACTTTAGCTTTAGGAACTGGGAAGTACATTTTAAGTTTGCCCAGTAATAGCTGGACATATAGGACCACATTTTTTCACTCAATAGATTAATGAAGCTACAACAAACATATCCAGCCCTGAACGGTGGGTTGTAAGTAAAGTAGATGGTGGTGATTATCTAAATGCATTCCCATTAAGCTCCGGAAGACATAAAAGAATCTTTTCGTAGGGATTATTAAGTCTAAAATTCTTATAATTATCACTATCAAAAATCTAAGAGATTAGGTTACAACATTTTTTTTTTTTTTTAGAATTTTCAACCCCCCTGAGAGTAACTTGGTCTTTAGCAATGTCTTTGTGTAGAGTAACCTACAATTCCATGAATTTTTTAAGTTTATCTCCATATTGAAGTTTTAAAATAGTTTTACAAAAGGTCCAGTGGTTAATACAGGAACATGAATCTCTCTATCTAGAGCTGCTCCAGTAGGTGTTATCATTTTTTAGAATATAATAAAGTATTAAATTGGACTTAAGTGTATTAAGGTATTAAAAGGATTGTCACATACATGCATTGTTTTTTTTAATTCTTATTTATTTATTACCATTGTTATTTTGAATCACGATCCAAATAAGGTCTACACATCATCTTAGTTAAAATGTTTGTTATCTCTTTTTTAATCTTTCATTTTCTGTTTGCTGTCCAGGGTTTTTCACAGTCTAGAGTCACTGATTGCATATGCGTAATTTGGGGTATATAATATATTTCTCTGTCCTTGGTATTTATTTTCCACTGGTAATTAGAACTAGATGTTTGATCTGATTCAAGTTTAAAATTTTGCGGGGGCAACTCTTCTTCAGAGGTGAAGGTGTACACTTATCTCAGGGGGTATTTAACAACTGGTTGTCTCTTATGTTATATTAATGGCCTGAATTATGATCACTGTCTGAATTGGCTATTTCATTATCGGTTTTTAAAATACAAATATTCCATGACTCTTTAAGTAATAGCATTTCTCAGCAGTGAATGTGCTAGCAGCACGTGTGAGGCATATGCTAACTTTAATGATACAGGAAGAAAAATTAAAACATTTCATCTCACGAACTATATCTATATGACTTCTGGAATGCTGTAAGAAAATATCTTTGAACATGTGTCGCTCCATGAATTAGTATTAAATGTGCTTTGGGACAGGATTTGTCTTAAGAGTTTTCCAGAGCTTTGCCCTAAAAGAATATGTGAACGTGTTGGTTTGCATTTCGAATGCTGTTATACTCGGAAGGGCGTCTCTGAAAGGCAGTAGCGGCTGTATCCCACAAGGCGCCGCGTTTCTCAGACCTAAAGAATTGGATTTGCTTTGTAAAGCACAAGCGAATCTGTTAAAAACTATAGGCTGAGAGCTGACAATGGAGTGCGCTCCGGAACAAACAGCTTCCCGGAAATGACAGCTTCCCGAATGGCTAAAAGCAAAGCTTTTGTTTAAACTACTCTAGACTACCTGTCTCCATTCACAACCTAATAAACATGGAGCTTACATATCTCTGTTTAACCCCTCTGTTTAAATGATAAATTTACCCTAGAATTTAGAAATTAACCTTTGAAAGACTTTGTAACCATTTGCTCACGTAAATAGAATTAGTTAAAGAATCTGTAGAAGCCTTTTGAAAAACTTTTAACCAAGAGGAATTACCTGTTGTTATGTAAATCTGTTACCCCTAACAATTGTTCACTATTTCCTATAAGTTGCCACCTAAGACCTCATTCGGGGCTTTTGAGACCAATGGAGAGGTCTGAGCCCCCTGAGCTCCCGCTTTGCCTATAATCTTTATAAACTTATAAAACTATATCTTTGTCTCAGTGTATTCTTTTATTTCTTCCATTTTCCATTTTTCTCTATTATTTTCTTATCCCTTGCAACTCTACCAAAGGGACCCGGTTTTTTTCAGGGAACACTGGCCATGTTCCCCACAAACATGTGCAGAAATAGGGCAGCCTCAAGGATGTCTCAGTGAAAGACAACACAATAGTATGGGAAGGAAAATCTTGACTTGCAGTGTTTTACAGGAAAATGAGATAAAGCACAATCAGCATTTTTAAAGACCTTTCAAGCACCCAAATTCTGTGAGGTTAATAGTCATTCAGTAAATATTGAGATCTACTACATGCCAAGTACTGAGGATACAACAGTGATCTAATCAAGATGGATAAAGTCCCTGCCCTCATAAAGCTTACTTACTTTTTGTTGGGAGATAAAGGCAATTTACAAATAGAAAAAAGTAAATGATATAATTTTCTAATTTCATGTAGTGACAAGTGTGATAAAGAATAACAAAAGAGGGAAGAGGGAATATTATTTTAGGCCAGGATACTAGGGAAGAACTCTCTGAGAAGGTAACATTTAAACACAGAACTAGATGATATGAAAGACATAATAACCTCTGGGGGAAAATTATAAGAGATGAAATCAAGTATAAAATCTCCAAAGCAGGAAGGAGCTTGGCCTGTGCTTGGACCTAAGTTTGAGGCCTGAAAGAATGGATTGTTGGTGATGTCTTTCATTGAGATGGTGAAAATTATAGGAGCAGCATGATTGGAGATTGAGAAGGGAGTCTTACAGTTCAATTTGGGAAATGCCAAGATACCTAGACGCCAACAGAGAAATGCCAAGTGGGCAATTAATATACGTGAGTCTGGAACTAAGAAATGAAGCTGGAGATATAGACCAATTGTGATCTTAAACAGTTGGAATTTAAGGAATTCCAGAACAGTATACTAGAATTGAACTTCAAGTTTTTTTGCTTTAACGATGACTCTGACTTTACACTCTCGTTTCTACCTTGGTCCCCAGCTCTGGTAACTAGGCTCTGATGATCCCCATGACTTTGTCTGAATGCTTAGGTGGGTCACCTACCTCTTGCCCAGACTGAATGAGCAGACATAGCATTGCTTTGTTTTAAATGATGTATCCTCCCACCTCTATTTAGGGCCCTGGGAAGAATAGGAGAATTTCAGCCACGGGATATCAGGGTGTGGGAAGGAGAATAAGAGCTGAAGAGCTGAACCAAACACCAAAGGGCTGGGAAGAAGAGAGTGAAGCATTGTTAGTCAAAAGGTTGACTGTCAAATTTCAGAGACAAAGAAGGAGACAGAAAGTGTGTATCTTTCTATAAAACTAATTTTTTAAAATAAGTTGGGCCAGATATGATACTGCCAAACGTATCCAATAAAAATTGCACATATTCTTACTGTTACCAAAAACTCAGCACTTGTCCACAAGGCCAAGTCAGAAGAAGGAGGACAAGGATGATGAAAGAGATTTTACTTAGCTGGCAAAGGAGGGAAAATGGTACACCTTCTTGTCTCGAAATCCAATTTCCTGAACATAGGCAGAAATGCAGAGCTTTTAAAGGGAGGGTTCTCAGCTTCAGACAATTACTGTGGTTAACTGTTCTAATTGTCCCATCTCTGCCAAAGACAAAGCCTATGAACTCCACCAGCCGCCCACCTGGGGTGCTGGCACCACCTGGGAGTTGGAACAGAAGACTTAACCTGCCTCAGGGATGCAGGCTGCAGTTCCCAGAAAGGGTGGGGGAAGTTTTAAAGAGATAGAATTTTTTTTTTTCAGGCCATTCCCTGTTACATTACTTCTCTCCTTAAGTATCACTTGCTTCTCTATTTCCTTATGCAGAACTCCACTCCCTGTTGGGCCACTTCGTTGCATTTTCAATTATTTTCTTGCCAAATGACATGCTAGATTTCCCTGCTGTCAGCAGCCGATCTATATTTGTGTTCCTTACACTGTGTCCTATGGAACAGCTGTTGAACTGTTTCAGCAAAGAAAAGGTACTACGGTTAAATTTGCTCTGAAACACTGTTTACATTACCACCACTTGGAACATTCCAACTTCTACTAAAATATTAATAAAGGACATCTCAGAAGCACATTGAGTTTTGTCTACAAAATTCTTTTTATAGAAAATACCTATTAACCCCCCACAGAAATGGTAGCTGAGGAGCAGTCTTTAGGAAATGTCCTGGATGAATCAGTCACTCTAACAGCCACACGTCTCAATCAGAAGGTCCGTGAGCTGGTCCCTCTCATCCTGATGCTTTAAATGACTGATGCCCATTGACTTCAGGAGGTATGATAAGAATTCTGCTAACATAAGAGCCAAAATGCTGAGAGCATCTGACTGAATCACGTGTCTGCTCCATGAAGCCTTCACTGAGCACTCTGTCCTCATTAGTTTCCCTCTTTTCTAAACTCCCATAATACTCATAACTCCCATAATATTCAAATATCAAATGTTTCACTATTCAATATTTAATTGTGCACAGGCTTGTATTTCTGGCTCATTGCCTCCATCCTTACAGCTAATCATTCTTCACTTCCACATGCGTGCTCCATATGTTTTAATCACAACAAACTCTCAGAGTCCCCAAGCCTGCCTGGTGTTTGTTCAATTCTGTGCTTTTGACTAAGTTATTTGGGATCTTCTAGCGTCTTTCTATTTTGGCCAATTTTTTACTAGTCTTCAAGGACTTGTTTAAATGTAACATCTACTACAAAAAATCCCCTGACACAGGAGTCACTATGTCCTCTATGTTCTCATGACATTTTGTGTAAGTCACAATGTCACACTTAACATGCTACAAGTATTAGCTTCTGCAACTATCCCCCACTTACTGCTAGGAAAGGCAAAACTCTGTCTTATGCAATTGGTATGTTTTGAGAGACTCCTAGGAGATCCAACTCCCCAAGGAAAAATTATTTAATATATATAGAGAGAGAAATAACATTTTTTAATCCAGTATCTGTCCAGGGACATTTAGGTCATTTGCATATCTTGTCTGTTATGTAATGCAGCCATAAACATGGGGGTGCAGATATCTCTTTGAAATACTATTTTCATTTCCGTTGAATATATACCCAGGAGTGGGGTTATTGATTCATATGGTTATTTGATTTTTCAAGGAGCTTCCATACTGTTTTCCATATTGACTGCATGGATTTACATTTCCATCAGCAGTGTACAAGGGTTCCCTTTACTCCACTGTTAGTACTTGTTATCTTTTGTCTTTTTGATAATAGCCATTCTAACAGGTGTGAAGTAATGTCATTTCCATTTGCATTTTTCTAATTCAGAGGCTGGGATGGGGAGGAAATGGGTGATACTGATCACAGGCACAAAATTTTATGTATAAAATGAATAAATTCTGGAATCTAATGTATACATAGTGATTATAGTTAACAATACTCTGTTGTTTACTTTTAAATTTCATAAGGGAGCATATTTTAAGTGTCCTTATCACACAATAATAACTATGTGCAGTGATGGATGTACTAATTAGATTGTAATAATTATTATGTAACATACACATAATAGCAAATCATTATGTTGTACAGTTTGTGTGCGGCCCGGATTGCCGAACAGGGAATGGACACAGAAAGAAACACACAGACACATACAAGGACATACAAGACTGAAGTAGACAATTCTACCAGTCGCTTTATTATATACTTTTTCTATTTCCGGCAGCTACTTCCTGGCACGTGACTACCTTGGGTGCCCTGAGAAAAATACATTTTCATTCCTTCCAGACGATTGCTTAAGGGAAGCAGACGTTTGCATCTTAACTTCTTGTATCTTAACTTCTTTATCTCATTACCGTATGCAGGACAATGAGATGCCTTGGCTTGTTTGCAAGCCCCCAGGCGCTTGGTTATCTGTCATAAAGCTATCTGTCATGAGGAATAGTTCTGTTTGTCCAACAGGCCGTGTGCGGACCTGTTGACCTCTGGCACCAAGCAGAGCACACCCAGTTTCGCTGACTCTGGGCTTAAGCCAATTTTGCCCAGGGACGGCCCCTACATCTCCCCCTTTTTGGTTTAATTTTGAGATCGAATATGTTCAAAAACTGTCATGATATTTTGATGGCGTTGATCATTCTTTATTTTCCGGTAGCTCCAGCATTTGTAGACTAAAAATAAACAAATCATGAAAACAAATAGAATTCCAACATTAGTTCCTATACCATTAAGGAAGGCCTGAAAGGAAGTTAAGGGATTAACTTGAGCAAGCCCATTAGCTAGACTTTGGAAGAAATCTTGTTCATTAAACTCTGGCAAATTGTCATGGATGGTGTTTGTTATTTCTTGCTCCAGACTCTGTAGGTCTGCTGTCAAATTGTGGCCTCCAGTTAACAGCTGACGAAGGACTCGCCAATGTTTACTACTGTTAAAAAGAATAGGTGTGACACAAAACCTGGAAGAATTCCAATCACAACGCAAAAACGATTGAGTAGATAAAACTTGAATTTGATCTCCCAACCATTGGACAGTACTTTGTAAATGAAGGATTTCTTCTTCTAAGTGACTATCAATTTCCTGTTGATGTTGCCACAGCCTATGAGAGTCTTTATGCCATTTACGGATGAAGTCGGCAGTTTGAACAGATTGCTGTAAAGCCACTCCTGCAGTAGCAGCCGTGGCGGCTATAGATATCAAACCCGCCACAACAGCAATTATGAGGCCGATAGCTCTTTTAGCTCGATGGCTCAAGGCAGTTATTTTGTTCAGAAAAGTGGTGATCAGAGCCGTCTCGCTCCAAGGACGAGATAGATTAACTGGAATCCAAAACTCTGTTCTGGCCCTTAAAATATACAAGCTTTGTGAACTAGCATTAAATGTAGCCCATGAAGAGCGGTTAAGGCAAGTATATAAAGAACAGTCATTAATACAAGAAATATTTCCCGTGGATTCATTCCATTGGACAGTACCTAGCAACAACAAATACGGATAAGACACACAAGCCTGCAAGGATCGAGAAACATTAGTATAGAGATTAACCTGAAAAGCATCAGGGGCAGACTGATTAAATGACATATTACCCATCCATATATTAACTAGCTCCCCAGACGCCAATAGTTTCCAAAGATGCCCCTGAACAGATGGTGTTC
>NW_012149152.1:1027169-1028415 GCF_000956105.1 Propithecus coquereli | reverse complement strand
TCGAGAGTCTTGAATAAGAGTTTCCCAAAAAACTTTATTTCCTGTGCTGCCAAAGCCTCCCTGACGTTCAGCTTTACGAGTAGGAAAAGAGACATATGGTAGAAGCAAGAGCTGAGCTATACGAGTGCCTGCAAAGACTTGAGTAGTATGGGAAACAGAGACCATAAGCTGAATTTTACCGGTATAATCTGAGTCAATAACTCCCACATGTACAAATATTCCTTTCACAGTACAGCTGCTGCGTCCAATAACCAGCCCAACCTTTCCTGCAGGCAAAGGTCCAAAGACCTGCGTAGATAACTTATGAACACCAAGGCTGGGTCACCCAGGGCTGCTTGAGCCTCCAGAGTAGTATACTGTCCTGTCCCAGTAAGTTGTTCCTCTGTAGGTCCAGGGGGTTGTTCTTGTGCAAAAGGAATTTGAAAAACTCGTTCCCCTGGTTTCGGAGGGGCCGAAGGACGGACTGGATAAGCTGAAACGAAGGGCGGAGGTGGAGGATTGGCGGCCATCTTACTGCTTTTAAGCAAGGAAATTAATTCTTGTATTTCTGCCCGAGTAGGCAGCTCACCCGAAGGGTGAGAGTCCTCATCTGGTGGCTCTGGCTCTCTCTCATCTCTCAATTTGTCAGGGGACGGGGCACGAGATGGCAAGGGTTCCTTTTCGGATTATTCACCTGCATAAGCCTTTTCTGAGTCTGACTGCAGCAAGTGTAAAGCCTGAGTTATCGCATTGCAGACGGTCCAAATCTTTAAATCAATAGTTTCGCCTTGCTGATGGGCATGGCAAAAAGCTTTAATAACTTGTTGCCAACTATGGAGATTTAACTGCACCTGTGACTGACATTGAAACCAATAACAATGTTGTTGTACTAACACGAATAATTTTCTTAAGGTACTTTCTTTTACTTCTACTCCCACAGAGCTTAAAAGTCCTTGAATTAACTTTCGATATTTGCGCTCTGCTGCCGAGGGGGAATTCCCCATATTTTCTCGAGAGTCCCCTGTTGGTTGCCGCTTACCTGTTGCCAAAGGGGTGCCTCTTCGGTCCCTCCGTCCTGAACGACACAGACCCTGCTCGCTGTGCCAGTTGTCGCGGCCTGGATTGCAGAACGGGGAATGGACACAGAAAGAAACACACAGACACGCACAAGGACATACAAGACTGCAGTAGACAATTCTACCAGTCGCTTTATTATATACTTTTTCTATGTCCGGCAGCTACTTCCTGGCACGTGACTACCTTGGGC
>NW_012149152.1:1014946-1016979 GCF_000956105.1 Propithecus coquereli | reverse complement strand
ATCAATATACTTTTTCATTCTTTGGTCTTTTGAAGTTCAAACTTATAAATCTGAGACTGAATTCCTCAGTGTCATTGTGTTGTGGCATCACATGATTCCATACTAAGGAGAGGTCATTCTTCTCATTTTTTATCTCACTTAAGTGTTTGTTCATTGAATCACAAAACACAACTTGCAGGGACCTTCTGAGAATGTGCCACAAAACTACTAGGGAGAACTAGTCTGTCATGTTTACGAAGAAGCTTTTATAGACTGAGAACTAGGCTTCAGTGGAAAACCCCACCATGATAGCTTCCATATCAAAGCAAGCATTTGTTTCTGTGTGATTTACAGATTTTTACCTACATACACCTGAATTTATCTTTGTATTATAGTCCAATTCTAGAATTGATGAAGAAAACCATTAGCTCTCCTCCTACCTGGTTAAAGTTTGCATGCCACAAAGACACCGTTCAGAAATGTGTTGGAAACTGATGGTATCTAAAAACACATGAGGTAGTGCTGAAAAAATAAATTACATCCATACGGAATTTTCTCATTTCCATTTGATTTGTGAGCCTTCCAAAATTTTATCCTCTTTGTTAGGTCCCGAGCAGAAAGAGAGACACATGAAGTCTTATGTCTAGCAAAATGCTGTTTTATTTTGAGCATCTGTGTGCAGATGGGTGGAGGCCAAAAAGTGTCCACCCCGAGGGAGGGATAAGCTTCTTCCTTGTCAGGGGGGATAGGAATGCAGGCGTCATTGCTGCAGCCTGTGATCGAAGTTAGATTTATTACCTTGGATTCTCCAGAGTCCTGCGACTTTGTTTTCACAGGCTTTATGATAATTTTTGGGTTCCTACCCGGGACAAAACTAACACTCTTTATTTTATTGATCTGCTATCATCTACCAATGAGAAAAGCATACGTGCAAGTTGTGAAGAAAGTTGTTACTAAACAAATTCAGTAGAAGATATTGTGTAACTACTGCTAAACTGGGTTAAAGGGAATAAAGTTCACTCACAAGCAATAGCATCTTATTACCTTGATAAGCTTTATGCAAGGCTAAAGGCAGATGTGATAAAGTCTGCTACGGAATCTCATTACCAAGTCAAGGAAATTTGGAATGTATTATATCACTACCCCAAGCAAACGTCTTTAGGAAATAATCATTTTTTTTCCTCTGGTTCTTGGATATGATTAGTTTACTCTCCATGTTCCCCTCCTTCCTAAGTCATCACCTTCCTACTCAGCGTAGTCATGAAACTCCACTTCCTCCCCAGGCAAGATGTTCTTTCAAATCCGTTAACCATGCTCGAGTTTCATTTACATTTTCACCATTTGAGAAGGGCAAATTCTTAAAGTAAGAAAGGAGAAAACTCCTTATTATTTAAGTTAGAGAGTATTGGTGTGAGGATAGAGTAATCCCTTCTCTGCTTTTGATATCACATCATGCATTTGACCATCTCTGCCTTTATGCAGCATAAGCACAGATAACCAAGGGAGATAAAATAACCATTCTTAGAGCACTGTACTAAATGACTGTCCTCAAAACTAGAGGTAGTATTTTAGATCAGAACTACTCAAAATTTGTTCTGTGGCCTTGTGTCATTCCCTGAACCATTTGCTTCCAGACTCTGCTAAATATGGACATGGAGAGTGTTTAGAAATATTCATAGCAATTAGATGAAATCTGTTGATTCTTACAATAAAAAAATGACCTGACATTTTTGTCTTTTTAAAAATTTCACTCTTCTAGTAATTTATTTATTGAATTTTTAAAAAGCAATGGTTGGTGGCAGATTTAAAAATAAAAGTAAAACAATTCTTCACCACTCAGCATATAAGAAACAGTGTTTCAAACCTTTGTATTCTAGAGAATCATGGGAAGCCTTGCAAACTTATTTTTTGAAATACTTCTTAGAGTGTAACATTGAAAATAATATTCTAAACCATTTTATAGACTTACTAAAAATAAAGTAGATTATAGTCATATGACAAGAGAGACTGATCTCTGCAGTTAATCTCAAAAGGACATAGGACAGTAACAAGCT
>NW_012149152.1:1012365-1014896 GCF_000956105.1 Propithecus coquereli | reverse complement strand
GGATTTTCTCTCTGAAATATCCTTATTTGGTTAAGAAAGTTTCTTTTCAAAAGAAATGCAATTGTCTTAAAACCTTCTTCCCTAGGCATCTCATCAAATAAGCAGAAAAGATCAACAACAACCTGAGGAGAGAAGAGACAGGGAGTCCTCACCATGTCTATATGGACTTTTCATGGATTCTTTTGAGATTAGCTCCAAGAGATTACCTGGGGCACTTTATCTGCTTAATAAAACAATCTTTGTTCCCACGCATTTATGCCCCTCACCTTCCCAAACAGAATAATTTACAAGTTAATTTCTGTCTGCAGGGAGCATTTATTTTCCCTGAAAATCATTTATTCTTACAACCCCTGCTTTCCTCTCTCCAAGAGTGTATTTAAGCATCAACCATTTGGCCCTTGCTTTGAGTTTTCACGTTTTCCATGACTTCTGTGCACATGTTTGCACATAATTAATTTGTCACATTTTTTTCTTGTTAACCTGTATTTCTCTATAGGGGTATTGGCTATGACCCTTTACAATGGGAGGAAAGGGATCACCCTCTTTCTAGCCTGACAAAGCAAATGTTTTCTCTATCCTCCATTCATGGTATCTAAGCTGTCACTTCCTCTCTAGGTTAGACATTGACCTGGCTGTTTCACTCTCCTCCTTATCTCCTTCCTTTGCTTCTCCCAATACCTTGGGGAAAAAGAGTCTAGCTTTTTCCTTTTCCTTCTTCCTATTTAGCTTTCCTTATGTATCCAGCCTGACATGCCTGACCGTTAATATACTTAAAAAGGAAAATTGAAAATAGAATTTAGACAAGCTTTTCTCAAGAAAGTAGCTTAGATTGAACATAATTGTCTTGCTGTAAAATTCAATTTTTGAATGTAAGATTCTGAATATTAAAATTTGTAATTTTTCTTCTTCTTCCCACAAGCCCAGGGATATGAATATTATGAGTCAATGAGGGTAAAAATCATGTACTCATGAAAGCCAAGAAGAAAAAAATCACATTAATACTTGTTGAAACATTTTTCCCTGTTAAAAAATGGAATCTTCTCTCTATGGAGAGATAATCTCTAGAAAATATAGCTTTGAGTTATTGTATATTCATTGTTCTTGAGCCTTACAGTTTTGAACTTACTTGGAACCTGTCATTGCTTTCTTCTTTCCTGTTTCTCTCTTTGGAATGGGGATGTCCGTCCTGTGCCTGTCCACCATTGCACTTGGAAGCAATGCTTCCAAATCTGATTTAGATGATATTTAAGTGAGACACTGACTTTTGACTTTTGAGTTGATGCTGGAATGAGCTAAGAGTGTTGGGGCCATTGGGTTGGAATGAATGTATTTCGCATGTTAGAAGGACATGAATTTGGGTCCGGGGGTGTCAGGGATGGATTTCTATGGTCTGAATGTGTAAGCATTTCTATGCCCTCAAAATTCATATGTTGAAATCCTGACTGTCAATGTGATAGCATTAAGAGCTGGGGCCTTTAGGAAGTGACTAGGTCGAAAGGGTGGAGCCATCATGAATGGGATTAGTGTCCTTATAATAAAAGAGGTCCCCAGAGAGCTGCCTAGCCCCTTCCACCATGTGAGGACAGAGTATGAAAACGCCATCTATGAATCAAAAAGTGGGCCCTCACTAGACACTAAATGTGCCAGCACCTTGATCTTGGGCTTTCCAGCCTACAGAACTGTGAAAAATAAATTTCTGTTATTTATAAGCCATCCAGTTTATGATGTCAATGGAAAAGAATTCAAACTCTGTACAATAATTTAAAGAGGTTTGTTCTAAGTCAAATTTGAGGACCATGGCCTGGAGCCATGGCCAGGAAGCCCTGAGCAATTGGACCCCCCCTGATTGGGTTGCAGTTTGGTTTTATACATTTCAGGGAGACAGAGATTACTGGTAAAGTCATAAATCAATACATGGAAGGCATACATTGGTTTGGCCCGAAAAGGTGGGCCATCTCAAAGCAGAGGCTTACAACTTATAGGTGGGTTTAAAGACTTTGACTTGTAATTGGTTAAAAAATGAAGTTTTGTCTAAAGGCTTGGACCATTTTAAGATAAGGAAGTCTGTTTGCAGAGATAAGATATCAGACCTACATTTGTTGTGTAAATTGAGGACCTGTAGGCTTCTCTTGCATAACCTTAGGCCTGTTAATGCGTTGTAAAGGATGTCTCCAAGAAGGGAGGGGGCATGATGAGGCATGTCTGACCTGCCTCTCTTGGCCAGCAACTCAGTTTTAGGGTAGTTCCTTGACCAGGAGGGGGTCCATTTGGTCAGCTGGTGGGGCAGTGGGGAGCCTTGAGATTTTATTTCATTTCACAATGATATTTTGTTATAGCTGCTGCAACAGACTAAGATATTCATTCAGTACATTTTACTAAGCACTTACTGTGTATTTAAACTATGTTAGGTTTCACTTCAAGGAAAGCCATTCTATAAGGTTTATTCTAAAGATAGCCACATTCCTGCCCTCTTACATTTTAATCTTTGGGTAGGATTCCAACAAGGGAATGGGCAGCACAGACCTAATATA
>NW_012149152.1:1002741-1004310 GCF_000956105.1 Propithecus coquereli | reverse complement strand
GAAGGGAAGTAATTTTTATTTCAGAGAAGGAGTAACTAAATGAAGAAACAACTTCCTCCAAAGTGTCAATCATTATATAAACTCATACATGCACAGAAAGCATGCTGTTAACGTCCACTGAGGGCAAATTGCATTTTTATAGACAACACCAGACCATGATTATAACAGAAAGTTATCTGGGTTATCAAAAATACTTAGAATAATACTCTCATAAAACTATATCATAAGAACAATTACCTTAGATTTCCAATAGTTTCATCAATTTAGAAAAAAATATGTCATCCTATCAATAGTTCTTAAAAATAACTACTTGGAGAAATTCTCATAAGAAATGATTGTGAGTAACCAATAGTAATGTACTATTTTTCATTTATCAAATTAGCAATTTTTTTCAATTCCATCCCTGGAATTTTAAGTATCTGTAAGTTTAAATTACTTGTGACTGTGCCGATGAATATAATTTTTACAATACAATTTAATTGCATGTATCATGTATTTTAAATTTTATTTCATAAAAAATATTTTGTTTTTATTACATTATTCACAATGGAAGGTAATTAAAAGCCAAGTAAATGCACACCAGATACATGGATAGTATTTTCAGGGATCCCCAAGACCACTCTTATGTTTAATAATTCTCTAGGAAGACTCAACAGACTCAATATATACTTGTGCTCACAGATAAGATTTATTAGAGTAAAAGACTACAAAGAAAAATCAAGAAAAGGAAAAGGAGCATCAGGAAAGATCAGAGACACAATGTGTAAGTTTCCAGGGGTGCTTTTCCGGTGGAATCAAACAAGTAGTACTTAATTCCCCAAGAACTGAATTGTCACAACCTGTGTGAAACATCGTCTCCCAGGAAAGCTCATTAAAGTCTTAGTGTCCAGAGTTTTTACTAGGGGCTGTTCACCTAGGCACTCTCTGCCTAAGATGGGCCTAAATTTCAGACACATAAGAGATCAGGTGTTTCACATAAGCCACATTATTTGTGCAGACAGTTTAGGCACAATGAGCCATGCTTATTATTAACAGTTTTGGGAACGGTGAGAACACCTTCCAAAACCCAAGGTCCCAGAACCAACCGTGGACCAACTTACAAGCAGGCCTTTCTGAGGACAGCAATCTCAGACCTACACTGTTAACTCTTCTGTACAGGCAGCTAAAAAAATAGCTAAAAAATAGTATGTCAACAAACACTCATCAAATTAGCCTCATGAATCCTTAGCAGAAGCAGAGTAAAGGAATACTAAAAGGCAGGTAAGATCGATTTAGAAAAAATATACAAAAGAGCAGGTGATAAACAAATTTGGAAAGAAGGCAAATACACAAATGGAAATCTACAGAAATGAAGGAATTGTAAGTGAAGGGAATTATATATGTGGAGGTAGACAGTAGTCATCCATTAGGAATAAGGAGACTAAGACACACTTAAATTAAGAAACTGTCACAAGAGCAAACAGACAACCTACAGAATGGGAGAAAATATTCATATGTTACACATCTGATAAAGGGCTGATAACTAGAATCTATATAGAACTCAGGAAAATCAGCAAGAAAAAATCAAAC
>NW_012149152.1:1000451-1002691 GCF_000956105.1 Propithecus coquereli | reverse complement strand
ACTCTTTTCCCTAAAATCTAACTGTATGGTAAAATAGGCTCCACATCTTCAGGAAGTAGAAAGTTGGGGTTCCCTGACTTTGTGTTAATCCCTGGATCTCCAGAATGACGTTCCTTGTGCATCTCTCTGGTTGCTGTATGCCTTACTGAGATAGGTGGGGAAATCCACAACCAGTTTAATTCATAATCTGGTCTGTCTAGGCTTCAGCAATAGTTTTGCATTGCTCCTCTGTTGGCTTCACCTTAACTCAGCTTCACCTGGTGCTTGGTCCACCCTCTATCTTGTCCTCTGGTATGGCTGTCTACCCACAGCCTCTGGGGGGATGTCATCCTGCCCTTTCACTGGTATTGCTACTCAGTGGACCACGGGCTCTCAAATCAGCATTGGTACTAGGCTGGAACTGAGAGTGGCCAGGAACACTTAGCTGTTGCAGCTCCTTCTGCTCCATCACACTGCTCAATATCCTCGGTGGGACAGGACTGATTATGAGATGTTCTCCTTTCAGTAGCGTAGTATTGTTACAGCAAGTGTTACAGCGGGTGGCTCTGAGGACAAACCGAGTGGCACACGGAGAGTCGGAGAATCAAAGTTTATTCACCGGCAGGCTCAGAAGGGCCTCACCACCAAGGCACCTCATGGGCCTCTGAGCCCCGTCTACCCAATTTTTCCCACTTTTATTAAGTTGTGGTGGTCTGGGGGGTAGGGTGTCAGGTGGCTAATGCCCACCAGGTAATAGGTTAGTTGATGTGTCAGATAATAGGTTAGTATCATGTTGATGCACCAGGTAATAGGGTAGTTGATGCGCCAGGCAATAGGTTTAGTGTTATGCTGATGAGCCAGGTAATAGATTAGTTGATGGGCCAGGTAATAGGTTAGTATTATGCTGACGCGGGTCTTCCCTGAGAGGTGGGGGTGTCAGGTGGCTGATGTGCCAAGTAATAGATGGGGGTTTTCCTTATCAGTATTGGGGTGCAGAAAATGATTTCCCGAAATATGGTGCTTTGGCAGGCTGAGTGCTTTGAAAACTGAAAGGCCTCAGGAATAAGCGTTAGAATCAAGGTCTCTCTCTCACCTTCTGCCACTCCCAGTCTCTCTGAGCTTTTTTCCCTGGAGCAGCGAGATGGATTTTCTCTCTGAAATATCCTTATTTGGTTAAGAAAGTTTCTTTTCAAAAGAAATGCAATTGTCTTAAAACCTTCTTCCCTAGGCATCTCATCAAATAAGCAGAAAAGATCAACAACAACCTGAGGAGAGAAGAGACAGGGAGTCCTCACCATGTCTATATGGACTTTTCATGGATTCTTTTGAGATTAGCTCCAAGAGATTACCTGGGGCACTTTATCTGCTTAATAAAACAATCTTTGTTCCCACGCATTTATGCCCCTCACCTTCCCAAACAGAATAATTTACAAGTTAATTTCTGTCTGCAGGGAGCATTTATTTTCCCTGAAAATCATTTATTCTTACAACCCCTGCTTTCCTCTCTCCAAGAGTGTATTTAAGCATCAACCATTTGGCCCTTGCTTTGAGTTTTCACGTTTTCCATGACTTCTGTGCACATGTTTGCACATAATTAATTTGTCACATTTTTTTCTTGTTAACCTGTATTTCTCTATAGGGGTATTGGCTATGACCCTTTACAATGGGAGGAAAGGGATCACCCTCTTTCTAGCCTGACAAAGCAAATGTTTTCTCTATCCTCCATTCATGGTATCTAAGCTGTCACTTCCTCTCTAGGTTAGACATTGACCTGGCTGTTTCACTCTCCTCCTTATCTCCTTCCTTTGCTTCTCCCAATACCTTGGGGAAAAAGAGTCTAGCTTTTTCCTTTTCCTTCTTCCTATTTAGCTTTCCTTATGTATCCAGCCTGACATGCCTGACCGTTAATATACTTAAAAAGGAAAATTGAAAATAGAATTTAGACAAGCTTTTCTCAAGAAAGTAGCTTAGATTGAACATAATTGTCTTGCTGTAAAATTCAATTTTTGAATGTAAGATTCTGAATATTAAAATTTGTAATTTTTCTTCTTCTTCCCACAAGCCCAGGGATATGAATATTATGAGTCAATGAGGGTAAAAATCATGTACTCATGAAAGCCAAGAAGAAAAAAATCACATTAATACTTGTTGAAACATTTTTCCCTGTTAAAAAATGGAATCTTCTCTCTATGGAGAGATAATCTCTAGAAAATATAGCTTTGAGTTATTGTATATTCATTGTTCTTGAGCCTTACAGTTTT
>NW_012149152.1:997304-999813 GCF_000956105.1 Propithecus coquereli | reverse complement strand
CTATATTTTATGTCATCATGTCAGTCATAGAAAAGTATCACTATCATAGCACCTATGGAAGAGGACATTTATACCCAGAGAGATAAGCAGTTGCCATGGCCCATAGACCCTGTGTGTTCCAGGCATGACAACCACACCTACCCAATTAATTCCACATGCTGGTCTTCTTCCTAGCCTGCTCTATGCTCCTTTCATCTTGTCCTTGACTTGACTTATCTTTGACTCTTTCAAGTGTCACTTTAAATTTTATTTCTTCATAAAAACTTCCTTAAACCTCTCCTAGCTTTTATTTCTAGCCTAGATTGGTCTTTCTTATGAGAGGCGCTTATAGTATACTCTACTTCTTCTGTGTAGTATTCATCACAATGTGACTAAATAATTATTTTTATCATTACTCAATTAAGCTCCATGAAAACAGAGACTTAGTCTTAATTGTATCTCTAATACCTTGTATTGTGCCAAGTCCATGGTGGGTACACAATAGATAATTGTTGAGTTAGAGCAATGAAAGCTATTACCAAAATACAAGCCTCAGTGTATGATTCCAATTTCTTGCTGTCTCTACTGTGCTACCCAGGTAAGAAGGGCTTAAGCTTTAGAAATGCATCATGTGCAATAAAGCCTTTGCAAGATTTGCCATGATTTTGGATCACAGTCTCTTTCTTTCCTAACATCCAGGGAATCACATGTTATAGACATTGGCCAGCATCTCAACCTGCAGCTGCCTTCTCTGTTCTTTCTGAGGCAAGCTCGTCCATCTTTTTATAATTTAGATAGGCTATAATGACTTTGTTTTAGATAATTGACGACAACATAATATTTAAGGACACCCTAGGGTTATGAGCCAACACATGGGAGCAATTCCAGTGTCTATCACTCTAATTAAAGGAATAATTAATTCTCTAAGGGTGGAATTCACAATTCCCAGGAACTCATGGGTGACATTGACACTCAGACTAGGATCCATGGGTAATGTAAAAGTGAAAGCCAGTATGAATCATCCCTCTACGAGAAAATGAATAGTATTGTCAAGCAAATAAAAAGTGCATATGCAAGTGATGTGAAGTGCAAAATAATGAGTGAGCTTCTCAAATCTTTATAAACAACTAAAGGGCCTGATTTTTTTTTTTTTTTTATTCCTGCCCATTGCTTGTATTATTAGTGGGACATAATATCTTACTTCCCTCAATAGAAATTGAAAGTGGGTGTTCTTTTGTCTCTCCACTCCCAGGCAGGAGAATTTGACTCTTGTTTAGGCAATTAGACATTTCCGTCAAGCTCTTTGAATCTAGGGCAAGTGCCACAGAGGCAAACTGATGGCTGGAATGTATTCTCTATTGCCATGGAATCAGTAATGGAGGCAACAGTAAAATCCTGGCTTAATTACTCTTGCTGCCAAGCTCTGGAATCCCTAGTTCCTTATTTTCCAAGCCTCCCACCAATTTTAGGTTCTTATGATAAATCTTTTTGTTTTATATAACTAGACTTGGATCCTGTTTTTAAAATAAAATAAAACAAAAATCCTAAATTATAAAGGCGTTCTTCCCCAAACAATTATTGTGTACTTCGTGAAAACACTGCCTAATTCATAATATCGCTTGTGCAGCTTTGTACATCTATTCACTCATTAATTTTTTTATTATTTCAAAATGTTACGGGGGTACAAATATTTTTGGTTACATAGATCACTTTTGTTATACTTGGGACATGGTTGTAAGTGTACTATCACCCAGATAGTGTTCACTGTACCTGTTAAGTAAGTTTTTGCCCATCCCCTGCTCTCCTCTCCCACCTGCTGGATTTCCACTGAGTTTTATTTCCTCTATGCACATGTGTGCTCATCAGTTAGTTCCAATTTAATAGCGAGTACATGTGGTGTTTGTTTTTCCATTCTTTATATACTTCACTTAGGATAATGATTTCCAGTTCCATCCGAATTGTTGCAAAAGGCCTTAATTCATCATTCTTCATGGTTGAGTGGTATTCCATAGTATACCTATACCACATTTTGTTAATCTACTTATGAATCAATGGGCACTTGGGTTGATTCCACATCTTTGCAATTTATTCACTCATTCATTTTTACAATTTAATTCCTTCATCTATTGAATATCACTATGATTCAGTACATAGAACATGGATTTTGCTATCAGGGAGACCTGGGTTCAAATTTTTAATAACTAATATATAACCTTGAGTAATATGTGATATAAACAAATAATTTCAGTTCAAAACTCACTGTATAGGATAAAGAACAATTAATTCTAGATGAAAAAATGCATTATTATCTTTGCCTCTAAGCAGCTTTGTAATTTTGGGTAAATAACAATCTCTGATCTTATTGACCTCATCTGTAAAGAATGTGTTGTCCAGGATGATATTTTAAGGCCCTTTCTAGTTCTAAGATTCTACAATACACATAAAATCCAGTTTCACATTTCAAAACTGTGATTGTATTTTGCAGTCTCTCCGTGTGTGTGTGTGTGTGTGTGTGTGTGTGTGTGTGTGT
>NW_012149152.1:994999-997254 GCF_000956105.1 Propithecus coquereli | reverse complement strand
TTATTAGTGGGACATTATGGGGTACAAATGTTTTGGTTGCAAAAATTGCTTTTGTACCATATGAGTCAAAGTTATAAATCTGTGCATCACCCAGATGGTGTACATTGATTGTATGCATTAGGTGTGAATTTACCCATCTCCTCCTTCACCCTCCCCACCCCGCTGCAACCTGCTTTTGTTGTTTGCTCGCTTGTTTGGTGATGTGCCTGGATTTAAATTCCAACAGAGTATGCCTGCTGATAGTCTTGTTTAGGCTTTTTGTTTTGTCTTTTTTGTTTTTGTCCTCATTTTTATTTTTTAACCTAGCTATCTAGGAGTTGCCCTTGTGTCTTTGTGGCTTAGTGGTCAGTAAGTGATTTGGGCAGAGGTTGTGCTTGAACACATTGATTCGACAAGGCTTCCACCCTCTGCTGAAAGGCTTTCTCTGAGGAACACATTCAAAATTCAGCAGGTTCTCAAATCTTCCCTGATGTTTACTTTCTGCTGGGCCCACCGTGGTCTTCCTTGCATGGGTGCTTATTTCCCCAAGTCCCTCAGGGAGATGTGAAGACCTTCTCAGGTCCTTCTATGGCTCCCTCATTTTTAGGTTCTCTCCATTCAATCTATGGATTATTTATACCTCCGTAACCTTGAGCTAACAGATGCACAGGTTTCCCTGTTCATTTCTTCCCAACATTACTACTTGTACTAATAATGTGAACATGGTTTTTGGCCTTCTTGCCAAATCAAATCAAACTCCTTTGGCAACACAGCCACTCGTTTTCAGGGTTAAGGTGTCACTCCATTTGAACTAGACAAGGAGGATGAGAGTAGCTCCAGGCAAGATGGCTGCAGACCCCACTGTCTTCACCATGTTTCTAATAGCTTTTTTTTACAAATATTAATAAATGCTTCTCAATTCACTGTTTTTGTTGGGTTGACTCCCAGGGGCCCGAAATAGCTTTATTTTTCTATTTTCCCCAGTTTTATACTTGTTGGGGAAAGGATATTTTGAACTTTTCATGCCACCATGCCAGAATCTCTACCTCTGGATACTAAATTTAGACCTCCAATATTGATATATGAGTACATTAATTTGGTAGTAGGAGAAGGATGGCTTTCATAGCTCTCATTACATTCCACAAGGGGTACGCCATCATAGATATTCAAAATTACATGGCATTTACATGTCTCATGAGTAACACTGAGTAAATAAACTCAATTTATTGAACTTGATAAATAGTTGCTGATGAGAGAGTGGAGCTGAAGAATATGCTTAACCTACAAGTGAGAATGTACACATCAGAGAAAATAATCAAGAAAGGATTAGAGGAGTGGGGGGTATGAAAAGGATTCCAAACAAACTAGTGCTCTTGGTTACTATCCTTTCATGAACTTTACCGTATTTGTCGAATCTGGATGGCCATACCCAACCCTTGCCTAATTTCAGGACACAGGGCCAAAGTCTCTACAGCTGATGAAAATGCTTCTTACTTGCACCTGACACACAGAGTTTCCTCTCTATTTGATTACTGTTAAGGTAAACTATAAAGTCCATATGCTGAAACACTGGCAGAAGAGGCATACAATGAATCAGATGAGAAGGTGCTTGGTTGCTGGGGATAGGTGAAAAATAGATGTATCACAGTTTAGAAGCCTAAGGGGAAGTTGTTAAGACAATAAACTTGAGTTTTTAAAGGATATATATTTAAGTTTACCACTTAGAAGCTGTGTAATATCGAGCAATTTAGATAACATTCCTGAGCCTCACTTTTTTCACAGAAACTTGGGATAATAGTATTTATTTTATGGGGGTCTTCGTAAAGATTAAATGAGTGACTCTGTGTAAGGTACTCACCTGGATCATGTTAAGACCTCAGTGTGTAGTAAGTGCTATTTACAATGTTTCTCTCTAGTGGTCTATATGTCTGTTTTTATTTATATGCTTGGTAAAATCCCGGAGAGGAAGTGCTGTGGCATTCAGAAAGGACTGTGGCATTGAGGAATACTTGGGGCGTGGAAGTAGATCAGAGAGTTGACAGAATGCTTAGATTCTTCATTGAGACATTTCTCTCTAGAATTTCACATGCTGGAAACACCCATGACCTTTGGTATTTATTTAAATCCTCTGAGAGAATACGAATGTTATTAGTATAGTGGAATCTTAAGATCACTTTGTCAAAGTACCTCACTGAGATATAAAGAATTGAATAAATTAGCATCTTACTGTTGGTAGTGATAGAGGATATGAAAAAAGGGAGAGATGAGACCCACAA
>NW_012149152.1:985337-986618 GCF_000956105.1 Propithecus coquereli | reverse complement strand
TTCCATTTATATTACTTATATTAAAATGTTTTATTCAAAGTACTCTCAGAGATAAAACATTCTCAGCATCCAGATCAGTAGAAATTATTCAAACTTATTTTAGAAGTTGAACTAGATGATCTCTAAAACTATTTTCATTTCTAAACCTTTGTTTTTTCTATTTCTCCTCATTCCAGTAAAAAGTTTCTCATGAGCTGTAAGGCAACATTCCTTGGTATATCAGTACATTTGACAAGCCAAAATATTTTTAAACTTTTGCAGCCCAGTGGTGTGAGACTTGAACACAGCCCGGTCTTCAAAGAAATCATAAACATATGGGATTTTCCAGTAATGTTTTCAAACTTAGGTTTCCATGGAGTCAACAAAAAATTGTCTATAAATGAGAAAGCTTATTATAGAAAGAAGATTAAAATGTTATCTTACAACTTCATCCCAGTTTGGAAAACTGATATTTTTTTTAATCAGATCACCATTTTCTCTTATTTTGTCTGAAAATGTTCATCCCCAGTAGAAAAAATGAGAATGTTTCAACCTTGTAAAGATGCACAGGGGCTCATGCCAGCATTAGTTTTCCCTGCTGAGGAGACCCAAGGTGCACAATTCAATCAAACCATCACCAAGGCCCAGCTGTGATCATGTAGAAGCAACACAGTCCTCAGAGGTCTGGGTTCTTCTCAAATTGTTTACAGGGAACAGAAAGTTGTCCTTCCAAATTGAGGAAGAAAATCTCCAACTATTACTTTCACCCAGGAAGTAATTAAGTAGATGCTATACTGGTTCTTGGGAGAAATAAAAGTAAATTTACCCAAAGAGAAATGCCAGTCATTTTTTCCACTCCATGCCAAAGGTATATACAAGAACTGGCTCGAAACATCTTCTCTTATAGTTTTATAAAGAACAGCCTTGCTGAAAACGAGTATGTTCTGAGGCCTTGCTCCTTTGGAGTGCCTATCTAGTCTTGCTAACCCAAACCCTCTTCATGGGAGCCTTTTTTCACCTCTCTTCCCCTCCCATATCCAACAAGCATCAGTATATGTGATTTGCATCCTTTTCTTGTACACAAAAGAAAACTAAACTCCTGAGTGAACATATCCTGTACAACGTTGTTAATATATAAGTTGTTACTTATGCAAGGATTGTATTTACAATAATGTTATGTTTGTAAGCAAGATTACCACTTGTTCATGATGGTCAAGGGCATCTAAATATATCCAGATAATTTCCTGCAGGAAAGCAAAAACATTTTTTTATGAGAAATATTAAATTAACTGGAATAGTAGG
>NW_012149152.1:981856-983822 GCF_000956105.1 Propithecus coquereli | reverse complement strand
GACTTGGCTCAGGTTTTATAATTCATTCGTATCATAACAGAAGATTTTCTTTGCTATGAAGAGTTACTCGCTTTTAGCACTCTTGTGAACAGAACACAGGAAATAGATATCTTCAATAACTTCCAAGATAAATGTCATGAAGTTGGACTGAATTTGGTAAATTTAGTGAGTGTATGTACAAATAGTGCACCATCCATGACAGGAAAACATGAAGGGTTTATTGCACAGAGGAAAAAATTATGAACAGATCCAGATGCTCTCATTTCTTTTCATTGTATCTTGCAACAGCAAAATCTCTGTGCTAAAGCTACTATTTTAAATGACACACTGCAACAAGTTATAAGTATTGTTAATTATATTTGAGCAAATGCAACACAGTATCCTCAGTTTTATAACATGCTACAGTCAAATGATGAGGCATTCAGTGTGGATTTGCCATATCAGCAATGTGAATTATAGAAAGAAGATGTCTATGGAAATGCAGCATATCTGTGTAATATGTCAAACCAAAACTCGTGAATATTTCTTTGCAAGGTAAAACTAAGTCTATACATAAAATGTTGCAAAAAGTCCAAGCATTTCAAAAAAAAGTTATCTTTTTTCAAGAAAATTACTCTTCAAAAGGAAATTTCCAATGAACATTTTCCCCAGTTAACAAAGATCATTGATAGCAGGGTGATATACGCAAATCATTTGAAGAATATGCAGCTGTTAAAGAACTATTAATTGGAGAATACAAAGAAAAGTTTGTTGACTTTGAGATTCATGACATCACACTTAAATTATCATTTCAGCCTCACCTAGTTGGTATCATCAAGGAACCTAAAGAACTACATATGGAATTCACCGAGGTCTCAGTAGATGACATTTTAGTTATTGTTTGATGTGAAGAAAGATCCAATTGAAATACGGAAAAATGTAGTGGAATATCCATGCCTTTGGCAACATGCCCCCAAAATTCTTTTTTGCCTTTCAACCACTTATTGCTGTGAATCTACATTCTCCTACCTAACCCAAATCCAAATGCCCTCAAGGTCACAATTGACTGATACTCATCTAGAAGATCAACTGAAACCACTGACCTTCAAGCTCCAACCAATTATTCAAATGCTTTCTAATAAAAATAAGACACAAAAAAGTCAGTAAAAGGATAGTTAACTTTAAAATTAACAAATAGTTTTCATTTTTGAAATTATGAAATACATAGTAGTTAGATTTTTACAAAATAATGTACATTTTTAAGTATATCTAATTGAAGTTTCTTGAATGATGTCTTATTCAATTGCAGCTAAATTAATGTGGCCTTCCTACATGAAAAGTTTCCCAACCCCTGATCTAGGAAAATCAAGATCGTGTTCACACACATTGCTTCTTCTTAAAAGAAAGAGCAGAATGACGATAGGAAGGCAATTAGCAGGAGTTTCCAAAGGTCATGACTGAAGAAAAAGTCCTAGGGGAAGCAAGATTAAAGAAAAAAAAAACACACAAATATAAATAAAGGAGTTCTGATACATCTGGCATCAGACTTCTCAGTGGAAACCTTACAGGCCAGGAGTGAGTGGCATAACATAGTCAAAGTGCTAAAGGAAAACACAAAAACAAAAACAACAACAAAAAAACCCTTAATACTAGAATATTATATTCTGCAAAAATATTCTTCAAACATGAAGGAGAAATAAAGACTTTCCCAGACAAATAAAAGCTGAGGGATTTCATCAACACCAGACCTGTCTTACAAGAAATGCTGAAAAGGAGTTCTTCAGTCTGAAAGAAAAGGATGTTAATGAACTATACAAAAATCTTCTGACAGTACACAACTCACTGGTAACAGTAACGGAACAAATATAGAACATTTTATTGCTGTAATTGCAGCGTATAAACCACTTATATCTTGAGCAGGAAGACTAAAGGACAAACTTATCAAAAATAATAACAACTTTTAGACATAAATAGTATAAAAAGATAT
>NW_012149152.1:980524-981806 GCF_000956105.1 Propithecus coquereli | reverse complement strand
TAGCTCTCTGAGGTATCTCCAAATTCTTTTCCACAGAGGTTGCACTAATTTGCAGTCCCACCAGCAGTGTAAGAGTGTTCCTGACTCTCCACATCCTCGTCAGCCTTTGTTGTTTTGGGATTTTTTGATAGAGGCCAATCTCATTGGGGTTAGGTGATATCTCACTGTGGTTTCGATTTGCATTTCTCTAATGATTAGAGATGTTGAGCATTTTTTTATGTGTTTGCTGGGCCTGATATTTTGCACGTGTTAAGTCAATGTCACTGAATTGTAGAGTAACTGAAATAGTTATACATAAGAGAGCCATTTCTTTACTGTATATACTTTATTGATGCTCAAGGCTTTTAGAAAGAGTACTAATTTAAACCAAAATGTTGAAAGAGAAACATAAATGTGATTATAAAAGAAGCAAAGTCAAAGATACAACAGTGGTTAAAGAGCATTCAATAATTCCAGTCTCCACAGATAAAATGAAATATATCCAGGAGACTAAGATGATGAGAGTGAAGTACGTCACACGGTGTATCTGTGTTCATTCATTCATTAAAAAGCGATTCTGGCTTGTTTTATACTTGGGATGGCTTAAAGGTTCTCTGTAAGAACTCCATCTCTCTCTCAATCAAATATAAACAATGATCGCTAAAACAGAGACACATAGTAATAAAATACATCCATATTCAAACACAAGATGGACCTTAGTGAGGCAGAAATGCAGAACTGAAGTGAAATACCTGCTTACTTTCAGGTCCAGAAATTTGCAGAGACAGCTGGGGATAGCCCATGCTGTTAATAGATAATGGGACTAAAGATATTCCCTGGGAAGAAAGGATAGGTCAAATCTCACTTTTGTTTTATGGGTAGAATTAAATCCATTCAGGGTAAGAACTTGAATCGGGCCACCGACTATAATATTGCCAATATTATTTTCTGTTTCTTTGGTTTCTTTGTTCATGTCTGACTCCTTTTATTTTTTATATTTTCTGTAGATGTGGGGTCTCACTATTTTCCAGGCTGGTCAGAAATTTCTGACCTCAAACCATCCTCCCACCTCAGCCTCCCAAAGTACAAGGTTACAGGTGTGAGAAGTGCACTGTGCCCAGCCTAATTGACTCCTTTTTGTTCTTGTATTCTCATCATACTCTCACTCTCCTTCTCACCATTCCTTCTCTGTCTCACTCTTCTCCCCAAATCTATCTCTTATTTTCTCTTTCTCACAGAATTTCTCACATTTGCTAAGAGAAATGCTAAGAAAACATTGCTAAGAAACATTTTCTTAGAGACA
>NW_012149152.1:972980-975929 GCF_000956105.1 Propithecus coquereli | reverse complement strand
CTGGAAGACATGAATAAATTCCTGGATACCTGGAACCTACGAAGATTGAACCAGGAAGAAATCCAAAACCTGAATAAACCAATAAAAAGTAGTAAGGTAGAAATGATACTAAAAAGTCTCCCATCAAAGAAAAGTCCAAGATTCAACGGCTTCACTGTTGAATTCTGCTAAGCATTCAAAGAAGAGTTAATACCAATCCTACTTAAACTATTCCAAAAAAAAAAAAAAAAAAATCAATGAAGAGGGGATATTCCCAAACTCATTCTACAAGGCCTGTATCACCCTGATACCAAAACCAGACAAAGACACAACAAAAAAAGAAAACTATAGACCAATATGTCTGATGAACATAGATGCAAAAATCTTCAAAAAATACTAGCAACCCAAATTTAACAACACATTGAAAAGATTATTCATCATGATCAAATGGGATTCATCTCAGGGATGCAGGGTTGGTTCAACATATGCAAATCAGGGGGTCGGGAAGATGGCGGATTAGGGGTGACCTCCTGGCTCTCTGCTCCCAGAGTGGGAGGTGAAGAACACGGACACCCACACGCGAGTGAGGCGCTCCCCTACAGGATTACCTTCATGAATCTACAGAGAAGCAGCGAGGGACAAGCAGTCCTGTGGATAGAATAAGGTTAGCTGGAAAAGTGCTCGCAAATTACCTACCGGAGAGTTGGGACAAAGGGGAAGGGCAGCGCGGGATGGCCACCCCCGGCGGCGGGCTCGCCCGGGCAGTGAGATCTGACTCACAGGAAGACGACTCTTCCTTTACCAAACCCCACTCCCACGCAGGCAGGGAAGTGCCAGAGGTCAGTGCGAAGGGGTAGCACAGACCGACAAGCAGTGGGGAGCCGAGACAGGAGCTGGGTCCATTTCAAACGCAGCGGAGCGTGGCGCTGGGTCGGCATCGGAGGGGAAGGACTGGCCCGAGCACGCGCTCCCCAGATCGGAGGCCGCCGGAGCCCACAGGGGAGAGTTTGGAGGCAGCTTCTTGCCACAGGAGACCGCCAGGACTAGATCAGGGGAGGGGAACTCCATAAAAGAGGCTCTGCCCGTGGAAATCACTGGGGGTTCGGCGGGCGCTGGGAGGGACACAGCACAGAGTCCTCCCACGGATCGGTCCAGAGTCTCCGTGTGTAGGGCAGGCAGCGAGATCGGCAGGCGGCCCTGGGAAGCAGCTCTGGGAGTTGGCAACGGCGTACCCTGGCTCTGGATGCCCTCCCGATGCAGTCGGCTTCAGCGCTGACTAGCGGAGGGTTGGCAGCCGCAATTCCGGGAACCCAAAGCCTGCGACCGCGGGGACTTGTTGCCTGGGTGTCCGCCTGAGTCATAGCCGCTACCTCTGGGGCAGAGCTGGTCACGCCCTGCGAGGAGAGTAGCGCGCGCAGCCACTTTTTCTCCCGAATCTGCGGAGTCTGTCCCAGCCGCAGACTCAAGCCCCGCCTCTGAAAGGGAGGTCATGACTGAAGAAAAAGTCCTAGGGGAAGCAAGATTAAAGAAAAAAAAAACACACAAATATAAATAAAGGAGTTCTGATACATCTGGCATCAGACTTCTCAGTGGAAACCTTACAGGCCGGGAGTGAGTGGCATAACATAGTCAAAGTGCTAAAGGAAAACACAAAAACAAAAACAACAACAAAAAAACCCTTAATACTAGAATATTATATTCTGCAAAAATATTCTTCAAACATGAAGGAGAAATAAAGACTTTCCCAGACAAATAAAAGCTGAGGGATTTCATCAACACCAGACCTGTCTTACAAGAAATGCTGAAAAGGAGTTCTTCAGTCTGAAAGAAAAGGATGTTAATGAACTATACAAAAATCTTCTGACAGTACACAACTCACTGGTAACAGTAACGGAACAAATATAGAACATTTTATTGCTGTAATTGCAGCGTATAAACCACTTATATCTTGAGCAGGAAGACTAAAGGACAAACTTATCAAAAATAATAACAACTTTTAGACATAAATAGTATAAAAAGATATGGATGGAAACAACAAAAACTTAAAAAGGGGGGATGGAGTTAAAGAGTAGAATTTTTGTGAGATTTCTCTTTTCTTGTTTGTTTATCTGTAAAGAAAGTTGTCATATATTTAAAATAATTGGTTATAAAATGTTTTGCAAGCCTTATGGTGACCTCAAATCAAAAACCTACAACAGATGCACAAAAAGCAAAAAGGAAGAAATTAAAACACAGTACCAGAGAAAATCACTTTTTACAAAGGAAGACAGAAGGAAGATATGACCACAAAAAAATCAGAAATCAAATAGTATCATGGCAATAGTAAATCATTACCTATCAATAATTACATTGAAAGTGAATGGACTAAACTCTCCAATCAAAAGACATTCTGTGGCTGAATGGATTAAAAAACCAAGAGCCAACTATATGTTGTGTACAAGGAACATACTTCACCTATAAAGATATAATAAATGTATACTTAAAGGAATGGGGAAAGATATTCCATGCAAATGGAAATCAACAAAAGAGCAGGAGTAGATATACTTCTATCAGATAAAACAAATTTCAAGACAAAACTGTAAAAAGAGACAAAAACGTCATATATAATGATAAAGAGGTCAATTCAAAAAGAGAATACAACAATTCTAAATATATATGCACCCAACACTGGAACACCCAGGTATGGAAAACAAATACAATAAGATCTAAAGAGAGAGACAGACCCCAATACAATAATTCTTGTAGACCTCAACACTCCATTTTCAGCACTGGACAGATCATCCAGACATAAAATCAACAAAGAAACATGGGATTTAAACTACACTATAGACCATACAGACCTAATATATATTTATAGAACATTTCATTCAACAGCTGCAGAATTCATGTTCTTCTCCTCTGCTCATGTATCATTCTCAAGGATTGACCATATGCTAGGCCACAAAACAAGTCTCAAAAAATTTTAAAAAA
>NW_012149152.1:971436-972930 GCF_000956105.1 Propithecus coquereli | reverse complement strand
ATATTTAAAATACCAAAGAATAAAATAAGTTTCAATTAAATAATCCTCCCACATTGACGGGCACAATTAGAGCATGAGTAAGCCGTAAGGTGGTTGATTGACGGCAGTTACACTCATGATTTAGTTCTAACTTCCCCCACCTGATGTCACTGCTGGTTGGCGAGAGTTTATGGGGATTGAGTACACCAGTCGGTTACCAGTTTTTGACAATAGTGCACTGTTTCTGTTTGAAGTAGAATTTGTGAATAGTTGCACAGCTCAACAGTATTTTTAATTATGTCTACTTAACAGTCCATGATGCCAAAGAAAACCAAGAGAATGCTGAAGGAAGAAAACAGATTTTTAAATGAGGAGTGGGAATAGCAATATTATCTTGTTTCTGCTAAAGATAAGATGATTTGCTTGCTTTGTGATACTACAATGTCAACATCAAAGAAATTCAATGCTTATCAGCATTGTAGCATCCACAAGGACCACAAATATTTTAAATTAGAGGGAAAGGCATGAAAGGTTGTATCGCAAAATTTAAAAAATGAAAAACAAAAGCAAAGACAATTCTTTCAGCAATGATAAGACCTGGAAATAATGCCACTGTAGCAACTTATAAAGTAGCTTAAATACTCGGGAAAAAAGGGAAGGCATTCAGTGATGTAGAAATTGTGAAAGAATGCGTTGTTAAAGTTGTAGGATACTTAGACCCTAATAACATTTCGAAATATAAAGGACTGCCTCTTTCAAGGAGAACCATAACTGATAAGCAGCATGCATTAGCCTTCAATTTAACAGAACAACTTTATGCAATACTTCAAAAGAAAAATACAGATTAATCAATTGCTCTGGTTGAATCAGCTGATACCACTGGACTTGGCTCAGGTTTTATAATTCATTCGTATCATAACAGAAGATTTTCTTTGCTATGAAGAGTTACTCGCTTTTAGCACTCTTGTGAACAGAACACAGGAAATAGATATCTTCAATAACTTCCAAGATAAATGTCATGAAGTTGGACTGAATTTGGTAAATTTAGTGAGTGTATGTACAAATAGTGCACCATCCATGACAGGAAAACATGAAGGGTTTATTGCACAGAGGAAAAAATTATGAACAGATCCAGATGCTCTCATTTCTTTTCATTGTATCTTGCAACAGCAAAATCTCTGTGCTAAAGCTACTATTTTAAATGACACACTGCAACAAGTTATAAGTATTGTTAATTATATTTGAGCAAATGCAACACAGTATCCTCAGTTTTATAACATGCTACAGTCAAATGATGAGGCATTCAGTGTGGATTTGCCATATCAGCAATGTGAATTATAGAAAGAAGATGTCTATGGAAATGCAGCATATCTGTGTAATATGTCAAACCAAAACTCGTGAATATTTCTTTGCAAGGTAAAACTAAGTCTATACATAAAATGTTGCAAAAAGTCCAAGCATTTCAAAAAAAAGTTATCTTTTTTCAAGAAAATTACTCTTCAAAAGGAAATTTCC
>NW_012149152.1:967388-968476 GCF_000956105.1 Propithecus coquereli | reverse complement strand
ACAATGGAAAGCCTCAAGAACAGAATGGGTCATGCAGAGGAAAGAATCTCAGAGCTTGAAGACAATGTCTTCGTGCTGAACAAATCAGATGAAGAAAAAGAACTCAGAAGCAAGAGACAAGACCAAAGCGTTCAAGATATGTGGGATTATGTAAAGAAACAGAACCTTAGGATCATCGGTCTTCCAGAGAGAGAAGAAGAAGATACTCAAGGGCTGGAAAACTTATTTCATGGAATACTGGAGGAAAATATGCCAGGCCTGGCCAGAAATCTGGACATCCAGATACAAGAAGCACACAGAACTCCAGAGAGGCTCAATGTGAAAAGGCAATCACCACGTCGTGTAGTTATTAGACTGATCAAAGTAAATACGAAAGAAGCAATTATTTGAGCAGCGAGACAAGAGCAACAAATAACCTATAAAGGAAAGCCAATCAAACTAATGGCTGATTTCTCATCTGAAACCCTACAAGCCAGAAGGGACTGTGTCCGTATCCTTAATCTCCTAAAACAGAATAATGCCCAACCCAGAATTCTTTATCCAGCAAAATTAAGCTTCATCTATGAGGGAGTAATAAAATCCTTCCCAGACAAGCAATCACTGATAGATTTTGCAAAGGCCAGACCAGCCCTACAGGAAGTACTCAGTCCTGCATTACACACTGAACAGCATAACAGACACTCTTCAAAGTAAAATCATTCAAGAGTTAAATCCTAGAACATGGACTTCATGATGGCTCAAGGAGTAAAACAAAACAACAGGATTTCACCCAACAATATGAATGGAAATCTACCACAATTCTCAATCCTCTCAATAAATGTGAATGCACTGAACTGTCCTCTGAAAAGATACAGGCTGGCAGAGTGGATAAAAATCCACAAGCCTAGTATATGCTGCCTACAGGAAACGCATCTAACCCACAAAGATGCCTTCAGACTAAAGGTCAAGGGATGGAAAACTATCACCCAGGCAAATGGAAGTCAAAAGAAAGCAGGAGTAGCTATACTATTTTCAGATAACATAAGTTTTAAAACAGCAAAAGTAAAAAAAGACAAAGATGGCCACTAAATATTGGTGAAAGGGAAGAT
>NW_012149152.1:949323-959536 GCF_000956105.1 Propithecus coquereli | reverse complement strand
GTGATTTTATATCTAGAGAAACCTAAAGGCAACACATGAAGAAAAACTATTAGAACTGATAAATAAATTCAGAAAAGGTGGAGAATACAAAATTAACATGCAAAAATCAGTAGCATTTCTTTATGCCACCAGTAACAATCTGAAAAGAAAACAAGAAAGTGATCCCATTTATAATAGCTACAAATAAAATAAAATATCTAGATAAAAACTTAACAAAAGAAATGAAAAATCTCTATAAAGAAAACCATGAAACATTGATGAAAGAAATTGAAGAGGACACGCAAAAAATGGAAAGATATCCCATGCTCATGGATTGGAAGAATCCATATTGTTAAAATATCCATACTACCCAAGTCTAACTACAGATTCAATGTAATCCCAATGAAAATATCAATGATATTCTTCACAGAAATGGAAAGAAAAATCCCTTAAAATTTATAGGAACCCAGAAGACTCAGAATAGCCAAAGCCATGCTAGGCAAAATCAACAAAACTGGAGGAATCACATTACCTGACTTCAAATTATGCTACAGAACTCTAGTAAACCAAGCAGCATGGTACTGACATAAAAATAGACACATGGACCAATGGAAAACAATAGAGAACTCAGAAATAAATCCACACATCTACAGTAAAGTTATCTTCAACAAAGTTGCCAAGAATATATAGTGAAGAAAGTACAGTCTCTTCAATAAATTATGCTGGAAAAACTAGATATCCATATGCAGAAGCATGAAACTAGACTCTTACCTCTTGCTATAAACAAAGAATCTGTAAATATAGATTAAATAAATTTATTAGATAACCCACAGAATGGAAGAAAATATTTGCAAAACATCCTTTTCACAAGGGAATAGTACAGTGCATAAAAGGCACCAAAAACCCAATACAAAAAAAATAAAATAAAATAATCTGATTAAAATAAGGGTAATGTAAGTTTTCCAACAGATATTTCTCAGAAGAAGGCATAGGAATGGCAAACAGTATATGAAAAAATTCTCAACATCATAAGTTGTGATAAAAAATGCAAATATAAACTAAAATAAGATACAATCTCATCCCATTTAAATTGGCTTTTACCAAAAAGATGAGTGACAACTAATGCTTGTGAGGATATTGAAAAAGGGAAACAATTGTACACTGTGAGTGGGAATGTAAATATTGTAACCAATATGGAGAACACTATGAAGGTTCCTCAAAAAATTAAAAAAGGAACTGCCAGAACACCCAGCAATCCTACATATGGGTATATATCCAAAGGAAGAGAATTTAGTATATGGAAAAGATATCTGCACTCACATGTTTATTGTTGCACTATACACAATAGACAAGATTTGGAATCAACGTAAGTGTCCATCAATGCATAAATGGATAAAGAATATGAGGCTTATACAAACAATGGAATATTATACAGCCATAGTAAAGAAAAAATCCTGCCATTTGCCACAATATGGATGGAACTGGAGATCATTATATTAACTGGAATAAGCCAAGCACAAAAAGACTAATCTCACATATTCTCACTGATATATGGGAATTAAATATTTTTAAAAAATGATCTCATGGAGACAGGGGAGGAGAATGATGGCCTACCAGAGGCTGGGATGGGTAGCAGAGAGATGGGGGTAAAGTAGGGATGATTAGTAGGTCCAAAAATATACTCGGATAACTCCCTACCCTCCTCTCCTCCTTCCTTCTCTATCCATCCATCCTTCATTCCGTACATCTCCTACACTTTCCTTCCCCACCTGTCCTCAATGCCTTCTACCAGGGACGCTGCCTTTATCACGGGCATCTTTACCCATTCTACAGCAGCCATGTCTACCATCACAGCCAACACGTTGGCCCACTTGACCTAGAAACCTCCTTTAGACCCTGAGGACATTGAAAGTGACATGACTCCTCCTTCTATGGCTCTTTTGTTCAGCTCTCCCCCAACTTCTAGTGTGAGCTCTCCCCCATTTTCCCAAATCCCTTGTAGTATGAAACAGAGGTGCGCTGCAAAGGCCAGAGTCCCCCATCAGCCCATCTACACTTATGGTCTGTTGCCCCACCTCAAATTTGAACCACTACTTGGGCCTAGAAACCACCCACATTTGGGACCGCTGATGGACAGCAGCAGAGAGCCTCCTTCCCCAGGACACCTGATTTCTGAGCCTTCCTGTCATAGCTCCTCCTGTTGCCTCCACTCCGGTGGGCAGGGCCTCTGCAGTATCATCATCCATGCCTGCCTTTGACACCAAGCTATGGATACCAGCGCAGATCTTTTTAAATTCAAAAAAAGTGTATAAAAACATCTTTACTAATCTCTGATTCTTTCTTCTGAAATTTCTGTGTATCATATGTCTGAAACACATCATCAGCCCCAAGAATGAGAAATATACTCCTATGAAATAAGTCAAACAAGATTAATACTAGATAAAGCCACATGCAGCATTTTCTAAAGCTTTCTTGTTATCCTGAATCTTCTAGTACCTAGGACAATACTACATGTTTCCTTTATCTTGACATCTGAAAGTATATCTTCTCTCCTGGGCTTAAAAAGATCTACAGTTACATTTAGGTGACCATAATGTGCAATGCAGAGTGGACCCTGATGGCATGCTCACAATGTTCCCATTGTGTTCATCCTGTTTTAATTCAATACATTGCTCCACCATTAACTTGTAAATAAATATATTTGCTTTCCAGACAAATCCCAGGAAGGCCAGAGAAACTGGCTTGTTAGCCATATGAAATAAACCACAGATGAATTTCTTTTAGGATAGATCAAAACTGATCTAGAATATAATCTTTATATATGTGGATAATTCAAACCAGACCAAAATAAAACCTGGGCCGCAAGGCTCCATGACAAGAGAAATGTGGAATGATGCTATATTGACAGTTGGTGGACTGACTCTACATCTTCTGAGGAGGCTGAGCCCAGAGTGGGCCATGGTCAACTTGAGTCAAAGCAAAGACCTCCTCTTAGATGTGCATGTGCTTAGTATAGACATGTCATGTTGCTAAGTAGCCTAAAAGTTACAGAAAAGAAAAATATAATACATGATGTATACATGACCAGGAAGCACTAGCTCTAGAATCTCACAGCCTGGCTTTCAGTGTAGAGGCACTGGGGAGGTCCCCAGAGAAGCCTGGCAGGATCAGATTGCCTCTGAGCTAGGCTTTGAATCGGCTTTGCCTCCTGCCCCAGGGCAGAGGGCAGCTGACACACAGCCACTGGGCACCCACTTAGGGCCTTGGACCAGGCAGTGTGTAGGCTACAGAGCCAGCACCCAGGTGGGAAGGGCTATGGCTAATAGGGCCCCCACAGGCTCCAACTGTCCCAATGTACTGACTCATGTTGTGCTAAACACCTGTCACCAGAAGGAAGAAAGTTGTCCGTTGCCCTTTGGTACTTTTCTCAACGCCCTTGACTGGACCCCCCTGCACCTGCCCTTATGCACCCTTTCTCTGTCATCAGTCCCACCGAGACGTCACAAGTACCAGCTGACCAGTGCGTCCTGGGTCTCCATAGAAGGTGGACACTAAGGAGAAGTCTCTCCATTTCTTTACCTCTTCCTGGTATTGTACGGTGCATAATTTGCTCTAAATGAGCAATCTTATCACCAAGCCACATCTCCCGGGCCACTGTCAGCCCCCACCTGGCTGCCACCCTCTCTTCCCTGCTGCCCATGAAGCTGCCCCCACTGGGTGACAACCATCCTGTGACTCCCACACCTGCCTCCCGGCCTTTCCCCAGGCTACCCAAACCCAATCGGGATCATGTGCCTTCATCAGGTGGCTTTTACACTGCCCCTAAGAGACAGGGTCTTCTCTAGGAGGCTGTGCCCTCCCCTCTGGGGATCCTTCCCATCCTATTGTGGGAGGAGGCACCAAAGGAGAAACCGGTGCCTCCTGCTGGTAGTTCTAGGATGGTCGGACACTGGAGGTCCATCAACGTTCCACCTGTCGGAGGCAAGGTCACTCTCCTGTGTTCTGCACCTGAGCAGGCAGTCGGGGCTACCAAGATGATACCATCCAGTCACCTGCTACTTCCTTGCCAGAAGGAGAATGAGGTGAAGGCCCAGGAAGAAGCCAGGGAAGTGATGGCAGAAGAGGAGGATGAGGACCTCCTGGAGACCGAAGGGCAGGAGAACAGGAAAAGGGTCCTCCTAGCAATGGGAAATGTCATCAACATCAACTCCAGGGGGACCTCACTTCCTAGGAGTGCAGTCCTGGGCCCTCCCTGGAGGGACATCTTCATCCCAACCACTTCGAGAACAACTGGAGTGAGGAGGCCCAGGTGTCTCTGATGACTTCCTACTCTGAAGGTCATACAACCACCGGTTCACACGGCCCTGCTCGAGGAGTGCTGCCTCCGGAGATGTCTGACCCCGATGCAGCAGTGCTCCCCGACCCAGCCCAAGGCTGCTCCCGGATACTGGTGAACTCGGCCATGGAACTGCTGCCTGAATACCATCGGCCCAGATCTCCAGGCATGCTTCGGACGCTGATGTCCAGGAAGGCGATGCAGGGCGAAGAGCTTGCACATATCACATCCAGGAGCTCTTCTCCATCCAGAGCTGCCAGGAAAGGGCCCTGAAAAAGAAAAATGTCCATGAAACTGCTGTTGCTGCTCTCACTGCCAGTGCTGCAGCCACTGTTGTGGGACAGAGATGACCGCTCACACACCCCAAGCTTTCCTGGATAGTGCAGAGGAAGATGAGGCACCTCAGAAGAGTGCATTGAGTGTCAAACAAAGACCAAGACCTTGCCAGAGAAAACAGAGGCTCTGGAATAGCAGCCCCCAACCTTTTTCTCACCAAGGACCAGTTTCATGGAAGAAAATTTTTCCACAGTCAGGGTAGTTTTGGGGCAGGGGGGGAGCAGAGCTCAGGTGGTGATGCCAGTGGTGGGGAGCTTCACTTCCTTGCCTCTTGCTGTGCAGCTTGAGTGGGCCAGGTTCCTAAATTTCATGTAAGAAAATTTTCCATGAATGGGGATCGGGGGGACAGAGCTAAGGCAGTGGCCTGCTTCCTGACAGAACCTGTGAGAACCACAGCTCTGGAGTATAAGACAGAGGCCATGGGAAGCTGCAGGGCCACCAAGCCTGCCCCTTCTCTCTCCCCACCTGCTGCTGAGATGACAGACTCCCAGCCCCTGGCCACTTCTTATCCTTCAAGTTCCCATTTCCTCTTACCACCCCTGACTTGGCTGACCTGGCTACAGGACCTCTGATCCTACCTGTCCCTCCACCTTCCTCCACACTGAAAATTGATGAAACAACATTCACAAAAGCTAGCTGTCCTCTGGCTGTTCCTCCCAAACTTCTTCCTTCTTTTAGGGCCACTTCCACTGTGCGGATTCCACCTGAGGAGAACGGAGTCCCTGCTCACTCAGTCTGAGCTTCAGTGCCTCCCATTTCTGACCTGCCCGATCCTCTCAGAACCTTACCATTCTCGTTGATGCCGCCCATGGTCAGAACTGTGTCCCCAACACCCATGTATGTAGATTCCCCACCTCCCCTTCCCTTCCAGAACCCTCTTCCTCCTTCCTTCCCCATCCCTCCTCCTCCCCCTTTCCCAATTATCCTCTTCCTTCTTTCATCCTTCCTCCCTGAATCCCCTCCCATCCTTTTCCTTACTTCCTCATGCCTCCTCCTTCTTCCCTCCTTATCCCTCCTCCACCTTCCTTCCCAAACTGTCCTCCTCTTTTGCTCCCCATCCTTCCTCCTTATGTCCCCTCCCCTCCTCCTCACTTCTCCAACCATCCTCCTTCTTTCCCCACCCCATTACTCCTCCTCCCTTCCCCTTTCCTCCTCCTCAATCCTTCCCCACTCCTCCCCTTTCTAAACCCTCCCCTCCTCCTTTTTCCCTCTCCATTCCTCCTGCTTCATTCCCATCACCCCCTACCCTTTCTTTTCCCACCTGTCCCCTAGTCCCTTTTGCCAGGACCCCTGCCTTTATCATGGGCATCTTTACCCATTCTACAGCAGCCATGTCTACCATCACAGCCAACACATTGGCCCACTTGACCTGACAGCCTACTTTAGACCCCGAGGACATTGAAATGGACATGACTCCTCTTTCTATGGCTCTTATGTTCAGCTCTCTCCCAACTTCTAGTCTAAGGTCTCCTCCATTTTCCCAAATCCCCATCCTGTGGAACAGAGGTGCCCTGCAAAGGCCAGAGTCCCCCATCAGCCCATCTACACTTGTGGTCTGTTGCCCCACCTCAAATATGAACCATCACTTGGGCCTAGAAACCACCCACATTTGGGACCCTTGATGAGCAGCAGCAGAGCCTCCTTCCCCAGGACACCTGATTTATGAGCCTTCACATCTTGTTTCCTCTCGTTGCCTCCACTCTGGTGGTCAGGGCCTGTGCAGTATCATTATTCATGCCTGCCTTTGACACCAATCTATGGATATTATCCCTCCCTCCAAGGCTGTCACCCTCTGATCTCCTCCTGTCTCCAGACTATATCCCTTTTTACATTGAGATTCCTGGGAACACACTACCCAGGGGCAGCATGGCTGCAGTGCAAGTATCCAATGGCACATGGCAAGCCTGGACAGTCCAGTCAGAGGACCCACCACAATGTCCAGGCATTATATGAATCCAGGAGCCATTCCTGAGGCCCTTACTGGGCAGCAACTGTCTCACAAATCTTTTACATGAGGAAGGAAAGCTACACAAGAACAAACTATAGGCCTTGCCTCTTTGACAACCCAGTCACTCAGTGGCAACTTAATGCCATCAGCTTTGCTTATTGGCCTATTAACACCCAGCCAACAACATGAGTGCTTTTCCCTTTCACACAGCCAAGACATCTGGCTTGGAGTTACCACCAGACTGCTTGGCACTGGGGATAGTAATTCATTGTTAGCCAGTACCACTCCAGGCCAACTGGTGTTGATGAGACCTGTAACCCCTATGAGTGGTGGGAGCTTTGTGCTTCATGCATCTGCTCTAGGTCCCCTGCTAGGTACAGGTTCTTCCTTTCCCCTAATCTCTCTTACTAGGTGTACCCTTATCTTTCCCACAAAATGTATATATAACCCTCTCCTACTAATTCGCCTTTGCTCATGTGTCTTTCCTCTTTGAGACAATGGTGGAGGAAGAATTGACATATATGAGGGGTGACACTTGGGCCAGACTTTACACAAAATTCTCTGACTCCCAGTGAATAGGATGTGGAAGTAGCTAAACTTCTTGACCTCACAGGCTGAATTCTGAATAGGATGTGGAAGTAGCTACATCTCTTGACCTCACAGGCTGAATTCTGACGTCTCTGTGTGAAGCGTGGGTGTCAGGGATGACAACCCAAAAGGAAGTGAGGCCCTGGTGAGGGAGAGGCCAGGTGACCCACCCTCACCTCTTCCCTCTATTGTTCTCTCCAACCATCCCGACCTCTGTGGAGGATAGATACTCCCTGACGTGCGTTAGGAAACACACTTTCTGATTTTAGTTTTAAAAATGTATGTCTTCTTGCTGAGTGTCTATGTCTTTAGTTGAGATGTAGGCCAGTCATGCTCACACATTCCCACTTCACCCACAGGGCTGGGCTTGGCATCCAGCTTCTTACATCTGGAGGAACAAAGCAAGAAAGAGCTCATGTCTGCTCTATAATTATTGAAAATTTAACTTTACTTTGAATTGATCATGCTGCTTAAAAATATCAGGAAAGATTCGCTTTGATAACTATTTTGACTCTAGTGTAACCACTAGGATATCACATCACAACAGGTACAATTACACCCAGTTCTGGCTGACCCTCGGCTTCTACTCAGTCACCACTAGACTTCATTGCTGAAAATTCCGTCGTACCTAAGGCATTTCACAACCCAGGAAAACCATCTGAAGATGACGAATAGAGAAAAGTACAACATTTCCCTCAGCTTCTAACTCATTTCACTAAACATTTTTTTTAGTGATGACTCTCCACTAGACTTTGTGCTAGGCCCTAGTGATATAGAGTAGAAAGACATCTCTTGTCCCAGAAAAGTTTACACTGTAGTGGGAAAGACAGATGACTTCACCAAAATTCAACTAAACAGGTAATCACTGAGGTATAGGGGCAGGTAAGAACATAAACCGCTTCTGGGGTAAGTGAAACATGAACTGCACCTTCAATGAGGAGAAGGGCACAGTCAAGTGGAGAAGGACTATTTCCAGATCAAAGCAATAGCACTCTGAAAATGAGGGAAGGGAGAGAGCAGACAGTGGGACACCAGACAGGGGTTCTGTTGTGGCTAAGGAGTGAAACCAAAGCTGGGAGATTCACCAGTATGGTTCCACAAGGGAGGGCAGAACATGCACAAACTTTAATATTATGATGAGGCATTTCTCTGTTTTCCTGAGTGTATGGGAGGTCATGAAAGTATTGTAAGCAAACAGGATGACAAACTTTTATATAAATTTTAGGAACATTCTTGTGACTGTGTGAGAAGTAATAATTAAACGGTGCCAGAGCAGAGTCAAGGAGGTTTAGTGACTCTGCAGTGACCCAAGCCAAGGTGAAACCATGAGCCTTCCTGGTCTAAAGGAGCTGACATGGAGACAGGAGATAAGAGGAAGGGAAATGGGTGACTGCAGGAATCCCCCTCTATTCTAGCTATCTTGGTTGGATAAGTGAACATGACTGATTTGGGCAAAAATACAGGTTCTACTTTTAATAGTGTGGGATGCTTGTGGAAGATGCAGTTACTACTTGGACGGCAGTTTATTCACTCAGGTATCAATTTAACATATGTTTTGAGCATCTAGGATGTGCTATATACTATTGTAGGGAATAGCATCACTTAGAGGAAAGGCAAAATTCCTCACTTTTTGGACTCTACATTCCCGTGAAAGAGGGAGAGAGAGAAATAAAATACTTTTGAAATTGTCTGGTAGTTTAGGCAGTAATAACAAATGCTATGGAGAATAAAGCAATCCATGAGTATTGAAATTGTGGAAAGTGAAAAGGAGGGATTTTAATTTAAAGTGTGGAGCCTCACTGGGAAAGTGAAATTTTAATGAAATCTAGAGACAGGCAATTGAGTCAAATATCTGAGGGAAGAGCATTCTAGATAATAGGAATAATCACAGCAAATTCTCTGAAAAATAATACCTGGAGCCCTCAGTCAGCAGTTAATTAGTGAATGTGGCTGGAATCAAGTCAGTAGGTGGGAGGGAGGAAGGAAGAGAGGAAGACAGAGAAGATGTGGGTTGAATTCCTTGCACCACTGGGTATTGGTTGGAGAATCACAAACAGTTCACTCAACCTTTAACAGTCTCAGTAGGACTCAGTGCTTTTACTATGGCTTTTTTAGGTCACAAGATTTTTGCAAGGTTAAAATGAAATAATAGAGGGAAATGATTTATGAACCATTCTTGTTATTGTTCTATGCATAGGGATGGATGCATAAGTAGATAGTGCAACAAGGGAGGGCAGAACCACTGTGGAGAACAGTATGGAGGTTCCTCAAAAACTAGAAATGGTACTACCACATGACCCAGCTATCCCACTGCTAAGTATATATGCAAAGGAAGGGAACTCAGTGTATGGAAAAGATAGCTGCACTACCATGTTTATTGCTGCCCTGTTCACAATAGCCAGCACTTGGAATCAACCTAAGTGCCCATCAATGGGTGAATGGATAAAGAAATTGTGGCACAGATATACAACGGAATATTATATAGACACAGTTAAGAATGAAATCCTGCCATTTGCAATGATATGGGTGGAACTAGAGAACATTATATCAACTGGAATAAGCCAAGCACAGAAAGGCAAATATCCGATGTTCTAACTCATATGTGGGAGCTAAATATTTAAAAGAAATGACCTCATGGAGACAGAGAAGGAGAATGATGCTTTACCAGAGTCTGGATGGGTAGCAGCAGAGTGGAATAAATTAGGGATGATTAGTGAGTGCAAAAATGTATTCAGACAGTTAGATAGAATGAACAGTATTCGATAGCACAACAAAGTTACTATAATCAACAGGAAGTTAGAACATGCTTTAAAAATAACTGAGAACCCAGATATAAAACCGTCCTCATGTAGCCACCTAATCTTTGACAAAGCAGAGAAAAACATACACCTGGGAAAAGAATCCTTACTCAATAAATGGTGCTGGGAAAACTAGATAGACACATGTAGAAGACTGAAGCAGGATCCACACCTTTCACCTCTCACAAAAATCAACTCACGCTGGGTAACAGATTTAAACCTAAGGAG
>NW_012149152.1:943964-948393 GCF_000956105.1 Propithecus coquereli | reverse complement strand
AGGGGAGAGAGGGGAGGAGGGAGGAGGGGACGGGTATTTGCATACACAAAGAATGCAATGCACACCACCCGAAGGATGGACATATTTGAAACTCGGACTTACGGGGGGAGGAGGGGGCAAGGGCAACATACGTAACCTAAACATCTGTACCCCCATAATATGCTGAAATAAAAAAAAAAGCTAAAAAAAAAATAAAGTGATATTCATTAATAAAAAAACATAACTAAATGAGTAGACCTGGAGAGTTCATAACACAAAGAAATTATTACTATCTGAAGAGATGGATACTCTAATTTCCCTGATTCGATAAATCACATTGTTTAACTGAAAATCATTTCTGTTCATAGAGAGGTTAGAAAGGGCTTATACTGTATCTCCTCTTTTCAAACACAATTTGGGTGTGAGAAACACTTTCGTGCCCTAACAACCACAACCTGGTTGGAGATGGAAGTCTAAATTTGCTCTGCCACACTATAAAAGGAATCTTATGAGCAGAGGTCTAAAATCAATTTTGTAATGTATTAATTATGCCCAGTGTTTTTTTTTAAATAGGTCTTTTTAAAATTAAAAAATGTATAAAAACATTTTTACCGATCTCTGATTCTTGCTTCTGAAAGTTCTGCATGCCACATGTCTGAAACATCAGCCTCATGAATGAGAAATATGCTCCTATGAAATAAACAAACAAGATTAAAACTAGATAAAGCCACATGTAGCATTTTCTAAAGCTTTCTTGTTATCCTGAAGCTTCTAATACCTAGGACAATACTACATGTTTCCTTTATCCTGACATCTGAAAGTATGTCTTCTCTCTTGGGCATAAGAAGATCTAGAGTTACATTTAGGTGACCATAATGTGCAATGCAGAGTGGACCCTGATGGCATGCTCACAATGTTCCCATTGTGTTCATCCTGTTTTAATCCAATACATTGCACTACCATTAACTTGTAAATAAATATATTTGCTTTCTAGACAAATGCCAGGAAGGCCAGGGAAACTGCCTTGTTAGCTATACGGAATAAACCACAGGTGAATTTCTTTCAGGATAGATCAAAATTGATCTAGAATATAATTTTTACATATGTGGATAATTTCAAACCAGACCAAAATAAAACCTGGGCTGCAAGGCTCCGTGACAAGAGAAATGTGGGATTATGCTATATTGACAGTTGGTGGATTGGCTCTACATCTTTTGAGGAGGCTGAGCCCAGAGTGGGCCATGGTCAACTTGAGTCAAAGCAAAGACCTCCTCTTAGATGTGCATATGCTTAGTACAGATATGCCATGTTGCTAAGTATCCTAAACGTTACAGAAAAGAAAAATAATACATGATGTATACATGACCAGGAGGCGTGAGCTCTGGAATCACACAGCTCGGGTTCCAAGACAGGCCTAAGGCTTAACTGCTGTGTTACCAAATTTGTAAAAAGAAGTGAAGAGAACCTGCCTGCCAGGAAGGAATGTCAGTAGGGTGCAGCCTCCAGTACGGTCAGGGCACGGAGTTCTCTCCTCGCCAACCCTCTCACCTGGGCTGGTGAGCCTCGCGGCCATGTGGCGCAGAGGCACTAGAGAGGTCCCCAGAGAAGCCTGGCAGGAGCGTGGTTGCCTCGGCGCCGGGCCTTGAGCTGGCTCTACCCCTGTCCCAGGGAAGAGGGCAGCCAACACACAGCCACTGGGCACCACCAGGCGGGGAAGGGCTCTGGACGATCTGACGCCCACAGGCCCCAACCGTCTCCACACAGTGGCCCGTCTCGTGCCAAATGCCTGCCACCAGAAGCAGGAAGTTGCCCTTTGCTCTTTGGCGCCTTTTCTCAGCGCCCTTTGCTGGGCTCCCGAGCCGACCTCGGCGAACCCTCCCGTCACCAGTTCCATCCCGCTGACCAGTGCGCGCTGGGTCTCCAGGGAAGGTGGCTATGAAAGTCTCTCCTTTTCTGTGCCTCTTCTTGGTATCATAGGGCAGACAACCTGCTCTAAATGACCAATCTTCTTAGTAAGTCCTGATTCCCGGGTCCCCACCAGCCCCCGCCGGGCTGTCACCATGTCTTCCCTTCTGCCTGTGAAGCTGTCCCCACGGGCCGCGACCACCCTGTGGCTCCCACAATCTGCCTGCCGGCCTTTCCCCAGGCTACCCAACCCCAATTGGGATCTCGTGCCTTCATCGGGTGGCTTTTACACTGCCCCTAAGAGACAGGATCTTGTCTAGCAGGCTGTGCCCTCCCCTCTGGGGATCCTTCCCATCCTATTGTGGGAGGAGGCACCAAAGGAGAAACCGGTGCCTCCTGCTGGTAGTTCTAGGATGGTCGGACACTGGAGGTCCATCAACGTTCCACCTGTCGGAGGCAAGGTCACTCTCCTGTGTTCTGCACCTGAGCAGGCAGTCGGGGCTACCAAGATGATACCATCCAGTCACCTGCTACTTCCTTGCCAGGAGAACGAGGTGAAGGCCCAGGAAGAAGCCAGGGAAGTGATGGCAGAAGAGGAGGATGAGGACCTCCTGGAGACCGAAGGGCAGGAGAACAGGAAAAGGGTCCTCCTAGCAATGGGAAATGTCATCAACATCAACTCCAGGGGGACCTCACTTCCTAGGAGTGCAGTCCTGGGCCCTCCCTGGAGGGACATCTTCATCCCAACCACTTCGAGAACAACTGGAGTGAGGAGACCCAGGTGTCTCTGATGACTTCCTACTCTGAAGGTCATACAGTCACCAGCTCACATGGCCCTGCTCGAGGAGTGCTACCTCCGGAGATGTCTGACCCCGATGCAACAGTGCTCCCCGACCCAGCCCAAGGCTGCTCCCTGATACTGGTGAAGTCGGCCACGGAACTGCTGCCTGAACACCATCGGCCCTGATCTCCAGGCATGCTCCAGATGCTGATGTCCAGGAAGGAGATACAAGGTGAAGAGCGTGCATCTATCCCGCGAAAGAGCTTTTCTTCACCAGAACTGCTAGGAATGGACCCCGCAAAAGAAAAATGTCCATGAAACTGTTGTTGCCACTCTCACTGCCAGTGCTGCAGCCACTGTTTTGGGACAGAGGTGACCGCTCACACACCCCGAGCTTTCCTGGATAGTGCTGAGGAGGATCGAGGCACCTCAGAAGAGTGCACTGAGTGCCAAACAAAGACCAAGATCTTGCAGGAGAAAACAGAGGCTCTGGAACAGCAGCCCCCAACCTTCTTCTCACCAGGGACCGGTTTCATGGAAGACAATTTTTCCACAGACAGGGTAGTGGGTGGGGGGAGGCCAAGCTCAGGCGGCGATGCCAGCGATGGGGAGCTTCCCTTGCTTTCCTCTTGCTGTGCAGCCTGAGCAGGCCAGGTTCCTTAGTTTCCCACAGCCGCTCGGCGCCCCCAAGGGCCCTGGACCAGGCGGGGAAGGGCTCTGGATGATCCGTCCCCCACAGGTCCCAACCGTCCCCACACAGTGCCCCGTCTCGTGCCAAAAGCCTCCCACCGGAAGTAGGAAGTTATCCTTTGCCTTTTGGCGCCTTTTCTCAGCGTCGTTCGCTGGGCTCCCGAGCTGACCTCGGCGAGCCCTCCCGTCACCAGTTCCATCCCGCTGACCAGTGCGCGGTGGGTCTCCAGGGAAGGTGGCTATGAAAGTCTCTCCTTTTCTGTGCCTCTTCTTGGTATCATAGGGCGGACAACCTGCTCTAAATGACCAATCTTCTTAGCAAGCTCTGATTCCTGGGTCCCCACCAGCCCCCGCCGGGCTGTCGCCATCTCTTCCCTTCTGCCGGTAAAGCTGCCCCCCCGGGCCGCGACCACCCTGTGGCTCCCACACCTGCCTCCTGCCCTGTCCTCAGCCTGTCCAACCCCAATCGGGATCGCATGGCTTCATCAGGTGACTTTTACATTGTGCCTAAAAGTCAGGATCCTCTCTGGCAGGCTGTGTGCTCCCCTCTGGGGACTTGCACTTGTGTCCAAGGGGGAGACCCCAAAGGAGAAGCCTGTGCAGCTGCTGGCAACTCTGTGACCGTCGTACATCCCTTCTCTGCCCCTCGAGATCACTTTCCTGCGTTTACCACCTGAGTAGGCAGTCAGGGCTACCTAGGAGGTACCATCCAGTCACCTGCCCCTTCCTTGTCAGAAGAAGATGGAGGCGAAGGCCCAGGAAGGTGATGGCAGAAGAGGAAGAGGAGGACCTCTTGGAGACCCAGAGCAGAAGGACGGGAAAAGGGGCCCTTCTAAGCAATGGGGAAATGCCATCAACATCTAGGCCCCCAGAGATGCAGGGAAACCCACTTCATGGGAGTGCAGTCCTGGGCCTTCCCTGGAGATATACGTCCACCCCAACCACTTCTAACACAATTGGAGGTCAAAGGAAATGAAAGAATCGTCCCAAGTCAATAGTAATACAGGACACACCAGTCTGCTGGCATAACTCCAGTGCTAATCTTTCTTTCATGCTATGTTGTCTCCCTGTGCA
>NW_012149152.1:924764-941229 GCF_000956105.1 Propithecus coquereli | reverse complement strand
CATTGAGTTTTGAGGTGGTTAGTTTCACAGTAATGAAGACCTGATGGATAAAGTTTTTGCTCTACATCCTGGACATTTTTTGTTAAGCTTATTTGTATAATTTATTTATATGTGTTTACTTTTGTAAAATTAGAGATCTCTATTTCTAAGAAGTTATTGTTTGTAAATAGGAAGGCTGTGTATATTAATTCTGTTACCTATACTGATGAGTTTATTTGCAGTTTCTGAAAGATTTTAAATTTACATATTTGGTTATTCCAGTTATAAATTTTCATTATCTTTAAACAAGAATAATTTTGCCTTTTCCTTAACAAAGAGATTTTATACATATATATTTTTTTCTTGTCTATTTACATTGACCAGTACTTCCAGAACGATGTTAAATAACAACAATGGGGGCAATAGACACACTTTATATTTTCTGAATGCAATGATAAATTTTCAGTGTTCCACTATTAAGCACTATAAGCAAAGCATCCATCAATTACTAATTTACTGAAAGTTAAGTGATTTTAATCAAAAATATACTTTGAATTTTATAACATGCCTTTTGACTATTAATCTAACTCTTCCATGTTTTTATACTAGTTATATGTATATATTTTTATATGAGTGCATGTTTTATACTGTATTATAGGTTATATACATATATTTTTAATATTAAATCATTCTTTATTCTGAAAACAAACCCTAGTGTTTATGCTATTTCTTAATTCATTTTTTTTGTTGGAGTCTATTTTATTTGAGATTTTAAAATCAATATTTTTAAATGAGTTTTCTTTCTTTGTACTGATTTGTCTGCTTTTGATATCAAGGATATGTCTGATTTTTTAAGTAGTTTTGAACTTTTGCTCTCAGTGCTCTTAACAAGTTTAAATAGCATCAGTATGATCAATTCTTTGAAATATTGATAAAATTCACCTGTAAAAACCTCCGGCTTGTGGCCTTTTGCGGGATATTAAAGGTGCAATAGTGAGGAGGTGGCGGTTTTGTTTTTGACTGTATTTCTCTCATGCAATTGGTTTGTTTATGTTTTCTATTACTTCAACTGTTGGCTTTAGAAATTTGCATTTTTGCAGAATCTTATCTATTACATTCAGCTTTCCAATTACTTGAAGAAAGTGATGAATTGTTTAATTCTTTTAATTTCCTCTGTATCTTTGGTTCTTTTTCCATTTCCTCTCTAATCTTTTGTGTCTATGCTTTCTCTGTTCTCATCTCCTGATCGGGCTAGATTTTATTGTTTTGAAATGAAACATACTTGGATTACATTATTATTACATTTATTTCAAATGTGTTTTTTTTTTCTTAATTCTATCCTTCCATTTTTTTTACATTTCTATTATTTAACTCACAAAAATCCTTGAATTCAATGCTTAATTCATGCACCCTTTCTTTCTGTGTGTGCCTTCTCTCTCCCTTTCTCTCTCTCTCCCCTGCCTTCCCTTCATTTTCCTCTGCTCTGATTGCTCCGAAATTTTTATTGCCTTTATGGTATAACTACTTTATGCCAAAATAAAGAAAAAAATCCCACACATTCTGGAATAACACATTTAAAAAAAGACATCTTTCACTAAGACGACATAATTCACACACCCATATTATTTCACACACTTCAAATAAGTACACATATTGTATACATAAGTGTAAAAATGAGTATTTTGATCAAGGAAACCTCACACAGCATTTTAAATATTTTTTTTTAAAGAATGGCTCATTTAATAAAATGAAACCTGAATATTTAAAACATTAAGAAAGCTCTATTCTAGTTATTCTTTTTTTCTGTTTTATGTACAAAAACATCTCATGCAATGGTGGAAAAAAATCACATATTTAACAAGAAGATAAAAACCACAAATAATCAAATACTAGGAATAGAAAAAGATACATAATTATCTTTTTCATGGTATATATTTTCTTATCATCAAACTAATATTCATTTTTACCTCTCTTCTGGCTAGAGAGTTGTTCACACTGAACATAGGCAAGGCACATGGGTATTTATTTCTGAAAGATCTACAAAACTAAAACCATCATTCCTTTTGAGAATCATGAGAACAATAGCAAAACAAAAAATCATAACTGAATTTGCTTGGCTCTGGTTTGAAGAAGGATTTCTTACTCTGAAGCTAAACTGAGAGGAGAAAGCAGCAGCCTCTTGGCTTTCTGCTAACACTCTATGCATTCATGTGGAGCAACACAAAAAATATTTCTTGGTTTGCTCTGATGCTGGGGATCACTTCATCAATAGAAATAATTGTGTGTGAATATAGATAAAAAAATCTCTTTAGATCTGGTGTTTGATCACTGGAAAGGCCATTTATAAATCTCTTATTTATTCAATTTCCTGGGCCATTGTCAGGCTTCCTGCAATTCCATGATTTGAATTTTCTATCTAGTTCATAAGGGTGTTAAACTTTTCTCTGTTCACACATTTCATCACTCATATTCTAGAAGATGTACTCAGGCATAAATTTCTCCCCAGTGAGTCTCAGGTAAAATTTCAACTTCATTTCCCAAAGGTTCCAACCCTCTCTACTTCTCCCCAAAGGAAAAAAAGAAAAAATGGGCCAAGTCCCAAGTTATGCTTATACTTGTTTTAGCAAGTCAGATACTATGAATCATCTCAGAGCTGACACCTGTACTTCTTATCCACACATAAGCCTTTCATCTTGTGAAATTTGTTCAGTTAGTGAATAGTCCAATAGCTTTATATCACATTATAAGGATGATAATATAATTTAACATTTAAATAGGGATATTTTTAAGAATGAAAAGAAGTTCTATTGATAATTGTGTTGGGACTAAAAGGTAAATCTGTATATTTGGTCATTGTATTTATTTCTCACAAGCCAAAGAGAATGCTATGGCTGAATGTTTTTATCCCCTCCAAAATGTATGTGTTGGAAACTTAATCACCAGTCCAGCAGAGCTGGGTGGTGGAGCCTAATGGGAGATGTTTAGCTCATGAGGTCTCTGCCCTCATGAATGGATTAATACCACTATAAAAAGAGCTTGCAAAAGTAGGTTTGCTTTCTTGCCTTTCCATTTTCCACCAGGGAGGAGGCAGCAAGAAGATCCTCAACAGATGCTGGCATCTTGATCTTGGATTTTCCAGTCTCCAGAACTGTGAGAAATAAATTTCTGTCCTTCATATATTATCCAGTCTAGGTATTCTGTTACAGCAGCACAAACAGATTAAGATAGGGATATATGCTGCATATCAGTGATTTGTCAACTTTAGCGTGCATCAGAATCACGTGGAGGGTTTGTCGGAACACAGAATGCTGAACCCCACCCCCGAAAGCTTCTGATTATGCATGCATAGTGGGTTAAAAGTGTTTTCCAAAACTTCATGTCCACCCAAAACTTCAGACTGTGACCTTATTTAGAATAAGAGTCTTTTCAGATGTAATTAAGTCAAGGATCTCAATATGGGGTCATCTTAAATTAGGGTGACCCCTATATTCTATAGCTTGCATTCTAGTAAAAGACAGAAGGGGAGATATGGAGACAGAAGAGAAATACAGAGAAGAAGGCAACGTGAAGATAAAGCATTGATTACGATACACTTACAAGCCAAGGAATGCCAAGGATTACCAGGAACCACCAGAAGTTAGGAGAGAAGCATGGGAAGGTGTTTCCCCTCAGTATCCAGAAGGTAGAACCCTGCTGATACCTAGAATTTGGACTTCTAGTCTCCTGCCTGTTTATGGTAATTTGTATGGCAGCTTTAGGAAACTAATGCACTGTGTCTGAGATGAGGTCAGAGAATCTGTATTTCTAACAAGTTCCCAGATAAGGCTGATACCCCACTTTAAGAATAACTGCTGAATACATACATATTTTATATACATATATATGTACACACTCACATACATACACATATATGTAAAATATAGCTAAAGATACATACAACAGTAGTAAAGTTATTGCTATGGTCCCACATGATACTTTCTCATTGAAATCTTCCTTTATCACTAGAACCAGAAATAATTCTGCCATATTAGAATGCCCATAGCATCTATCTTATGGTAGTCCAATTGCAGGCGGTTATTTTGTGTGCTTGCTTAAACCCCTTAATAGGATCAATGGTATGTAGTCCCTTAGTTCCACCCTACCTCATGTTATAGGCACTTTGTAATTGTTTGTTGAATAAATGAATAAGTGAATGAATGATTAGTGCTATGTTTATATTAGGTAATATTTTTATTATATACCCCAAATTTTCAGAAATAATTAGGTAAGATTTTATATGTATACATACACATATACACCCACATACACACACACACACACAAAGATGCAGAGGAATGAAAGGAATTAATATACAACTCCTTAATTTTTTAATAAAAATTACCACTAATTAGTCTAACTATTCTTCTGAATATCGATAGAAACTTATTCCCTTTCCAGTGGCTTATAATATGAATAAGGTTGACACTTGTGTTATTTTGCCCTATTTTATTTTGTAGCCATGAGCATTCTGGCTAATATCATAGAATTTCTCATACTTATTAAACCAAGACCATTGAACAATATTGATGGCCTCTTGGTATTTAATTATAGTCTCGTTTATCTCAAATTATATAGCAGAATTCATGTATAATACAGTGTCTGTGGATTTATCCATTACTGTGGAAATTAACTTGATTATCTCCATATATTTTACTCTTCTAAATGCCTACACAAGCTTCAACATATTGGTAGTTTCCTATCCAAAGAAAGGATACCCTGAAACCTGGATAAATGAACACCTTCCCTTATATAAGGTAATAACGTAAAGGGTCTGATGATTTAGAGAGAAAAAGAAGGCTGTTCTTATTGCCACAATAAATAACTTCAAACTCAAGTTCAGTTAAAAGAAAAGGTAGTTTAATGATGTACATTAATAATGAATGATGGGACACTCATTCCTTATTAACAGATGCTGAGAAGCCAGGTCACTAAATTTTCTGTATAATTTTTCATGGAGGAGATACATGTTGTTTCTTGGGTTATGAATGTCAAGAATCTTTATATATTAATAATAGCAGACTATAACATTTTTGAGAAATTACCCACAATGTCGTGTAGAGTTGAGCATGGAGTGCATTTCCTGGCACAATGAAAGTTTAGTGGACCAGATCCTTTATCTAGCCTGGAATGTGATCTAAACTCCTCTAATCGATCGCCATCTCCCAGGACTTTGAAACAGAATTAAGTGCTATATGAAGGAAGCAAAACTTCGGAAGTGACATTCATTGAATTCACCAAAGTGGTGACTTGCTGGCTTTTCTGTTCTTTCCTTTGATAACGTTGTAGGGCAGTTTCAGGTGCTATCATTCCCAAATTTGTTCCCCTAGCCTCCCATGCCTTCTGAAAAGTCATTCATAAGATCTGATAGGCTGCATAAGAAAATTGTATCATATAAAAATTGATGGTCATTTTAAATGAAACATAATCATCATCTTATAAGTTAAAAGGTTAATGTTATTTGTTAAAGAGTTAACAACATTTCAAGAGGACATAAGCACTTGGATGATCTTAAATACTGTGCTGAAATTGTCCTAGCTAGTAAGAAAAGAAATGACTTTGTATGGTTGGCTGACAGATGTGAGATAAATAAGATAGCTCAACTACGTTCAAATGAGGTTCAAACTTGGCCAAATCGGAAAAGATGTTCCCAAGTGTGTCTTTTTGTACCTGCCTCCCCATGCCAAATATATTTTAAGGAGAAATGCATGTTCAACTGATGTAAACAACATGTTTGGATTAAGTTGCCCATATTTCACCTTTAATGCAGGTCTAGGAAAATGTGAATAGTGTTTTTGAATAATAGACAAGAAGTAACAGGAGAATGAGCTTTGGATTGTAAATAAAAGAAACTATGCTACTTTCAAATTAAAAATGGCTACCGCATTTTTATTTCTCCTGGGGACTTAGATAGGATAGATAGTTGTCAGTGTGGCCCCATGTTGAACCTGATGGCCATTGAAGCACAGGAGGAAATGAATGCCAGGACTGGGAGAAGGCAGAATCACTTTCTATGTGGTGGCTTGTGTAAATTCCTGGGGTTTCTAGTAAATATGCCAATCTGCTACTTTGATTGTTCTTACTGTTCCTTACTGTCAAGAATGTTGACATCATTAGAAGGGGTTAGGATGAATCATAAGTGATTCAGCTTTTGCTTAAATTAGCCACAATCAAATTAAATTGTGCTTTTTATGACCAGTATCTAGAGGTTTTTAACTGTTTGGCTTTAATAAATTTGGGATTTCCTAAAATGAGATCATGATTGCTGAAACCCCTTTTGAGAAAATCCTTTATTATGGCATCTCACGATGGTTTTGAAAAAAGCAAACTGGAGATGTGAATAACTGGTAATTTTTACTTCTATGAGCGACTCATTACACCAAAAATTTAAAGGAGTGTTGGATAGTTAGATTTGTGTACTTGTGAGTGTGGACTGGGCTGGAAGAGGCAGAGAGAGAATGAGAATACCCTCCCTCATGAGCTGGCACTTTGGTCCAAGAGACTTACTTACAACAGATGACAAAAAGGCCAGATACTCAGATGCTCCTTAGAATACAATTAAAATAGAATTGGTACCCAAACCCTTTTATTCTTGTATTAATTCAACAAATATTTATTAAGTACTTACTGCACAATAAACAGTGAACAAAGCAGTGTGTCTCTCTATTGAACTTGCAATCCATTGATAAAAGTAAACAACAAAGATCTAAAAATATGTATAGGGAAGCAATATTTGGGCAGAGATACGATTGAAGGGTGTGAGCCAGGCATAGAAGGCACTGTGTAAGCAGGCAGAGAAAGCACTGCAGATAAAGACCCTAAGAAGGGACTATATTTAGCATTTCAAAAACTGCGGGTAGTCAGGATGCTTAAATAGAGCACACAGAATTATTAGAGATCTAGCTAGGCCCAGTTCATGTATTTCAGGCTCTTTGGACCATGCTAAAGACTTTGACTCAAAAAAAACAATAAAACATGCTATAGACTAAAGTGTATGCTCCCCCAAATTTATACATTTAAGACAGAATTCCCCAATGTGACTATGTGAAGATAGGGCCTATAAGGAGGTAATTAGGGTTAAATGAGTTCATAAATAGAGGTATTAATCTGGTAGGGTTCATGGCCTTATAAAAAGAGTTCCTTTCTCTCTCTCTCTCTCTCTCTCTCTCTCTCTCTCTCTCTCTCTCTCTCTCCCCCTCCTTCCCTCCCTCCTTCCCCCCTCACACATACATGCACCAAAAAAAGGCCATGTGAAGACATGGCAAGAAGGCAGCCATCTGTAAGCCAGGAAGAAAGCCCTCACCAAGACCAGAATTGACCGGCACCTTAATCTTTGGACTTCACGGTCTTCAGAACTTTGAGAGAATAAACTTCTGTTGTTTAAGTCACCCAGTCTGTGGTCATCCCAAGAAATCTGTATATAACTAACTCTCTCCAAATGCTATGAGTAAGTTTCTAGGCAAGCAATAGTCAACCTTTTAAATTATATTGAAAAATAGAATTGAGATGCCCTAACTACACCATACCATATATCCAGATTTCCATTACTTTTGTTTTTGTTATCCTTGGGGTGACATTTTACCCAGAGCTCTTTGTCCCATTTTTAAAGAGAGTAGATACAGTACATTGAGTTTAATTTCAATGTTCTCTTTAAAATGCTAATAATTATGGGTCAATTATTGCAGTTGCTTTCTTGTTAAAGTTATCTCCTTTGAGTTGCTCTAAATTGTAAGTGATATAAAATCACAGAGCTTGCTTGATTATCTCCCTGGTCCACTGCTGATGCTGTGTCTTTGTAGAACTCGTCCTTTGGAATACTTCCCAGACATATACATATGGTTGTCTATGTTAAAGCCACCTGTATGTTGTTTGTTTTTGTCCTCTTTGACAATACTTTGCCCTCATTGTGACTACAGAATCTTGTTTTTTCTGTTTTTAAACCTTATATTGTAGGACTGTGCTTGGAAATGTTCCTAGAGATTAGCATGATGTTATCATCAGGATGTTTGGAGATGCATTTGCCAGCTCTGTGCATGTGAAATATCCATAAGGTCTTATAAAATAAATACTTTGATCTCAACATCACTCATTCAATGGTAAGATATAAAGTCAGCTGAATTAATGTGAAGGATGTACAAACAGGTGACTGAAACCACCTCTTAAGTAAAAATATGTATGGTTCTCTTAATTATCTGTCATTGGAAATTTGTCATTCCCTTTAATTTTCTTAATAAATGCACAATTTTTAATATTCTAAAAAAATTATAACTACCTTCTTATTGTCTCCTTGCACTTATTTCTAACTTTTGGATCATGTGATGGGCATTTGCTATCTTTCTTTGTCACCTATATCCACCTAAACCCCTAGCAATTTGGGTCTTGGGAACCACTCCAGTGAACTACATTCGAAGTTATATATATATATAGGGGTGTGTGTGTGTATTTAATTGCCAGTAAATCACTGGATTACTAGGGGAAATATTGGGTGATGCCACCCCATGAGTATGGTCTCATTTCACACTTTATTTGCTGTGAAATGAGTTTCTTTATCAAAGAAATGCTGTCTGGATTGCCAGAATGCTGGATAAGGCATTCTATAAGACATCAGAAGGGAGTTTTGGCAGAAGCATTACATGTAGGGAAGGCAAACTCTCATCCAAAGTATCTATTCCAGAAAGAACAAAATGCTGCCTTTTACATGATGGAAGCAATTCAATGTAATCAACTTGCCACCATATGGTGGGCAAATCACTCCAAAGAATGATGTCTTATGAGTTACTATATGTGTTTCTCTGTGCCCCTGGCAGATTGGGTGCTCAGCAATGGCCATAGCCAGGTCAGCACTGGTGAGTGGAAGTCTCATTGCTGAGCTCATGGATAACATCCATCCCTGCCATTTTGGCCACTTTGATCATGATCCCTTTGAGCAATGACGGACCGAGATGACTGGGGAAAGAGGCTGACTCTTGTCCACAGAATGGGTCATCCTATCCTCTTGATAATTAAAATCCTCCTCTGCTATGGTCACCTTTGGGTGAGAATTCACATGAGACAAAAATCTTTTCTTGTCTTTTTTTTTTTTCTGTGCCTATTAAGAGAGGTTTATCAACATGCTTCTTCCCCAGACCTCCCTTTAACCAATTTTCTAATCACATTCCTTCCAAATCTTTGAAAATGCAGCCAGCTTATGAATAGATACAGACTTGCACCTCTAGACATTTCTCCTTCCAAGCAAAATAAACCAGGTGCTCTGCCCAAAGTTCTACACACTAGAAGAATTTCCCTTCACCACTATCTTTCAGGGAAGTCCCAGAAAAAGGCTGTAGTTCTTCAGCTGCCCATTTGCGGGTGAAACCTGCATATCATGCAGAGCTATCTGTAAACCAGACTCAAGGTTTCTCCTCCTCAGTCAGCTGGTTTTAGGGAGTGCCCAGTGCAGCCAGAGGAACAGGTTAGAAGAGAGAAGATAATGCAGTAGCAGCAGGAGCCATGAGCCCATTACTCATGTAACTTACTTGTGCCTTTAAGGTCTGTTAGAGCCCAGTGTCATATGTACTACTTCCATTTGAAGAAAGAATGCTCTTGTGCACACCCAAATTTATAGCATGCTGGGTAGCTCAGGTTGTGTGGTAAATTGATGGCCAGTGAATGAGTGTTCAGTGTATACTAAGGCCCAGTAGCAAATAAAAGCTTTTACTCAAAAGGAGATTAGTTATCTGCAGAAGATGCCAGAAGTCTGCTCCAAAATTCCAAAGTATTTGCACTATTATGTGCCTATAGGAGCCTGCCGAAGGCTCCAGAGAGTACCTCTCTTTGCCAATGACACTTAAAGACCCCTTGGAACTTCTGGATCTTGCAGTCTAAGTGGCAGAGCAGCTTGTATAGTAGCCTAGACCTGTTGCAGAGCCTTCTCCTATTCTGGGCCCCATTCATAATTAATAGCTTTTTGGATCACTTGGTAAATGTGCCCAAGAAACCAACTCAATGAGGAACATATTGTTTCTAAAATCCAAAGAGGCCCACTAGGTATTGTACCTTTTTTGTTGATAGTGGTGGTGTTATTGAAGGGGTCAGATGCAAAAATTTATCCTTTACCTTAAAAGGGATATATCACCATTCCCCATACAAGTAGACTTAGAGAAATTTTGCTGAAGGAGGAGGCCTCTGAATTTTTGCATTTTAATTCTTATTATCTGATATGCAAATGTCATACCAAGAAGTCTAGAGTAATAGCTATTTCTTGCTCACTAGGTGCAATCAGCATAATGTCATGCATGTAATAGACCTGTATGATGTCTTGTGTAAGGTAAAAAATATCAAATTGCCTAAAGATTAAATTATGATGTAGTGCTGGAGAGTTGATATATCCTTGAGGAAGGACAGTGAAGATATGTTGCTTGCCTTGCAGCTGAAAGCACACTGCTTCTGGTGATCTTCATTAACAAGTATTGAGGGGAAAAAAAAGCATTTGCCATATTAATAGCTGCATACCTGGTACCAAGGGATGTACTAATTTGCTTAAGCAATAAAACCACATCTGGGACAGTAGCTGCAATTGGCATCAATATCTAGTTACGTTCTTGATTTTCCACTGCAATTCTCCAAGTTCCATCTGTTTTCTAGATAGCCAAATAGATAAGTTGAATGAGGATAAAGTGAGAATCATCAACCTTTCATCTTTCAAGTCCTTGATGGTGACATTAATTTCTGCAATTCCTCCAGGTGAGGTAGGTCTAGAGGCTTCCACTTGGCCTTTTCTACCATAATAGCTCTTACTTCACAGAATAAGAAAACAATGCAGAGATGGTGCCATTATGTCTATGTCAATTATACGTACTATAACTGTGGCAATAACCACAGGATAGATTTGGGAATCAGTTGGACACACTGTGAGACAGAAAACAGCTAAAACTCCACTGATCATCTGACCTCGTTAAGGCTCTATACTGACTGGTAGACCACACTAATCTCTTAGGTCTCCTGCAACTGGTGTCAGGTCAGAGCTAATACCTAGGAATTCTCGAAAATGCTTGACAATTTTCTTTTCCATAATGCAGGTTAATTCTAGCAAAAGGCTGTACGTCCCTTTGGGGAATGCTAGAAGGAAGATTATCAGTATAAATTTTGACAGTGAAGTAGAGTCCTTCCTTAAGCAAATCTAGCCTTCTCTTCATTCAAGAGGTTCTGATTCTGTAAACTGAATCCAGTCAAAGAATTTATTAAGAGTACGTGGTTCTCTGTTTTGGTGATTCAAGTTAGAATTCTGTTTACTTGACCTAGAAGTTTCTGCTTATAAATATCAATAAAAAATTATTAGATTATCAATTTTTCTTCTAAAGATACCGTGATCAATTGGCCAGTGCCTTAGATCTCTGCAAGTCAGATCATTATGATTACCATTTTGACCTTCATTTTTGTTCATTAAGGTAACCATACTACGTTGTCCTTGGCAATTAAATGTTATCACTTATCTTCTGCCTCCCTGGGACCCAATTATCCCCATTTCATTTAACAATACTAGTTCAGTGGCAATATTTTTTACCTATGGAGAAGAACAACCACAAAGCTCTTCAATGATAGGGCTCTTCTCTCAAGTTCATTTCTCATGGTTATGGTGAAATTCACCCTTCCAGAGTGGGTAACCAGGTTTTACATAATAAATCCAATCTAACATTCAAATCTCTCTAAGTCTTTGGATGCCTCCTTCTACAATATACCAAGGCTGATCTGGCATTTCAACCTGGGTCCATGCTTTCCCTAACCAATCAAACTGTTAGATACCTTATAACCCCTGAAGCTACAACAGTGAATACAGATTCTCTACCTAGTGGTCCTGTGCCAATAATTTCATCTTGGTCCAACTTTTTTCCCTTCACTATTATCTCATACCATTAATATCAATTCATATTGATATGAATTATCCAGATTGCTGTCTGTATACATTGGAAAAATCTTGTAGTACCTTTGGTCTACAGTTTATCCTCCTGTGGCTCACACTTTGACCTCACCCTTCTGGGCCTGCTGGAGTCTAATTATAGGTCTAGAAGAAATGAGGGATAGTAGGCTTAGGTCTTATCCAGAATTGGCAGTGTCTTTCAGGGTCACTGACTACCTCAAGGGAGGCCATTATAGTTTTTTCAGGCAAAACAGGGTTATACTCCCCAAACACAAGTAAAACTCTTCATAAAGGGGTGTCAGATTATTGTCAAAGAAGACACAATAGAATTTAGGAATTTGATGTCCCCTATTTCATGGGGATCTTCCTATAAGTCCCTATTTCAATTTTCAAGATTACATTTTTTTTTCTAACCCATGCTCTCACTTTAATAAAATTTCTATGAGAGGTCGAGACATCAATTTGGGTTGTGATTCACCCACTAACAAGATGAGAGTCAGGGTTTAGTCATTTGAAATCTCATCCCACAACTGCTGGAGATAAAAGCTCCTTTCTGAAAAGACAGAAGTTTTCAGGTAACTTATTCAAGCTTAAGCTGGGAATTTGAAATTCCAAGCTTATCCTTTTTGTCCCCCACTTTTTCCAGGAGTTAGAAGCAACCAGCCAATATCATTTTACTCATTAGTTTGACAAAAATGTTCTAAGGTGTAATACATAGTCATTCAGTAACTTGCTTTTTATGAATACTTGATTAGAAGTATCAAATGGTGATATTGTGCACATCTCTAATATCACGTTACATAATGGACCATCAGTGCTGTCCATAGCAGTAGAAACAGTGTCAATAGTGTCTCAAAAATCTAATCAGATTAGAGAATCAATCCAAAAAACCCAGAACAAATTCAGAAAATTCATCTTTAATATTCTGTTCCAATAGAACCACTCTCAGTACTACAACCTGAATAAGTCAGTGTTCTTCCAAGAAATGCAGTCATTAAGATATATGAATATATTTATTTCAAGGATTGGCTTCGTGACTGTTGAATCTGGCAAGTCCTGAATCTGTAGATCAAGCTAGCAGACTGGAAACCCTTAGGCAGAAGTTGATACTGCATCTTGAGGCAGAATTTCTTCTTCTCATAGAAACCTGGGCTTTGATCTTAAGGCCTTTTAGTTGATTGGCTTTCTCATGTTACCAAGAATAATCTCCCTTACTTTAAGTTTTTCTCACATTATCAAGAATAATCTCCATTACTTTAAGTCAAACAATTATAGATATTAACTACATTGACCAAATATCTCCACAGCAACACTTATATTAGGGTTAATTGAATAACTGGGCCCTATAGTCTAGCCAAGTTGCCACATAATACTAACCACCATACAATATGCTTCAGTTACTCCTCTCTCATATATATATACCTAACTTAATAGAAATGTATAGTCACAGACACACTTGTAAATAAATGTTCATATCTGTTCCATTCATAACAGCAGAAAAGTGAAAAAAAGAAAAAAAAGTCCAACCCCAATGCCTGTCAAATGATTGATGAAAAAATAAATGTGGTATAACCATACAATAGAATATTTTTGGCCATTAAAAGTAATAAAGTACTGACACACACAACAATATAAATGAAACTTGAAAATATTAAGGTGATTAGATGAAGCCATACACAAAAGACCACATATTTTATTATTTCTTTAGTATGAAATGTCCAGTATACAGAGACAAAAAAAGGGGAGGTTAGTGGTTGCCAGGGAGTAGGTGAGGTAGAAAAGGGGAGTTACTACTAATGAGCACAAGATTTCTTTCAAGGGTATTAAAAATGTTCTGGAATTAGATAGTGGTGATTATTTAAAATTGACAACCACTGAATTGTTTAACTTTTAAAAATGAATACAAAAACATAAAATGCATATAAAAGAAACAATTAGTATGCAATAAATAGTTTTCCATGAAAAAGCAAAATAGAGGATGGAGAATTCTGGTTCAAAATTGGCTGTATAGAAGCAAGCTGACTTCACCCCTTCCCACAAAAATCCAAAACCAAATATATAGTACCAAGATTATCACCAGAAACATTCCAGAACACAAATATGAAGATGAAAGAGTTCCTCTGGCCAGAAAGAAGTGAAAACATTCTGAATACATGGTAAGAAAGTCAGACTTACACATTTGCAATGTCCCTTACCCTGTCCTGCCCATTACCAAGTGCATGTAAAACTTTTTCCCAATTCATTGTTTCTACACTGGAAAAAAATAAGATTAAGATGGACAATGAGCTTCCCTACCATCTAGGGTTCCCTCTCAGGAGACCTATACCTGCCTTAACCCATGGGAAGCATTGTAAATGCATGAAGGAAGAAATATCTGAGGACAGCGAAAAAAGTGGGGGATGCAGAACTACCATCCTCAACCCTGGAAACTCTGCTTTGTAAGTTGGCCAAAAGAGATGTCAAATCAGAATAACTTTTCAGCCACACCATGCTGTAGGAGATTCATCCCGCAGATCCCCTGGGCACAAATCTCTAGCCAGCCCTCCCACACTGCTTGGATATCTGCTTTTGGACTTACCCTGTTCAGGAAGGGCAGCACTCCAATCTTTTACTGGAGCTGAGGCAAACCTGGTCTAAGGTGCCACCTAGATACAAAAAAGGAGGCAGTGGCCTGGTGATAAAGAACTTCTATGAAAATATATCCAATAATAAACCAGAACAATCCACACAGAGAAAACTAGAAAAAATAATAATCCTTCAATACAAAGGTATAAAGGTACATCAACAAGAAACAACAGCAAAGAGAGAACCATAAACTCCCCAAACAGACAAAGCAAGGAAATAGCAACTGACCCCAATGAGATGGTAACACATGAACTTTCTGACCAAGAATTCAACATTGTAGTTTTAAGGAGACCAAGTGATCTTCAAGATAACACATAAAATCTATTCAGAACTGTATCAGAGAAAATCAACAAAGAGATCGAAATTAAAAAAAAAGAAACAAAACAGAAATCTTGGACCTAAGAAATATCTTTACTGAATTGAAAAATGTAATAGAGGCTTTAAACAACAGAATGGATCAAGCATAAGAAAGAATCAATGAACTTGAAGATAGGATATTTGAAAATACACAGAGCAAGAAAAATATAAAAAGAATGAAAAGCAATGAAGATCACCTAGAGGAGATAGAAAATTACTTCAAAAGACCAAATTTAAGTATTATAGGTGTTCAAGAGAGAGTCAAGAAAGAGCAAAAGGTAAAAATCTTATTCAAAGAAATAATAAAAGAATTCTAAAACTAGAAAAAGATGTGAATATCCAGATATTTACGTCAGAGATAAGAGAACATCAAAGAAATTTGACTGTTGTCATAAAGTCAAAAAGAGCAAGAATAGCTATATTTATATCAGATAAAATAGGCTGTAAGTCAAAGACTATTAAAAGGGATAAAGAAGGTCACTGTGTAATGGTAAAGGACTCAATTCAGCAAGAGGATAAAACCATTATAAATAGATGTGCACCCGACTCCATAGCTACCAAGTATATAAAGCAAATATTAGTAATTCTAAAGGGAAAGATTGGCTGCAATGCAGTAATTATAGGGGACATTAACACCCTACCTTCAGTAATGGACAGATTATCCAGACAGAAAATTAAGAAAAAAATATCAAGTTAAAATACACATTAGACCAAATAGATCTAACTGGTATTTACAGAATATTTCATGCAATTGCTACAGAATATACATTCTTCTAATCAGCACATGGAACATTCTCCAGAATAAACCAATTTGGGGCCACAAAATAAGTTTGAGCAATTATAAAAAGTAGAAATCACATTAGGTATCTTTTCCAACCACAACGGAGTAAAAATATTGCAATCAATAGTTACAAATCAGTAATGAGAAATCTTGGAAATGTCACAAACACGTGGAAATTAAACATGTTTCTGAATGACCAATGGATCAATGAAGAAATTAAGAATGAAATAAAAAAAATTCTTAAAGAAAAGAAAATGGAAATACAATATATCAAAATCTATGGGACACAACAACAGCAGTACTAAGTTTCTAGAGATAAATGTTTATATCAAAAAAGTAGAAAAACTACAAATAAGCAATGTAATGACAATACATTAAAGAAACAGAAAAGAACCAACAAAATCCAAAATTAGTAGAAATAAACAATAATGAACAGAGCAGAAATAAATGAAATTGAGACCAAAAAATGACAAAAGAGAAAAACAGAAAAGATGAAATGAAAAAAATTTTTGAAAAGATATACAAAAATTGACAAAGCTTTGGCTAGACTAAAAAAAAAAAAAAAAGACCAAAAAGTAACATCAGAATAAAAAAAGGAGACATAACATATCAGAACACAGAAATACAAAGAATCACTTAGAGACTATTATAAACAACAGCTATATGTCAAAAAATCGGAAAACTTGGAAAAAATGGGTAAATTCCCAGACATATACAACCTACCACAATTGAACCATGAAGAAGTAGAAAAATCTCAATGAATCAATTATGAGTAACAAGATCAAAGCCAT
>NW_012149152.1:921318-923374 GCF_000956105.1 Propithecus coquereli | reverse complement strand
AAAAAAAAATGTGGTATATATGCACAATGGAATATTATGCAGCCATAAAATAAAATAAAATCTTGTCATTCGTACCAACATGGATGGAATAGAGGTCATTATGTTAAGTGAAATAAGCCCAGAACAAAAAGATAAACATTGTATGTTCTCACTCACATGTGGGAGCTAAAAAAGTGCATCTCATGAAGATAGAGAGTAGAGTGGCAATTATAAGATGCCAGAAGGGTGTAGGGGAGGGAGGATAAAGATAAGTTGATTAATAGGTACAAACGTATGGTTTGATAGAAGAAATAACACTAGTTAGATAGATCAGTAGGGTGACTATTGTTTCAATAATCTACTGTATATTTCAAAATAGCTAGAAGAGAAGAATTGGAATGGTTATAGCATAAAGAAAACATACATATTTAAGGTGATGAATATCCCAAGTACACTGCTTTGATCTTCACAAATTATATAAATGTATTAAATTATTATATATATTCTGAAATTATGTACACTATGCATCAATGAAAAAATAGAAGATGGAATTTAAAAATAGATATATGTGTGCTTCAAACATCTTATTTCAGCCTATGACATATAAACATATTTATTCGATATTTTTTTATGTAGGCTCTGAACATTTCTCTATTGATTGGAATTAACATCTTTTTTTCTCATAATCACATCAATAATGCATCACCTACACTTTCCAATCATAAAATTTTTAAAGTGGAGCAAGTATTTAAAGGTACTTGTTAATCCTTCTTTGCCAATCATTCTGTGAAATTACTATTTTCTTCCTAATATTTTATATCACTTTTCCAAACCCACTTAAAAAGGCTATTATTATGGTGGCTCATTTTCTTAAATCTTTGAAAAACACCTACCTTTCTTTACATAGAAATAACTATTTTCAGGATCCTGTTGAATCAATCTATACCCTATTTAATGAAATTATATAATTAAATTGCAAGTTCAAAGAGACATAAAGAGTGAACATATCAAATAATGGGAAGAGAAATAATGGGGCACTGGTCATTGTTTTGCTAAGACATGGAAAGCAGATTTAATATAGTGAACTGGCTAAAGGATGTCAGTGAGAAAAAAATCTATCATACACACTTTACTTACTGAATTAGCATTAATAATGTCCAAGGTGCTAGGAGGTTATAAATGACTAATACGGGTAGATGCAGAGATAGGCAGAGGTTCTAACTTGGGTTCCAAATTCATCCTCAATTTGAATTCTTGCTCCTCCCTTATTAGCTGTATGACTTTCACAAATTACTTAATATTTTATACTCTTTTTTCTCATGTATGAAATGGCATAAAATTATGCATAACTTATATTGCTATGAAGATGAAGTGAGTTGATTAGAAGTAAAGTACATAGAACAGTGTTTAGCATAACATCAGATATCAAAAAATGTTAAAGAAGGGCTGAGAATCCAGAAATGAAACCATCTGCATATTGTCATCTAATCTTTGACAAAGCAGACAAAAATATACATTGGGGAAAAGAATCTCTTTTCAATAAATCATGCTGGGAAAACTGAATAACTACATGCAGAAGATTGAAACTGGATTGCCACCTCTCACCTCTAATAAAAATCAATTCACAATGGATAACAGACTTAAATCTAAGGCATGAAACCTTAAGAATCCTAGAAGAAAATGTAGGGAAACTCTTTCAGACATTGGCCTAGGCAAAGAATTTATGAAGAAGACACCCAAAGCAATCACAGCAGCAGCAAAAATAAATAAATGGGACCTGATCAAATGAAAAAGCTTTTGCACAGCCAAGGAAACTATCATTAGAGCAAGTAGCCTACAGAATGGGTGAAAATATTTGCTCTCTACACATCTAAGGGGCTTATAACAAGAATCTATATAGAAATCAAAAAAACCAACAAGAAAAAATCAAACAATCCCATCAATAAATGGGCAAAGGACATGAACAGAAACTTTTCAAAAGAACAGAATAATGGCCAGCAAAAATATAAAAAAATGCTCAACATCTCTAATCATTAGAGAAATGCAAATCAAAACCACAATGAGATATCACCTAACC
>NW_012149152.1:911780-920758 GCF_000956105.1 Propithecus coquereli | reverse complement strand
AAAAACAAACTGTTAAAGAAAAAAAGAGCCTCTCTCTTGAGGAGAGTTCTTGAATATATATTCAAATGGAGAACTGAATAAGTGCTGAGGCTTTTCATTGTTTTTTTAATTGTTTATTGATTACCAGATTATGTCATTCAGTAGGACATAGTAGGATAATCTAAAGCACTGGCCAAGAAGAGAAAAGAAATTTGTCTCACCTATAATTTTCAGTGCTAAATTATACAAAAAAAGTATGTGATTCTCATTTGCTGCTTTTAAATATTAGGAACTGCACTTGATTCACTGTGGCAAACATTCCTACTGGTGCAGGGCAAATAGAGAAGACAAACTACCAATTTCTGTTGAGTGGAAATACTGTTCTTTGTGGTAGGCAGTTGTTCCAGTTGGATCTACCCCAAAATATACACAATGCACCTTCAGACATGACCAGGGCTGACCTTGCCATGTCCAGGGTCATCCATGACCATGGTCATCCTATGGTTATAGTTGACCGAGATGGACAATTGACCCATTTTGCTAAATTAGCTTCTTTCTCTCAAGCTGGAGAAAGAAATTGGAATTGACAGATATGTATTAATAGTTAATTTCTGTTAATATCTCAACTGAGAAGTGAGAAGACATGTAAATTGATGAGTTTTAAAGTAACCACATTCTGCCACTTATATGGAGAAGAAAGAAATAGCAGTGGCTCCGAAAAGAATTAATTAAATGCCCATACATAGACAGAAATACAAACGATACATTGTTTTTTTTTATTATTATTATTTCAGGGTATTATGAGGGGACGGACATTATGGTTACATTTTATGTCTTTGCGTTCTTAAAGGAGGGAGAGGGACTGCTTTGTTTTTGTTTCCTGGTTGTTTTCCAGGTCTCAAGTCTTTTGAGAGGTGACCGCACTTACTGCCCTTTCTTTATTTGTTATAATCAATTCTCCCTTTGTTCTAAAGCCAATTTGAGTGAGTTTTTGTTGTTTCCAACCAAAAGAGCTTTGACCAAGAACACATTCACAGTCCATTGTTTTACATGGAGGAAGTGGTTAAGTTAATAACTCCCAGGGGGCAGGTTTCCTCCTTCAAACAAAGTGGAGGAGAAGTAATTATGTAGGAAATTTCAACAAAAAGAAGCTAAATTATTTTGACCAGAAGTAAAAGGAGAGAGAAAAACACTTTTTCTAAGTTTAATTAACCAGGCTATTGCCTACATATCAGATTTAATTTTCCCAGAGGATTCCAGTTCATAAAAACATCTGGAATCAGAAGTCCTTATCTGTACTGGGAACTAGATTCTATATTTAAACACAACCTCACCTGTGGCTACGCTAAAACGTCACTGACAGTAAAAGAGTCTGCAAAGAGTAAGATGTTATGGAATCCGATGCTCAGTGTCTTAGCAAAAACTAGCTGGTGATAGCAGCAGACATGTGCCTCCTACCTCAGAGCCCTTTCTGTTCCCCAGAGCCAAAGAGAAGTTCATGTTATACGGGGATTTTAGTCAATCTGACTAAATGCAAAGTTTCCCAGACCCTCAAGAGCTTTCTTAGGGTCAGAGAATGCTCTTGCCAGATCTCTCAAGCACTTCAGCGACCATGCGAGTTTATACACTGGTTGTGCTCACTCTTACATTTCACATTTCTCAAGGACTCACTGATTGATTTATTCCACAATCCTTTAATGGACCAATCTCTGTGTGGTCAGGTCAGAGCTGGGTCTCTAAGAGGCAGATATGCAATAGTCTCTCCTCTCAAATTTGAGTCAGGGAGGGAGAAAATTAGAGACAAGATTGTAATTAAATATCAAGGTATATTTAATTGAGTGCTTTGAAGCAGAGAGAGACGGCACCTACCTCATTTCGTGTAGGGGTGAGGGGAATGAAAGTTTCTTGGGAGTGATAAATCGTGAATGGGTCTTTATGTTTAGGATAAGAGCACTTTCCAATCAGAGGAAAAATACTTTACGAACTAGTCCTTACCTACCATACTACATTACATTGTCATTACATTGCTTATTTGTAGGAAAAAGCACATGTGCAAAGTCCTGGAGAGGTGATGAAGTATAGCGTGGGGTAAAGAGGGAGTGATAAAAATAGGCTGGAGCTGAAGGCAAGGATGAGGTCTAGAAGGGCTTTATAGACTATACTTAAAAATGGAGATTTTTGTCTTAAAAGGCATTGAAGACATAGTGAAGGTTATAAACGGAGAAATGACATGTGCCAATTTCATATATGTCATATGTATTTTTCTTATTACATAATGAGGGAAAATAACAACGACAATTGATTGAGCCTCTATGTTAGATTATTAAGAACTATGAGGAATAACATATCAACAGAAAATACTAGGCAAGGAGGTGTAGAAAGCTTTACCAGATTTTGCTGAATTGACCACACAGTACTTTTTGACACCAGAATTGAAATCTGTATCTGAGTTCCTGTCCTTTTCATTATACAATTTGCTTCCCAAATCAGTATCTAGGTTTAATAGTTAAACTCCAGTGTCTCCTTAATGTGCTATTTTTTAATGTTATACTTGCCCAGGTTTTTGGGCTCAGATAGGGCTCAAGGCCATTGCCTAGCATCATAAAACGATTGCTTGAGAGGGAGAATGCCCTGCTGGTGTCACAGTCAATACTTGTGTACATCACAGCCCTAAAAAGTGTTCATGTGCTTTTATTATAAAACTTCTTTGTTTCCCATTAAACAACATTTCCTGTGAGGACAATAAATATGACTTATTCTCTTTCATAATAATAAATATCCAAAAATTAGTTATGCTGTACCAGATCGTGTTCTAGGACTAGGCAATTCACCTTTAAAAAAAATTAATTCTCTATTCAGCCCTATGAAGTAAGTGTTATCTCCATTTTAAAATTAGGAAAATAAGATATGAAGTTGTTCAGAATAGTCTGAGGTCACTCATCAAGTAAGTGCTAGAATCAAGGTTTGATTGCAGGCTATATAAATCTCTACAATGCTACTATGTTTATTTCATCATGTTTGGCAGATAGTAAGCATTCAGTAATTATTTACTGACAAATTAATAAACAAATTAATTGATCGTACTTTGAAAATAAACAACCTTTAAGTAGTCATTCTCCAAAAAAAATATGTTTATGTGATTTCTGTAATATCTAAACACACAAATAATTTAAATTAAACTCTTATAAAAATGAACTTAATGTGTGCAAACAATATTGTGCATGGACTCTCAACTTATATTTTGCCAAATGCTTTGATTTGAATGTTTCCTCCAAAAGTTCATGTTTTGGAAACATAGTTCTCAAATTTGTATGTTGATAGTATTTGGAGGTGGTACCTTTCAGGTCAGATAAGACCATGAGAGTGGGGCCCTCTGATGGGATTAGCGGCTTTATAAGGAAAGGAAGAGAGACCTGAGCTGGCAGGTTCTGCCACGTGATGCCTCTCGCCATGACACAGCAGGAAGCTCTTCAGCAGATGCCAGCACCGTGTTCTTGGACTTCTTAGTCTCCAGAACTGTGAATGAAATAAACCTCTATTCTTGATCGATTATCCAGTCAGTGGTATTCAGTTATAGTAACAGAAAATGAACTAAGACACCAAGTAACCAGATCAAATAAATATTTCCTCCAATTACCAACTTTGGTTTTTCCTATGAACATCATAGTTATAAGGTATTATAATTATCAATCCCAAAACCGCCAACTTGGTCATATATCATCATGGAGTATTCTTAGTGCTGCATCTGGTTGCCTGTGCAGACATGTGCTAGGAACATGTAAAAACTCTGCCGCAGACTTAAGAGTGCTATCTCACGAGTTTTTGCATCCATCACCACTTACTCCGAAACCATGTCTTGTGGTTCTCCCTGTTTCTTTAGCTTTTTTGGTAACCTATCTTTATCCACCTCATTAGCTCCAATTTTTTTAGGACCTCAGACCTCTTTGACTTGGATCTACATTTTAAGCCACCACAGCCTCTGTATCACACAATTAATGATGCCGTGTTCTCCATAAGTACATAAAACTATGAACCAGTCTGACCTTAGTTCTCAGGGGACCAACGGGTAGGAAAAGTTTCCATCTTGCCTCCATTTACAAAGCAGAGGGACCATGTTTGTAAAATTTTGTTTTTTATTACATATTTTTTATTAGCTCACTTGGTCTATCAATAGGCTATGAGAATTAGTTTTCAGAAGATTTAATGTACAGAATCTAGGCATTTGTGTTTAGTAGAAACCCCGCAAATGATGTGCACTCTGATTCAGATAAAGATGTACTTCTTTGTCTATCTCTATAAAATGAAGCAAGCAGTACTTGTCCTACTTGTCCAGAGGTGTTGTTTGTTTCAAGTAATGTATAATATGTAAGGTTACATTGAAAATCTCTTTAAGGAATAAGGTAAAAAAAAAAAATAACTAGAATATTCAAGCACGCTGTCAATGGAGAAGAATTTAAGGAGGCTCATGTTCTTTTACATACAGAAAATGCTTCTTTTGATAATAATGCAATGAATGTTAGATTCTTTGTCAATCAAATGTAGAATTACAATAATAAAATAAATACAAGTTCAAAAAAGAGTGGAACCCTTCTCGTATTAAATTTCAACTAGTGAAGATTTTTCTTATAGAGCCTTAGAAACTAACTGTATTTGTGGTACCTTTCACAGCTGATTGGAACCAGGCTCAACCCAATAGGAACACTGAGAACTGAAAGAAGGCATCAATTTTTCTCTTTTAATTGATAGAAATAATGAATGTAATAATGAATGTAACTTTATACTAGTATGTGCATACTTATGGTTTTCTCTTTAGTGTAGCATAATTTACCTTTGCCTTTTTATTAAATATAGAACATTATTTAAAATACGATTATTATCAAGTAAGACTAAGAATTCTAATAGCTGGAGTTGAAGTTTTACAGCTTGGAGCTTAGTGACTCAACGCTTGGTAAATAAGCACCTCTCTGAGCCCTTTAAATAGTATTTGAGCTGAGTTAAGTTTATGAGTTAGCTATAAAATTATAATTTGGTTCCGAAGAGGAAGCCTCATTTAGTGGCACTCAACAAACTAATACAGTGACCCTAAATCCCAACCTGACTGTTTAGTTATTACAACACACCACTATAAAGACTATTAACAGGCCTAATTAAGGCATCAATCACCTCTCAGAACCTCAATAACCTTACAATAATTCTTTTTATGGCATTTTTAGCAATTTGCTCTAATGCACGAGGGCTATATACAAATGAATTGGATATTAGGGGCTCTGATAACAGGAGGCCATTTGGCAAGCATTCCCAGCCCCTACATTTTCCATAAGCTCACTAGAAAATAGACCAGAGTTCCTTCTAAGAAAGACAGAGTAGAGCCTGACCTGCCCTACATTTAACACAACCCAATAAGTTGAAACCCTGCTGACCTATGAAGCAGGAAGCCAGGCTTTTAGGGCTGTGTAGGCATTGAAACAGAATAATATAGGCCACTGGGCATTTCCAGGTTTCTAGAGACTTTTTTGTTTAGGCTGCACTATCCAGAACAGCCATCTATGTGGAGCAAATCACCTATGCAGCAACTGCTTTGTATGCAGCCGTGTGGGCAAACTTTCTGAAGAGCACATTAACACTTTTGACCTATTGTGTTAATGGACCTGACTTTCTCAACTGAATATCTCTCTAGTAAATCAAGACACTTTAGAAAGACAGGTTTAAGGGCAAGGCATTATTTGGTAAATCTCAGTGAGATCACATATTTTAGTTTATCCTAATATAGGTTTTCATATTTTCTAAGTGATTTGTCAGTTGGGAAATTCACAGACCATTTCATATCCCCCAGCGAAATCACCTTGGCTTCCTGCTTCATAGGTCAGCAGGGTTTCAGTGAGGGAGAAGAAAACGGGTTGAGAGTTAATGGCTGTACTGGAAGAATACCAAGTTCAACCTTTCCAGAAAATTTACATTTTATGACTAGCCAGGGGTGAGGTAAGTAGAGGCGAGGACGGTAGTGGTGAAAGTAGGATTGATAAAGTGAGGATCAAATGCCTAATCTGGTGCTACCAACTGATTTCCAGGGTCAGGGCAGACCTTGCGTTGTGCTAGGCAGGAGACACACCCTGAGAGGTGATAGAAGGGACCAAAAATCTTTCTAGTTTGTCTTCCAAAAGTTAGTTACTTGGTTTACATTTCTTATGATAGTCATTCATTTAAATTACTGTTTTGAAGCTCAAAATCTAACGGTGTTAGCATTTGGGGGACAATGTTTTAAATCACATTTAGATATTTCCACATTAGAGTGAATTAGTTAAATATTTTTCAAAGAAAAAATCCATGAAGATATGAGGCAAAAATAGGTCACTTGTGAAAGAGGAAAGGTTGGGGCTATGGGGAAAAACACCTAAGTCTTGATCACAAGAAGACATGGGTGAAGGCAGACTTAATGTAGAGTATTAAGCAATGGAGAGTCAGGCTTCCTAGAGAGACTTCCCAAATGAACAGGGTATCACTGAGATAAAAGATTGTTAATTATTCTTTTTCATTTAAGGTGATTTTAGCTGCTGAAACCAACAAATCCTAAAAAATACAAAGGCTCAAACATGGCAACTCATTTCTTGCACGTGTTAGGTTCAAAATATTTGTTCTTGATTGGCAGACAGCTTTTCTGCTATCAATAATTTAGGGACTTAGTTTTCTTCCATGTCGTGGCTTCATCAACTTTGGAAACATGACTTTCAAAGTTACCAATCCTATCGGCACCACGTTGGTGGAAAGGGAAAGATGTGTTGGACACACGTAACTGCAGACGAGCCTGGGAAATGAGCACGGTGAAAGTCCAGTGCTCTCTGCAGCACCGGCATTCTCCTGAGCCTTGGCCCCAACTCTGCATCTTACAGCCTCCAGTACACTAAAATAAGTAGGTCCTAATATGACAGAAAAGGATGTAGAGGCTTTATAAAATAGAGAGGGTACATGACGTAGGTGACAAAAAAAAGAGAAGATGTTTTCTCCTTGTTCAGCTTTGGGAAAAATAAGAATAAAAATTACATTTCTGTCTGTTGGTGCAGGAGGAATTGATATTTGAAAAAAAGGGCAAGCAGAACCAGATTGGATCTTTCGTCTTTGCTGATGTTCATATAGTTATTCTGCATGGAACTAAGGCCATATAATCCTATTAAATGAGTATGGAAAAAGAGTCTTGGCACTCCTGCTCTTCCCCCATTCCCAGCTATGTTAAGTTTATCGGTGATAAAATTTACTCAATGGTTTTCCTAGTTAAAACATCAAGATTCTTAAGTCTACTTTTATCTTAAACCAAAATGTCATGGGGGTTGTTGTGGAGTTATTTAATTTACTTCTCAGTTGGGGGACTTAGCTGAGATACGGGCTCAGTAGTATATTCTAATTGCATTGGTCTTTAAAGACTAAATAATCTGGAAAATGTGATTCTTAAAGTATAGAGGGAGATAACCAAACTGATTTTCCACTAAGTTTTCAAAAAAACATTCTGAGTTGGCTGCAATCCACAGTTTACACATTTGCTTCTAGCAAAAGCACTTTTGAAAATTATCTAGTCTGATTTGGGGCACTAACAGCTGGAATACAGATCTGTGCTATGCACCCAGTATCTTGATTTAAGAACCCTAAACCCCATGTTTACAAGCTCTAGTTATTTGTAGGACTAAGAGCCACACCATAATATCAAGACATTATAAAATTTAATTCCCTATTAAAAGAAACAATGGAGAAAATAACATTTTTCTATGGTTAATTCCCTTTCTTTGTTAATAAAAATTGTTTTTGTTGATATTGTTTTCCTTGAACATGCAATCTCTATAGTGGAATATTGTTACTGTTGAATAATGTCAGATCAGTGCCTAATGTTGCATTCCTAAATGCTTGTGGAAAACATTATTGTGAAATTGATCATTAAAGCTTAAGGATCATCATTAATTTTAAACCAAAGCTATAAAAAGCAAGAAATGTCCACAATGATGACCAGACCCTTAAAAAGATGTGAGGATAATGGTGCAGATTTCTTAGATTTACTATAGTCAATTTTAAAAGAGAAATATTATTAGTATTTTTTTCACTTTTCTTCATAAGGGATGCTTCTCTGCTCATAGCATAAGGTGACTCATCACAACTTTGTCACAGTGAGTGGTCAGAAGGCATAAGCCAGAACTCCAGCATTATCCAACAGCTGTCATTTCCATTTAAGGGACCGACACATCCTCTCATGGACACTTCCTGGGGCAGCCTTTTGCAAATTGCTCACCTAATAACTAGCAAAATCAGGAAGGGGTTTACTCCAAAATAATCTTCGGAGTTAACTTAATATGAAGTGGTAAGCTTGCCTTTCGGCATTGTTTAAGAATGTGATTTTTCTCTTATTTAGGAAATTAGTTCAGATCTTGAGGATTTTGTGATGCCATTTATTCTTTCAGGTTTTATAATGTCTTTTTCCCTTTATTCAGCAATTGCTTGACCTGCAATTTGGTGCAACATACAAATTCGTAAGTCAATAGATTTACCGGCTACCATTAAATAAAAAGAAAAACATGTCTACTTTCATGCCATACTTTTCAATCGTGCCTTATAGAGAAGTAGATTTTTTTTCTTTTTTGTCTTTTCTTCCCCTATAGAATACAGTATAAGCTAGGAATTATATTCTCCTACAAGTAACAGAGACATCAACACCACCACTACCACAAAAAAGTTGTTTAAGCAAATTATGGAATTTATTTTTCCCTCCAGTAATGATAAGTCATAAGATATTACTGATACCCTTGCTTCATGTTGTTATTACTTGGACAACCAACTCTCATATTCATTCTCAGGAAATAACTGCTGTGGCTCTAGCCATCACATCTGAGTCCCAGAATAGAAGAAATAGAAAGACTAAGTATAACAGCTGGTAATTTCTTAAAGTATGGCATTATTTTAGGGAAACTTCCTGCAAGCTCTGTTCAACAAAGTCTCATAATATTGCATAGGTCAAAAGCCTA
>NW_012149152.1:904332-910580 GCF_000956105.1 Propithecus coquereli | reverse complement strand
TTTGTAAAGCACGTGTTAGGAAGAGCTATGGCAGTGAATTTTAAACAGAGATGTGCGTCAAAATCACTTATGCTCAGTCCTGTGTTCAACACTTAGATTAATATTCCATAGATTTTGGGTGGGGCCGAGGATTCTGTATTTTTATTTGGACTCTCCTGGATTCTGCTTCACAAATTGGATGGAATGGGTTACAATATGAGCTGTGGTCAACAGGTTCTTCTACTTTGTTCCCTATGGACAAATCCACTGTGATGTGCTTTACACATGCAGAAGTTCTCAGCCTTGGCTAATAGGATCACCGGGGGAGCTTCCAAAGTCCAGATGCACAGACAATGTTCCTGAAAGCTCCACTAGAAGTTCATGGGCAACCACAGGACATTGTGCAGTAGGTCCAAGTGCAGACCACAGGAAGCAACACCACCATGCAGTAGTCACCTTGTGAAATGCCCAGGACTTGCTGCGCTCCTGGGTCCTGCTGTGGTGCTTGTTGACATCCTAACTGTAGAAGGAGGAGCTGTTGAGCTGTCTCTGCAGCTGCCTGTCCACAGCGCCATCCCCTGCATGCCATTTTCCACCTGCTTGACCTCTCTTCCTGGACTGCTGATCTACGTCATCCTGTCATCCTCCTAGGCTTGTTCCTGCTCCATGCTGGCATACATACACTGGAACTCAGCAAAGGCCCTGTCCCAGGCCAGCAGCTCCTGGTAGGAGCCCATCTGGAAGCTTTAGATGTTCTCTCCATTCCCTGCCTGAAAAGATAAAGATATCTACTAATACTGAGTGAAACTGTCAGTCATCTAAAGGGTCGGGCCCCCTACATGTTGGGCTCCCTGTGCAGTGGGTCGCCTTTCTGTCTTTGGACCACCTCAAGCATATAAACAGTTTGTTGTAAACAGGGTCCTCCCGAATGAAGTCCCACCACATCCATGAAGGTAAGCACACAAACAGTCCATTGCAAACAGTATCCTCCCAAATGAGGTTCCCAAATCCATTAAGGCATTCATATAGATGCCTCATAAAAGGCCAAACCAAAGCTTCAGGTAGGAGAACGAGTCCGTGAGAAATTTGTCTCCACTTAGCTGTGCCATCCCAAATGGCGGAGTCCTAGTGTTTAGCTTTAAAGGGATCTAAATCTCACTGAGGTATCAAGGTCTCAGAGAACAGATTGCCTCCGGTGGCCTTCAGAGAACAAATTGCCTCCAGTGGCCTTCTTAGCAGCTCTGCCAGTGGCCTGACTTCTTTTTGCCATGTTAGCCACCTTCTTGGGCCCAGCCACAGCCTACACCAAGGCCATAATTTCAGTGGCATACTTAATATTCTTATCTCCTGCTGTCAGGAGACACCTTTTCTTTCAAATGGCACTTTGAGCATGTACAATCATAAAAGTATATTTAGGTGTTTACCTTTTTCCTCTTGATAACTACAACTAAGCTTTTTGGGCTGAAGTCCCAGGTGGCAGTGCCACTGCTGTGGTCACTACATATCTAGGCCCTATCTGTCCATAAAGCTGTTCCACCAGTGGAAAGATCCCAATTTTGTTCTGGCATCGGCTGATCTGACAGATCCAACCTGCTGGGATACAGCTTCTGGAACCACTGAACAGTCATGTTGTAAAGGCAAAAGGGTGGCAGGATTGAGAATAGACACAGTCTTTAAAAACAATTTATCAAGGAGGCCATCCTCTCACAGTATTGTTCAGTGGTTTTGAGAAGTACATCACTGGCCCTGTGATGCCTCTCAGCATCTATACTAAGACTTCAAGATTAATTCCTTTTTTTTCTCCATACAAGGGCTTTATCTTCAGTCTGGAGTCTGGGATCTAGACACCATTCTTAGGAACCCCAGACAAGCTAATATAAGTTCACAAATCTGTCCGAGTGCAAGTTCACAAATCCTCTCCTAAGTTTTCATCAAACAAGACAGGAGAGTCCCTCTTAAAACTCCTAACAGCACTATAAAGTCATTCCAGTCCCAGGATCCTGTCGTTTAAATGCTACTGAGTCCCATTGCAGTTCTTCAGCTGCAGCTTGCCTACAGCTGCCTCACTGCGGTCTGGCCCTCCACCTCTGCTCTCCGCCTGGCTCGGCTGGTGCCAGAAGCGGCTGGTGTCAGGGATGAGCTGTGGCTGAGGGAAAGAGCACCCCCCACCAGACCCCTTCTGTCCATGCAGGTTGGTACCAATCAAATCCCAACTGTCAATTTTTCCCAGGGCTCCTGTGGGGACAGTTGGAGGCAGGGGGCTCCAGCTCCCTCCTTTGTCACCTGAGTCCTGGACTTAAGAAAATTTTTTCTTTCCTGGGGGTTTCTCACTATCTGGGGGCCTTTGTAACTTTGGAGCAATGTTCTTTCTAATGTTCTTTCTTTATTTAAAGAAAAAAAAAAGCACACTAACTGTATGTAATTTGTCCTCTTCTGATTACGAAACATCCCCTGGCAAAACTGAGTTTTCTGCCTGGTCCTAGAAGTTGAGACCATTCCTGACACCAAGTTACCATTTAGTGTGAATGTGACTGAAGAGTTCCAATTGTGCCCTCCCCCGCCCCTCACAGTGGAAGTGGGCGCTTGGCAGGCTGGAGCTCAGGCTATCCTCCCTTCTCCCCCACAACAATGGGCTGCAGCTCTCCCAAGAACATGCATTTACCACCAGCATAGGTGGGGGGAAACACAGAAAGCGTGGGGGCTCCCTGATCCCCTGAGTCCACCTTCATTATGTCAGCTCTAGACAGCCTACATGGTGCTGGTGGTGGCATGCAAATAAGAAGAAATATTTTTAAGTACCCTGCTCCTGTTCTAGGCAAACACCAAAGGTAGACAGGAATTCTGCCGAGCATAATACATAGTTGCCCCAGATGCCGGCCTCTGGCAGGGGGCAGATCAGTGCAAGCTCCAGCCTGTGGCACCTTCTCACAGATTGGCCGCTTCCCAACCCCCTGCCAGGGGTTGGCACACCTCCCTTTCCTGTCACACAGCGCCTAGGGGTGGAGGCACAGGCACCCTTTCCCTGAGGCCCTCACCATGTGGTAGCGGGCTGTGCCCACTGGTTCCCCCTTCTGCTGGGGAAATTCAACTGTTTAAGCCATTAATTTCATCCCAGGTCTTTAAGATCACATTAGGTTATTAAACATGAAATGTCCAACCTTGAATAAATCAGACATTTCCTACCCAATAAGCCAACACATATGTGATCTTGTCCCATTTACCGGACCTTTGACAAAATAATTTCAGTTACAAGACAGTACAATTTAAAGTTTCATTTAATGGCCACTTTTCCTCACACTCCAGCACATACATTGGATTACGATAACACCATTTTCCTTAGATGTAGGTTCACAGCTGTAAGTTAACCATCCAGTCAAAATTTTTCCCAAGGAACTTTTAGGTGGAACTTTTCTACGTTGAAGCAAAACTTTACAAACACAGGCAATACAGAGAATTCTGATCACAAAATGCCAGGCCTCTCACACAAATGGGAATCCAAAGGGGATAAAGCCCACCCCCAATTGGAAGGTTCAAAAACCCTCCACAAATGGGTGGCCTAGTCCCCCACCATTCCCTGAGAACCGCAAAAGAGCTCCAAATCCAAACCAGGTCCCCAAGTCCCGCTAACCGCTAGACTTGCACCGGGAAACAGGGCCTCTCACCAACAGGGAGGTCTGAAACCCTTCCACTGAATGGGTGCAAACAGAGTCCCAGCGTTCCAGGTGACTTTACTTACAAGTGGCCATGGCTGTCAAGATGCTTCCCAGATCTGTTTCTTTCCCCTCAACTCAATTCAAGTTGTAGGGGGCTGCGTCTACTTTAGGGAGGCAAAGATGGGAGTTCCCCAAAGCTAAAACACCCTCTGGCAGCTGCTGGGATTCTATACTCTCTCACTCCAAAAAGAAGCTGCCCCTCCCAATGAAGACCCACAGCATGGCCTAGGGCTGCTCCCCTGTTCCAAGATGCCATTTCACCGGGCTGCCAATTAGGACCCAGCCAGGGACATGAAAATTTGCTACCAAAAGCTGAACACTTGTCCTCAAGGCTGCATCAGAAGAATGAGAACAAGAGATTTAAGGAGAAGAAAAGAGTTTATTACTTTGCCAGCAGAGGAGGAAAAATGGTAGAACTTCTCATCTCAAAATCCAACTTTCCTGAACATAAGCAGAAATACAGATATTTTAAAGGGAAGGCCCCTCAGTTCTATGCCATCATGGTTAACTATTCTAATCGTCCCATCTCTGCCAAAGACAAAGCCTGTGACCTCCACCAGCCACCCACCTGAGAGGCTGGCGCCATGGCCTGGGAGGGCTGATTCCCTAGGCCCCTCTTGACCACCTGCCTTAGGCAAGAATGCAGGTTTCAGTTCTCAAAAAGAGTAGGGTAAGTTTTTAAAAAGACAGAAACTATTTTTGCCTTTTTTTTCAGGCCATTCCTTCTGTTACATATTCCCCACTCTCAATTTTACACTTCCGTATCTATGGGAGGAGTGGTGACTACTCTGTCACAATGACACCCCAGAGAATGAAACTGAAATCTTACAGAAGGGGCCAAGGCATCAGTATTCTTTAAAGCTCTTCAGGTTATTCAAATGAGTAGCCAAAGTTGAGAATCAATAACAAATAGACATTCTGTAGGAACTTTTACTCACTGCTAACAAAACAAGAATAATAGAATAAACCATGAGCAAACAGATTAAACCCTACAGTGACATTTCAGTCATTAATTTATACATGCCTAAATTCATGACAGCTAGACATCGCCTGGGCAATAGTTACACTTCATTCCACGTGCTCCTTGCTGGCTCTCTCTGCTCTTTGGTGCATACCTGTTTCCCTGGTCTTTGATTCTCTCCTCCTTACTCTGCACTCTAGAATTTGTGGACCTCTGAGTTTTGTTGGTCTTCAAAGGATTCTGAACCACTGTTTTCTTTGAGTGTTGCATGTCATTGTCTCTCTGGCAATAGCCTGCCTTCTTGATTCTTTCCCATGACTCTCTTTTATCTCTGATCCTTACCTGATCCCTTGAGTATTTCATCTTTACTATATTCAGCTCTTTCTCTGCACTCCCAGTCTTTTAGTGTGACATAGCACCACATTTTGAAGAATATTCACCAAAAATCTGTAGGATCTTGGGTAGGTAGAGATATATCAAAATTCGTGTGAATTTTAAAACAGAGAATTGGAACTCATTCTGATTTTTAACACATTCCATTCCGCTGTCCTGTTTTCTTTCATGCACATAACCAGCCAAAACATAGCTGAGATTTGTGCCTCTGGATATCTCATTCTCATATTTGTTACATGTCCTAGGGCCTGCTCTCGCTATCTTCAGGAATGCTTCACAACAGTGAATATTTACCAACAAAAGTTGAGTGCTTATATAAAGACTTGAAACTCAATGACCCAGGGCACTCCTGTCTTCTAGTTCTCGTTTTTCCTGGCCCATTGGTCATCTGCACATCCACAATTCAGTCTCTGCCGTGTCATTAGATTGTCTATTCCCTCACAAAATACCTCCTCCCTCAGGTTCATGTTCTCTTCTTAATGATTTCATCAGCCTTTCAGAGTAGACATTTGGTTTTTTCTGATCCCCTCTGGCAAACACTTGGCTGATTGTTTTTCACAAGATTTCTTGCATTGCTCGTAGGGTCTCTCTCTAACAAGGCTCTGCTACCAATTTTCTCCCTGTATTCAGATAGTACTATGCCTTCCTTCTAAGAACACAATCTTGTACTGTGATTTCTCTGCTCAAACACTGTGAATGGTCCATCTCGACTGAGGATTAATTCCTGGGTCCTTTGTGGCCCTTCCCAGAATGGCCTTACTACCTTACTGCCTGGACCTCTGCTCTCCTCATGGTGAGCACCGTTTCCTGCATTCAAGGTGGGCTTTTCTTAGCTTGACTGCTCTTTATATTGTTCTCATTGACTGTCTTGTCTGCTGTGCAAATCTTATTCCTATTTTTTATCTTTCTAAGATGCTGCTTAACTGCCTGAAATCTTCTCTAGTCATCACAGTTGAGTGTCTTCTCTCTCCTCTGAATACAAACCACTTCCCTTCCATTCTCATGGTAATTAATATTTTCTTCCTTGCACTGTAATTCTTTATGCGTAGGCTTGTCTTCCTTAATAACTTAACTTTTCTTTAATATCAGGAAACTTACTCATTTCAGGATCTCCTCCTCTACCCCCACACCATAATCACTTGCTCATTAGCCTCTTCCATAGTAGGCTCTGGATAATTAATTATTAAATTATGTTCAATAAT
>NW_012149152.1:901390-902492 GCF_000956105.1 Propithecus coquereli | reverse complement strand
TATGCATCCTGCTGACACAGGGGAGCATTCAACAATGATTGAATGGGTAGAACTTTGGCTGATAGAACATCTGAACAAAAGGACAATATATTTTTAGAGAAGTGAAAAAACAAAAGGACTTTGAGCTTATAAACATGGCAAATTGTGGAAAGGCAACTATATGGGGGAACTAATGGTAGGTAAGGACTAGTTAGTAAAGTTTTTATGTAGATTCCTTTGATTCCATCTCTGGGGTTGTTTCAGGGGGTTAACTTTTGTCTCTATAAGCATTACAGGCACTGGCATTCTAGTTTCAAATGTTTTATTAATGTGTAGTTGTTATACAGGATTAACTGAGACTAAGACATAGATTAGACCAGTTTCATGTCCAGGGCAGACAAATTGGAACCAGTCCACTTCCATATTTTTGCAGCAGGCAGTGACTACGAAAATAACATAACAGTGCCATTAAAAATCGCCACTCCCCTTTTTATTGTTTATCAAGGAAACTTGGTAGAAAAGAGGATGCCCTACCACATATTTTTGTAATATTCTTTGTAGCCACGAAGCTATCTCAACAAACTGATTTGAGTATGGGAGAAAAAGTGCTCATCCTGTTCACAGTCTAAAAACTCCAAAATGCGCAATGTAAAAATCACTTAATATTTATACTATCTATGCCTTCTGTCATTGTTTACCTGCCTAATGCCAAAAAAATCATGCTTTAGAAATAGTAAAACTCACTTCATTCTTCTTCAATTGTCAAGGAGCAAGTTGAGACAATTCCAAAACATACAATGCTGAGCAGTAGACCTAATTCTTAAATGTAAGCAATTCATTTTGGAAAAAGGAATTATCCATTGCAAGTTTTCATCACTTTATTATAGAAATTCCCTTTCTCAAAAATTCCACCTGAGCAATAAGTGTTTTATTAGGTCTGAGAGTAGCAGCACTTTCATCCCTTAATTTGGTATCTAGATACCATGGAGCCCTGCTGTCCAGCATGGTAGCCACTGGCCACATGTGTCAATTGAGCCCTTGAGATGTGGCCAGTCCAAGTTGAACTATGCTGTAATTATAATATACACACCAGATTTCAAAGGCTTGGTACAAAAAATTGCAA
>NW_012149152.1:897415-900130 GCF_000956105.1 Propithecus coquereli | reverse complement strand
CTGAAAGTTTTTTTCAGGATTGTGGATGTCTCAGGAATACTAGTGGATATGAGACCAATATAATTTGGCTGATATAACTCTCTTTTTGTCTGGAATAATGCCCTATCAACTTGCCTCTGCAGATTCTGGCTTTTTTTCTAGCCCTGGCACCCACTGCTTGCTGTATTTCCATAACTGAGCCCTGTGTTTATTGAAAAAGAGATGATCCAGTTTAGCATAGAAGGCCCCAGAAGATAACAGTGAGGAGCAGGTGTGTTTTATCTAAAGCCCAGCAGGCTGTCTTCTGCAGTAGGTTCCTCCAGCAGCTCAGCCAGCTGTGCAGTGCATATGGAGTAGAGGCCAGAAGTAGGGCTCAGTACATGTGCCTACACTACTAACCACCACTACATGCTGCTCCTCACAGCACCCCTGCTTCTTGAAAATGGCAACACTAGAATAAGTCTTATTGTCTCATATCAACCAAAACACTCAAGCTCCCTCCTTCTCCCTCTCTATAAGCAGAAATTTCAGAGATCAGTTCATCAAACTGTTTATTATGTGGTAGTATCCATGGAATAAGATGATTTAACCCAGGTATTTTACATGATATCAGATAACTTGCTCAGCTGATTTTCATCTTAGTTTGGGTTCTCCAGTGGTAGACCCTGAGATAAAGATCTCTTGCAAGTTGTTTATTTAAAAGGTGAAGGAATCACTTAGTAGGGAGTGAGAAATGAGACAAGGAAATGAAGACATCTTATTAAGCCAACTACTCACTATGGGTCAGTGAAGCTTAATTCTGCTGAGGAAACCCTAGGAGCCAGTGTAAAGATCACGCTTCCAAGTTACCCAACACAAAGGACATGAAGATTGATGTATTTTCATCAACTATCTGTCATCCTTGGTTAATCACTGCTCTCAAGTGGTCCCAATCCCCAGCACAACTGGCCCCATATTTAGGTTGCTGAAGTTTGCTCATCAGCCATTAAAAGATTTCAGGCAAAAGAATGCACTTTTCTGGAATTTGGTAGTCAAATGAGCTTGCACCAAAGTGGTAAGGAGAAGGGGATATGACTAGGGCACCTACAACATCTGTGACCGTGTTGTTATTCCATTGATCAACTGAATCTTTCAGGTAAGAAACCCTCTGTAAGGTAAAGAACACACTTGGCCAGTCTAGGTGCTATGCATGTTGTAAAGCCAAAGTGAATAGATGAGGGATTTGGGACAGATTTACCTACACTCCCACTTCTCTCATCTCTGCTTCCCCCTGCTTCTACACAGAAAACATATGGCTTAGAAGTTTGTTTCTTTACTTTTTTAAAGGAGACTTTGCTGCTAAAAGCTCTCCAATTTCCCTTGATATAATTAATTAGCCCTCAATTTATTTTAGAATCTGATTAAAAACTAATAGCAAAATTCTCTTAATACTTATAGTCAGAGCCACTATTTTGTGAAAAATTTATCTGCTATCTTTCATGTGCCCATTCTGCTTTTATCCTGTCTTAATCTCATCTCAAAGATTCTCATATTCTGGCCATATCTATTCACAATACTTATATTAATAAAATTTTTCACTTTATGAAGGTTTACTTATCTAAAAAAAGGCATTTTGCATGCAAGTGTTAATGGTTTACAGATGCTCACACAATTATTTCTCTCATATAAATTTGAAATTCTAACATATATATAGGGTATACTTCAACACAAACTGTCATGGTGGCATATCTTGGGATACAGGAAGTTTTTCTAGCATCTTTCAAGTTATATTATTTAAGTGGTCTCTTTCATATTAGGGACACCAAAATATACTTTTTTGATCCATTTCTCTCATACTTGCCTGAACATAACCTTGTGTTTTCCACTAGCTGTTTCAAGGCATATATTTTATATCTCATATTTTTAAATAAGATTCTTGCAAAATTAAATTTTAGAAAGCTCCTTCATATATAAAATCCTTTTTAGATTTCTTTTTCAAAATGATTTATGGCTCAATTTTGGAAGCCTCACATTGAGTTAAGATTGAAAAAGGGTGATGTGTATACACCGCTTTGATATAGATTAAGCAGTGAGAAAGTAACAATGGAAATGCTACCATCTAATTTACTTCACATTTTGGTCATCAAAAAGTTGTCCACACAAATAAGGCAATCACAATATTTTAAACAGCCTTTTCAAATTTCCTGAGGCCTTACATTGAATCATTTTAGCCATGGAGTTACATTTAAGAAAATCAATTAGAATGATAATGAAAAATCCTGTGAATGAAATTTATCTGCATCTCTTGTTTGCTCTGGATTATAATGCAATCTTAGTAGATCCTAAGGTATAGTGTCTATTATACTCATTTCAAACAAAATTCCCTGAAGGATCTCAACTCTGTAGAAGGACAATCACAGAAACTGAAGGTTGAGTATCTTAGCCCTTAACACTAACAGTGGGGAGGAGCAAAGCCTTAGGAATCTTACGTATGGACAATGTGGGAAAAGATACCTATTAATTTCAGCAACATGGGAAGTAGTGTTTATACTCATAATAGCCTGAAGCACATTCCCAAACATAAAATACAGAAAACCTCATTAGGTAACATTTTCCAAAATTCCTCAAATACCTCATTAAATGCATATTTGGAAGGAACAATGAAATACCCTAGGGAGACTTCCAAATATTTAGATTGATCACTTCACAAAAAGAAACACAGAAACAAAAGCCTCAAAGTGAAATATTTCATCTTTT
>NW_012149152.1:884418-886555 GCF_000956105.1 Propithecus coquereli | reverse complement strand
GACAAATTGCTCTCCAAATGGTTTAGCAATTTATACTTTCATTGACTTTGTGAGGGAATGACAGTTTCTCTGAAAATTCTACAACAGATGTTAACTATTTTTGACAAATGGATAAATGAGAAATGTTATCATATTCCTTATGGTTTTTGTTTGTTTGCATTTTCCCGATGACTTGCTCTTAGGCTAGATTGCTTTTGGAAGTGAGCAGCTTGAGGCAGTATGCATGCAATAAAAGATCACATCATAGAGGAAGTTAAGGTCCTACAGGGCAGTTAAGAGTTATAAGGAAAAAATAGATTTAGACCTATTCATGAGAAATAAAATAGATGAATAATCAAGAAATATTCCTAAACTCTCTGGGTAGATAGAATTAATAGCATTTGCCCAGGAAGATATCATAATTGTTATGAATCAGTCTTCTATGTAACAGTTTGTCGCTTTCCAAATGAGATTGTCTTTGTAGATACCCTATCTCTGGTTTGCTTGGGGTGTAGGGGACAATTTGCCTTTTTACCTCACAAGCTTCCAAAACAAGAGGAGCTGCATATAGTCCTGATGCATAGCATGAGATTCTGAATCTTGAAATTCATAAAGTTTTTGGATGGCACCTTTGATATGTCTTGTTTGAAGTGAGGAGTTTGCATGTGGGGAGGGAGGTAAATGTTTGGGAAGAAGAGACAAGACAGTGGCAGAAAGGATTATAGTTTACAAATCTTCACTTCTTCCCTATAACAGGATATCATGTCTATGCACTTTACTGTGTTTCTTGGCAGTGCTTCCTTGAAGACTATGTGGAGTATACATCATTCTTCCACTGCCTTTAGCATAGACATAAAGCTTGTGTTGGTCAATGAAATATTAATGGATGTAATATAAGCAAAGGCTTTAAATATGTCTACCTAGGCTCAGTGTGATGGCTCTGACTGTAATCCTAGCACTTTGGGAGGCCAAGGCAGGAGGATCATTTAAAGCCAGGAGTTTGAGACTAGCCTTTGCAATGTAGCAAGACCACATTTCTACAAAAAAATTTAAAAATTACCCAGGTGTGGTGGCATGGGCCTATAGTTTCACCTACTCTGGAGGCAGAGGCAAGAGGATTGTTGAGCCCAGGAATTTGAGACTGTAATGATCTGTGATTATACCACTATACACCAATCTGAAAGACAGAATGAAAACTATCTTTAAAATTGTTATATGTGTGTGTGTGTGTGTGTGTGTGTGTGTGTGTGTGTGGATGCATAAATTTTGGCTTATCATAGCCTCTTGTGCTCTTGTGTTTTGGTCATTCACCATAATAAGATTATGCTTGGATAGCTGCGGGTTCCAGAGTAGAAGACACGGAGCTAACTTTAATCTGAACCACATCCTAAATAGAGCTGCCCCAGGAGACATGCAGAACTTTGACCAATAAATAAATAAATGATTATTAAGATTGTGGAATTATTTGTTACACAGTATTAGCTTGGCAGATTTTTGACTAATATTATTATACAATTTAAATTGCACATGAACTATATCATCATTACTTAAAGAAAGACTCAGAGTATTTAAGTGACCTTATCAAGATGATATATTAATAAAGAGATGGTCAGGATATAAACCTGCTTCAGAATGCAAAACTGGAAAAGTTTTTTTATTCCATTATACGTAACTGTCTTTTTAAAATTTTTAGTCATTGAACACAGTGGAGTGAGAACAGTAACACAGACATTAATTGAGGGGGTAGGTAATGATAATTAAATTAGAGTAAAATGAGAAAACAGGGTTAGAATTAAAGATGGTCAAAAGAATGGAGTAGTATATAACAGATAATAAGAGGAAATTCAGGATATTTGAATTTTGAGGTGTTTCCAAGATGTCCTTTTTACAGTGCTATGGCCAGTAGGATAAACAATTTAGCAAAAAGGTAACAGGTGTCCTTCACTGTGATAAATAAGACAAACATTTTGGCAAAAGTTCTTTTTCTTCAGACAATTTACACACTAAAATCTTTCTAACCAATATTTAGTGATTTTATCTTTGGGAACTATATATCTAATTTATTTAGATATATAAAGCAACAGCAAACGTTTAAGAGTTCTATGGTTTATCCTGTCTGTCAGACATGTATTTACTTTCAAATTCTTACTGTTTGTCT
>NW_012149152.1:881393-882928 GCF_000956105.1 Propithecus coquereli | reverse complement strand
CCATATGAGGGTGGTTTTCTCTGTGGGTTCTCAGTTCTGTTCCATTGGTCTATGCCTCTGTTCCTGTGCCAGTACCATACTGTTTTAGTTACTATAGCCTTGTAGTATAGTTTGAAGTCTGGTAATGGGAATTGGAATAAGACAAAGATGCCCATCATCACCAATTCTATTCAACATAATGGTAGAATTCCTAACCAGAACAATCAAGCAAGAGAAAAAAATTAAGGTTATCCAAGTTGGGAAAGAGGAGGTCAAACTATCAGTTTTTGCTTAGGATATGATCTTATATCTAGGAAACCCCAAAGATTCCACCAAGTGACTCCTGGAATTGATAAATAAATTCAGCAAAGTCTCAGGTTACAAAATCAATGTACACAAATCAGTGGCATTCCTATACACCAATAATGGTGGAGAATCAAATCAAAGACTCAATAACATTCCCAACTGCCACAAAGAAAATAAAATATCTAGAAATATATTTAACTAAGGAGGTGAAAGATCTCTACAAAGAGAACACCAAAACACCGAGGAAAGGAATCACAGATGATACAAACCAATCCATATCATGCTCATGGATTGGTAGAATCAACATTGTTAAAATGTCCACACTACACAAAATGATTTACAGATTCAATGCAATCTTGATAAAAATACCAATTTCATATTTCACAGAACTGAAAAAAGTAATTCTAGCTTTGTTTGGAACCTGAAAAGAGCCCAAATAGCCAAAGTAATCTTAAGAAAAGGAAAGAAACCTGGAGGCATCATATTACCAGACTTCAAACTATACTGAAAAGTTTAATTTAAATAGTTGTATTGTTACCAAGAAATACTATGGAAGAATAAGCTTTTTATACAAGTCTCCACTAATGAAAGCAATTTGGTTCATATGGCCATGTTTAGAGTTTCTATTGTTAAGCATTTAGGTAGGTAGTTACACATGATATCTGTTTATCTGTCAAAGTCCATTCAAGAGACACAAACCATACTTGGAATTTTGAAGAGGAAAAATTTCACATGCAGAATTGTTAAATAGGTAGTTGAAAGTTAAAGGAAAATGATAAGATGTACAGAAGTAGTAAATGTATAAATCAAGTGCTACTATTCCTAGAGCTGAAAAAAACGTGAATAAGGAAGGAATTAATTTAGAATATCTCCCTACCCTGATCTTAAATTCAGAGAGCTCTTTGGAGAAAGTATGGCTACCACAGAAACATGAGCATTCTCATGGTTAAAAAAACAAAACAAAACAAACAAACCAAAAATCTGGCCAGAAATTGCAGGCCAGAGCTCAGGAGTGGCCTGTTGATGGGATAAACTTGTTGAATGGTGAGGACCATGGCTAGCTTATGAAGGTCCCTAAAGTGAGTGCTATTAGACCTCCCAAGTGCTAATTTGCTATCTGTCATGCCCTCAAAAACAGGACACTAGAGCAGGAAACCCTTTCTTCTGGTAGCGTCCCTCCATTTCTTTCTATTGACAAAGCCTAACATTGAGATAGTTACAAAGGAGAAATGTCTACAGGGCACAGCTTT
>NW_012149152.1:878108-881343 GCF_000956105.1 Propithecus coquereli | reverse complement strand
GCCCACAAATTTGATAACATAGAAGAAATGATACAATTTCATTAAGGAAACAATCTTCCAGAACACACACAAAGAAATAAATAATCAAAATAGACATATATCTATTAATAAGATTGAATCAATTATTAAAAATCTTCTAAAGCTGAAAGCACCAGGCCCAAATGGATTCACTGGTCAATTCTATCAAACATTTAAGAAGGAAAATATGCAACTCTCTACAATCTCTTTCAGAAGATAAAGCTGAAAGAATATGTTCTAATTCATTCTATGAGCCCAGAATCACCTTAATATCAAAAATAGATATTACAAGAAAACTACAGACCAATATTACTCATAAACATAGATGCAAAATCTTCAACAAAATATTTAAAAATCAAGTTTCCTCCTTTGCCAGCAAAGTAATAAACATTCCTCATCCCCAAAACACTTGTGCTTGTTCTTCTGATCTGGCCCTATGGACAAATGCCAAGTTGTCAGTAACACACCATATCCTAGAAAGTCTTAGAATCTTTACAGTCACCTGGCATATGTCACATATTTTCTTAATCATTAAATAAATCTTCATAGGCATAGTAACTTTCTTTTCTATTTTTTTCTTTCATGTGTAACAAACATTTGCTGGTGAAGCAGCTCAGGAAATTTTACTACCAAATATGACTCCTCGTTGTAAAGAGTGTTTTGAATTAAAGGCTCTTAGAGATTAACAGGCCCTTTGAAGAGGCTTTACTTCTATCCGCATAAACTGGACTGACCTGATCAAAGGATCAAAGGGAGCAATTGACTTTCCTTTCTCTTGTTAGAACTGGTTCCCCTCGGCCCCAGGAACAGAGAGGCAGAGTCACCTCACTGAGGCTGCAAATGGCAAAGGAGTTTATTGGCTAGCTCGAGCTAGGGTCCAAGTCCCAGAGCACCAACACAGTGGCCTCCCTATGAACCAGGACCCCGCCCTGGGGTAAAAGTGAAGCTTTTATACTTTCTTTTGCACACGACACACCGGTGGCACACGACACGCAGGTTCCACACGACACGCTGGGCATACCATCCCCCCTCCCCCCGTAGTCCATTTGTTCCTTTGAAAGTGGCAGATTGTTTTGACTCCTGATTGGTTGGCTCCAAGCCTCGGGGATTTTCAATTTTCGCGCCGGGGCCAGTTTTGGTCCGCGTTTCGGTTTCGGGGGAAACTGAAACTTAGGCCTATTTCAGGAAATTCAGCTTGTCATGGAGTCACTCCTGCTCTCACTCCTATATTTAACAAACAACTAAAAGCAAGCACAGTTACAGAAGCAAATGGCATTAGTTACAATCAAAGAGAACACATTTTTCTAATCTCAAACAATTTGTTTCACACAAAACAAAGTACATTCTCCTACTATCAATTCCTGTCTTTCACTCTCCCTATTATCTCAATATATTGCAGGAAAGAAGACCAAGAATGCAACCAGACCTGGCCCAAATCATTGAAATATAATACCTGTCCTAGGTTAATTTACAAGTAAATCTGGTTTCCCATCCATTTGTCCTCCCCAACACCGATTGTAACCCCTAAGCAGAATTACCTGCACTCCTCATTTCCCCTCCCCTCCAAAAAGGCATGTATAAAAATATCTGAACTTCATTGAGATATTGAGTAATCACTCTGTGATTCTCCCCATGCACATGGTAACTAAACCTTTCTCTTATTAATCAGCCTTAATTGTGAATTGATCTACCAGCAAACTTTCGGGGGAAAGAGCAAATTTCCCCTCACCCTTACAATGGCTGTAAAAATTCAAAGAATTTGAAATTCATTAAAAAGTGGTAGTAGTTACTCTCTGCAAAATCAAACCTTGTTAAATCCGTATTCCGTATCCTTCCAGTGAGATAAAAATGTGTGTATATGTATGCATGTATATGTGAGTGAATCGGTGCTTGACCATATTTTTATTACATAAAAGAAATTCCCCACTATACATTGTTCATCATTTTGTTACTGAAAGCTCGGCCACTTGTCCATAAGGCCGAATAATGAGGACAAGCAGTTTGAGGAGGAAGGAAAGATAGAGTTTACTTTGTTGACAGAGGAGGAAATATGATAGACCTTCTCATCTTAAAATCCCAAATTTCCTAAACATAGGCAGAAATACAGAGCTTTTAAAGGGAGGGTACTCAGCCTCAGGCAGTTACTGTGGTTAACTATTCTAATGGTCCCACCTCTGCCAAAGACAAAGCCTCCTGTGAACTCAGCCAGCCGCCCACCTGGAAGGGGTGGGGCTGGCACCACCTAGGAGTTTTAACAAAAGACTTAACCTGTCTCAGGGATGCAGGCCAAAATCCACTTCCCAAAAGAGTGAGGGAGGTTTTAAAAGACAGAAAATCTTTTTGCCCCTTTTTTCCCCAGGCCATTCCCTCTGTTACATATTCCCCGCTCTCAATATTTTCCTTCCACATCTGTGGGAGGAGGGGTGACCACTCCGTTACTATTTTGCTTTTCCTTTCCACTTAAAAATATATCTTAGGCACATTCCCATATCTACAAATACTGATCTCCTTTATTTCTTTGAATAATTACAGAGGTTTTTGTTGTATGTAGATAACATACATCATTTAAACAATTACACAGTAATGGAAATTTAGATTATTTTAAAATTTCTGTCATTGAAAAAATGCTGCAATAAAGTCTTCACATAAATAACCTGTCATTTTTTGACAGTGTATCCAGTGGATAAAGTCCCAGCAAATATTCAAAGGATGCATACTTTTTACAATAGATAGCGACAAATTGCTCTCCAAATGGTTTAGCAATTTATACTTTCATTGACTTTGTGAGGGAATGACAGTTTCTCTGAAAATTCTACAACAGATGTTAACTATTTTTGACAAATGGATAAATGAGAAATGTTATCATATTCCTTATGGTTTTTGTTTGTTTGCATTTTCCCGATGACTTGCTCTTAGGCTAGATTGCTTTTGGAAGTGAGCAGCTTGAGGCAGTATGCATGCAATAAAAGATCACATCATAGAGGAAGTTAAGGTCCTACAGGGCAGTTAAGAGTTATAAGGAAAAAATAGATTTAGACCTATTCATGAGAAATAAAATAGATGAATAATCAAGAAATATTCCTAAACTCTCTGGGTAGATAGAATTAATAGCATTTGCCCAGGAAGATATCATAATTGTTATGAATCAGTCTTCTATGTAACAGTTTGTCGCTTTCCAAATGAGATTGTCTTTGTAGATACCCTATCTCTGGTTTGC
>NW_012149152.1:876954-878058 GCF_000956105.1 Propithecus coquereli | reverse complement strand
TCAATATTCACTTTGAGCATCAATGTTCTAATTATACCAATTAAAAGACAGAGAATATCAGAGTGGATCAAAAAGTAAAGACCTAGCAACTATATGTTACATACAATAAACTCACTTTCAATATAAAGACATACATGCAAAAAAGTAAATGAATAGAGACAGATCATGCTAACACTAATCAAAAGAAGTCAGGAGTAGCTATATTATTTCAGACAAAGCAGATGTCAAAGAAAATAAAGTTATCAGGGATAAAGAGGGGTGTTACATAATAATAAAGGGGTCACTTCTTCACAAGAGATAATAATTCTTAACTTGTAACAACACAGCATCCTAACAACACAGCATCAACATACATGAGGCAGAAACTGATAGAATTAAAGGAGAAACAGATGAATCTACTATTTTAGTTAGAGGCGTCAACACTACTCTATTAGAAGAGTAGCAAGTAGAACATCTGTAAGGACATAATTGAACTTCTTTGGTTGGAATGTTTGCATTCCCCCAATGCCCAAATTTAAATGTTGAAATCCTAACACCCAAGGTGATAGTATTAGAAAGTGAGGCCTTTGAGAGGAGTTTAGGTAATGTGAAGACACAGAGAGAAGGTACTGTCTATGAACCTAATGAGATTAGTGACCTTATAAAGGGACTATGTAAGGACACCCCTTACCCCTTCTACCATGTGAGGACACAGTGAAAAAGTGCCATCTATGAACCAGAAAATGGGCCCTCACCAGACACTGAATCTGCCAGAGACTTGGTGTTGGGACTTCCCAGCTCCGGAATTGTGAGAACTACATTTCTGTTGTTTATAAGCCACTTGGGCTATGGTATTCCATTATAGCAGTGTGAACAGACTATGAGCTCAGCAACACCATCGACCAATAAGATATAATTTATATGTATAGACTACTTCATCGAACAGCAGAATATACATTCTTCTCCATCTTACATAGAACATTCACCAAGATAGACCACATTCTGTGCCATCAAATACATCTTAAAAAATTTAAAAAAATAGAAATCTTACAATCTCTGCTCTCAAACCACAGTGGGATTAAACTAGAAATCAATAGCATAAAGATAACTGGGAAATCCCAACAA
>NW_012149152.1:868165-874013 GCF_000956105.1 Propithecus coquereli | reverse complement strand
GTGCCAGGCATCATAACAGGTGTTTTTTATATATTAATTCACAAAGTCCTAGTAAGTAAATATTATTATCCCTACTTTTTACAGAGAAAATAAAGACTTAGAAATTAAGTTATTTCCCTGAGGTCACATGTTTAGAAATCAGCGAAATTTATATTCCAGTATATGTTTGTCTAACATCAAACACATGAAATTTTCACTGTGCTGTACTGCGTAGTCAAGTGTTAAATTCTGTTGTATAGATAAGAGATGACACGAGTGAAGAAAAGGGCTTTCAACAGCCAGACTTGCCCCCTGCCCCTAATGATTCAGAAAACCATTGGAAAGACACATATGCCTTTCCTCAAATCAACTCCTAAGCTCCCTGTTATTAACTCCTTGTAACCTTAGCTTGTCTCGTTCATTCCCAAACCTCTATCTTATTATTCATTTTCTGTTTAAGTAGTCTACTTAGTCCTTGGGTATGATGCATACCTTCTTATTCCCTTTGGCATCTGTGGCAGCAGCATTGATATTCCAGAAGCAGCATTCAGCTAAACATTTAGTCTGATCAGGTGGGAAATGTGTGTGTTTTCAGGCCTGGGTTGTCATTCTGAAAGGGCATTAGTCAGTGGACTTACTATATTTAACCTCCTATGTCTCCTCCTCCTTCATTATGAAGGAACATAGATAAACTTGTTGAATGGTGAGGACCATGGCTAGCTTATGAAGGTCCCTAAAGTGAGTGCTATTAGACCTCCCAAGTGCTAATTTGCTATCTGTCATGCCCTCAAAAACAGGACACTAGAGCAGGAAACCCTTTCTTCTGGTAGCGTCCCTCCATTTCTTTCTATTGACAAAGCCTAACATTGAGATAGTTACAAAGGAGAAATGTCTACAGGGCACAGCTTTAGTATCACAACATGGGACAAAGAAGGGGGATTTGGAAAGGGGAGGAACAAATCAATAGCTGGCACAACATGCATCATGGAGATCAGACATGCACCATGGCATACTTTCCTACTTCTTTTTCGGATGTTTTCTTTTTTTGGAACAGAGCCAAATGTAGCTTCTTCTTATTTTATGGTCACATTTTGAACAATTTAAAACACATAGTAGGAAGAAAGAGAATAAAAACCTGTCAAAACGGCTCAGAGTCAACCCCAGGATCCTGACTGAGTCACAGATACCTTATAGCAACTTATATAGAGAGCTCTCCCATTATAATGAGATATGAGCTTAATTAATTCAATAATCATTCATGAAATTATCAGAAAAATGAGATGACATGAATGTCTTATTTAGTCACATGTTTCTGTAAGTACTTACATTTGGATTTAATTGTTCACTTCTCTCTATAAAGAAGCAAGATGAATAAAGTGAGATGGAGTATATGCAGCTTTCTTCAGCCTGCTTTTATGGAATAGGGAACATTTCTAAAAATTTAGTGTTAGATTAACTTTCTGTTTGCCTCATTTCCATATGATTAATTGCATGATTCTTCACCAGAACAGTTTATCCTATATACCATGTGGGGAGAATTAATGCAGATATCCAGCTAATCAAGGTAGAAAACAATCTTTCATTACTTGGGTTTTTAAACTTTTTTAAAATTCAAATCAGCTCAATTATGTTTTTCTCAAATTAATAAACTTTACTTTATAAAGCAATTTTAGGTTCACAGCAACACTGAGTGAAAAACATAGAGTTTATATATAACACTTGTTCCCAAACACACACACACAACCTTCCCCACTATTGACATCCTGCACCAAGAATGGTACGTTTGTAAAAATAGATGAACCTACATTAATACATCATTATCAGCCATAGTTTACATCAGGGTTCACTCTTGGTGTTGTACATTCTATGGGGTTTGAAAAATGCATGACATGTTTCCATCATTGTAGTATCATACGGAAGAGTTTCACTCTCCTGAAAATCCTCTGTGCTTCACCTATTCATCCCCTTGACTCTTGGCAACCACTGAACCTTTTACTGTCTTCATAGTTTTGCCCATTCCAGAATGTCATATAGTTAGAATGTAAGTAGTATGTAGCCTTTTAAGATTGGCTTCTTTTACGTATTATATGCATTTGTTTCTTCCATGTCTTTCATGGCTTGATATCTCATTTACTTTTGGTGCTGAAAAGTATTCCTTTGTCTGGATATACCACAGTTTATTTATCCATTCACCTACTGAAAGATTTCTTGGTTGCTTCCAAGTACTTGCAGTTATGAATAAAGCTGCTATAAATATCTGTGTGTTGATTTTGGGGTAGATATAATTTTTCAATTCATTGCATAAATGCCAAGGAGCATGATTTCTGGACTGTATAATAAGAGTATGTTTAATTCTGTAAAAGAAAACACTAAATTATCTTTCAACGAGGCTATACCATTTTGCATTCCCACCAGCAATGAATGAGAGTTCCTGTTGCTTCATATCCTCACCAGCATTCGGTATTGTCAGGGGTTCTGGATTCTGGCCATTCCAACAGGTATGTAGTAGCATCCTCATTTCCGTTTTAGTTTGCAATTCCCTAATGACATAAGGTGTTGAACACCTTTTCATATGCTTACTTGCCATCTTAGTATCTTCTTTGGTGAAGCAGCTATTCAGCTTTTTGCCCATTTTTTAATTAGGTTGTTTATTTTCTTATGGTTGAGTTTTATCAACCAAAGTACCTTTCTATAATTAAATGATTATTTTAATGTGTTCTATAAAAGTGAAATTTCTTCCTTATTCCCCTTCCTTAATAACTATGTAGAGGAAAAGAAAAATAACAAGGAATAGATAAGGATAAAAGAAGGTCGAAACATGTAGTGACATTTGCAGAGGATGCGTTACTAAACAAAATAGGTACAATGACTATTAATAATATTAGTACTATTATTAATAGTAGTAGCAGCTATTACTATGTATTGAATTGTTATCTTGTGCCAGGCATCATAACAGGTGTTTTTTATATATTAATTCACAAAGTCCTAGTAAGTAAATATTATTATCCCTACTTTTTACAGAGAAAATAAAGACTTAGAAATTAAGTTATTTCCCTGAGGTCACATGTTTAGAAATCAGCGAAATTTATATTCCAGTATATGTTTGTCTAACATCAAACACATGAAATTTTCACTGTGCTGTACTGCGTAGTCAAGTGTTAAATTCTGTTGTATAGATAAGAGATGACACGAGTGAAGAAAAGGGCTTTCAACAGCCAGACTTGCCCCCTGCCCCTAATGATTCAGAAAACCATTGGAAAGACACATATGCCTTTCCTCAAATCAACTCCTAAGCTCCCTGTTATTAACTCCTTGTAACCTTAGCTTGTCTCGTTCATTCCCAAACCTCTATCTTATTATTCATTTTCTGTTTAAGTAGTCTACTTAGTCCTTGGGTATGATGCATACCTTCTTATTCCCTTTGGCATCTGTGGCAGCAGCATTGATATTCCAGAAGCAGCATTCAGCTAAACATTTAGTCTGATCAGGTGGGAAATGTGTGTGTTTTCAGGCCTGGGTTGTCATTCTGAAAGGGCATTAGTCAGTGGACTTACTATATTTAACCTCCTATGTCTCCTCCTCCTTCATTATGAAGGAACATACCCATCCATCTGCATTTCTCTATGGTAGGATTATTCAATCTTAGCGCTAAAAAATCTTGGACTAAATAACTTTTGTTGGCAGGGGTGCGGGGAGTGCTGTCCTGTGCATTGCAGGATGTTTAGCAATATTCCTGGCCTCTACCCACTAGATGCCAGCAGCACAGCCCCGCTTCCAGTTGTGACAACCAAAAATGTCTTTGCACATTCCTAAATGTCTCCTGAGGGACAAAATTGTTCCCAGTTGAGAACCGCTGTTGTAGAAACATGAAAAACCCATGGATAACTGTCTCCTTATAATTCCATTTTCATTTTCATCCTTGGTGACCTCTGAAGTAGGCATTGAAGAATAAGTCCTCCAGGGTACATGGGACAGGGAGTTGTAGAGATTGTTGTTATCGTTAATTTTGCTGACCAGATATTTCAGAATCTTCACCATCTAGATGTGTGGGCCAATTGTACTTGCTGATCCATGTGGTTGAGTGAGGTATCTGACTAGTCATGGCCATGAGTTGTAAGAAAAACATCAGTCTCCCTTGGACTAGAACATTTAATTTCTGATGCAAAACGTAACGCTCCACCTGACTTTTTTTTCGTCTCTAGATTAGTGTTCACAGGCATTCAAAAGGGTAGCTGATTTGTCTGTTTGTGTTACTAAGTGACTACGATGAGCAGAACACCCCTACTGACACTCAGTAGTCATATATGATGAGTGAGAAAGAAATCATTGCTTTAAACAACTGAGATTTTGAGGATTACTTCTTATAGAAACTGTTTCTAAACCTGTTATGGAGACTGGTAGCTAGAATTAGGATATTATCATAATTTTAAAAAAACAAAAACCTAAAATATGTGGTGGAGTACAAGCAGAAATACAACTGTTACTGGGAGCTGGAAAGATTGTGATCCATGTTATAGAGAGGTAAAATATTTGGTAATAGTTTTGTTTGTGATGAGTTGGAAAAAAAGATATTATGCTTTAGGGGTAGAGGTTGAAAAAAAGAATGATGACAGTGTATTGGCTTCTGTTTGACTGCATTTGATATGGTTACTCTAAGAAAAAAACAAATCTTGCTTTTGCAAACAGAATTAAACAGAATGGACAGAGTTTAGGAATTTAGGGTCTTGAAGATTTAGACACGGCAACTTCTCAATACTAAGCAGAAAAATATAAAATTGAGAAATGCTCTCTGCAAGAAAGGCAAGTTAGAGCTCAGCATCATGGAACATGTCAAATCTAGGGTATATCCAGAAAGCCATGATCAAAATCTTCGGATGGTTTGAAATTGTTAGGGAATCTTAACAGTAGAACAACTTTTTGTTTGAGATTTGAGAATATTGCTATCTCACCAAACTGATAGGCTTAGAATATTCCCACTAAACCCAGGAAAGGAGGCATGTCTAGAAAAGATTTATGCATATGATAATGACACATAGAACTGCACAAGATCAGATGAGTAAGAAACTAAGTTTTCGAAGCTAAGTTTTGAAGAATCTGTCTGCCAAAGACACATGAGACCAAGCTAAAAATGTTTTTGATTGTATGTACAGAAATCCTTAGGACCTAAACCTTTTACAAACAGGATTGTACAAGAACTATAAAAAATGTCCCCACCTCCCTGTTTCATGTTTTCCACCTACTTCAGACGTGGCCAAGGATGAGCATGAAAACAGGAGTATAAGGAGACAATTCTCTGTGGGTTTCTCATGTTTCTGTTTGTCTTGATAGTAGATGCATCAACTGCCTTTGTTTTGGACTGTCTTAGCAAAGTTTTTCGTAGAGTTAACAGCTTTGGAAGATCAAAATAATGTCTCTTCAGGCAAAAGTCAGGAATGCTTACTGTCCAATACAATAAATGTAACATCTCCCTCTAGGTCAGACATGCTTACTGCCCATTATCAAAGACTAGAGTTCTCTAAGTTCATGGTTCGCCTTCTGTGATGCAACCCACTGTGTGTGAAGAGATCATCTGGCCCTGTTTGCCTCCCTCTGTGAGAACTGGGGCTCCAGGAACAGGCACATGAAAATGCTGATATTCTGGCTAGTGCTATTGCTGTGAATACTAAACTCCTTTGTATCAGTCCCAAAAGTCTCATATTTTCCACCAGCGTGTATGAAACTGTGGCAGGCTAACTTGTTAGTTTGTAAGTATGGTACAACTTCAGACCCTCCACAGCAATAGTCACACACACATGCATACACACACATGCACACTCTCACACACTGCACGAGGAAATTTCTTGAATAGGATGGAGGTAAATCCTAAAAA
>NW_012149152.1:863218-863801 GCF_000956105.1 Propithecus coquereli | reverse complement strand
AGGGACAAGTCTCTTATTAGCTCTACTTTATTTCACTTTTTTGAGGGTGAATGGGGGGGATAATGCTCAGTTTTTGATTGCTTTTGAATAAATATAAAATAAGAAGAAATGTCTCACAGGAATGAATGAGACTAGATAAAAATTACCTTGAATGTAATTGAAGGAAAATACTGTCCAAACATAATCCATTATTACAGCATATGCTGTGACATTGTTAACTATTCATAAGCATCAGCAGGTAACCCTGTTACAAATATAAAGGATACAAGACAGCCCCTGGGCGTGGATGCTTTACTTCCTGATTCCTGACAATATCTATGTTATTTTAGCAAGGAAGAAGGATGGAATATCTGTTAGTTTGGCAACCAACACATCGTCCATACTTATCATACATAAGCATATTTAACTGGAGAAATTAAATACAGTTAACAATGAGATGAATTTGTTATTAATAATATTGAAAATAAGTATGTGTAAAAGATATTTCAGCTAAATGCAGTAAAAGAAAGCAGAATGCTAGTAAAATCAAATTGAATTTAAATTAGTCTGGTTAAAGATATTTCTGTATTCTGATGTTCATAAC
>NW_012149152.1:859477-861978 GCF_000956105.1 Propithecus coquereli | reverse complement strand
CATGGCCTTTCCTCTGCATGTGGGCTGAGAGAGAAAACTCCCAGTGTCTCTTCCTCTTCTTATAAAAACATCAGTCCTATCGGACCGCACTCTTATGACCTCATTTAACCTTAATTATTCTTTAAAGGTCCTATCTTTACCTATAGTCACATTGGGGTTTAGAGCTTCAAAATATGAATAATTGGGGGACACGATTCAGTCCATAACATTCTGCCCTCCCCCCCTGCAATGCATGTCCTTTCCACATGTAAAAGACCTTCACTTCATCACAGCAGTCCAAAGTCTTAACTCATGTTAGTACAACTCACAAGTCTAATGTTCAAAATGTTGTCTAAATATAATCTCAATCTGTGCAGCTGCTACTGTCACCTCTGTGGGGATACCCTGGGTAGAGCAATCCCGACAAGACCAGCCTCAGTGAGGAGGGTCTTGCCCAGCTCCCAACTCAAACATCCTACAACTATCTGGTGAACAACACAACAATTCTTCACACAACAACACAACAATTGTGTTGTTCACCAGATAGTTGTAGGATTGAGCAGAGGCAGTCACAGACAAAAAGAACAAATCAGAACAGCTGTATTATAGTCTTCTAGTGAACACGTCCCTCCTCTGTTGTGTCCATATTCCAGCGTAGGAGGGGGTAAATGCCATCTAGGGGTTTCCCTTTCTTCTAATCAAGCAGGAGAGTTCCCAGCAAGGAACAGGTGCCCTGCAAACCTATTAGCTCTGAGTTAAGAAAAGAAGTTTCAGATGAGAAAAAACTAAGCTGGGCACAGTGGTTCAGCCTGTAATCATAGCACTTTGGAAGGCTGAGTTGGGAGGATTCCTTGAGGGCAGGAGTTCAAACTCAGATGAGAAGAAATGAGCAAAAGAACCCTGGCAACATGAAAAATCAAAACAGATTGACAACTCCAAGAGATCACAATGGCGCTATAGCAGTGAACATCAACTACAAGGAAATTGTGAAAATGACAAAATGGAATTCAGAATGTGGAATAAAATGAATGGAATTGAAGAGAAATTGAAAACCAATAAAAAGAAGCCAAAAAATTATTTCAGGAAATTAATGAAAAAATAACTAAAGAACTAGACAACACAAGGAAGGATATAATAGAACATAAAGAAATGAAAGCATCATTTAAGAAATTTCAAAACACAGCAGAAAGTTTCAGAAACAGATGAAACCAAGAAAAAGAAAGTATCTCAGAGCTTGAAGACAAGGCTCTCGAGCTAACCCAGTCATTTAAAGAGGCAGAGAAAAGAACAACAAAGGCAGAGCAATCACTTAGAAAGATATAGGAATATGCGAACCAAAGTAGCATACAAAATATAGATATCTCTGAGGGAAACAAAAAAGATGTAAAAGCATGGAAAATCTATTCAAGGGAATTATTGAGGAAAACTTTTCTGTTATTGCCAGAGATCCTGATATCCAGATACAAGATGATCATCAAACATGGGGAAGATTTGTAGCAAATGGGACGTTTCCAAGACACATAGTAATCAACCTGACCAAATTGAAAATGAAAGATAAAAATCTATAAGCAGTTAGATGTAAGCAACAACTGACCTACAAGGGTCAACCCATCAGTCTAACAGCATACTTCTCAGTGGAACCCTTATAAGCCAGAAGGAGTAGGCCCCATTTTCAATCTTTTTATACAGAACAACTGCTGCCAGCCTAAAATTTTGTATCCTGAAAAATTAAGTTTCACTATTGATGGAGAAATTAAGTCTTTTCCAGACAAGCAAACATTGTCGTGAATATGTCATGACCAGACCTACCATGCAGGAAATACTCAGAACTGCATTGTACATGAATCAGCACAATAGACACCCACCAGTGTAAAATCACCCAAAATAGCCAAATCTCACAACTCCTGTAAAAAAAAAAAAAATAGCACAAGAAGAAAAATAAAGCAACCAACTACTACCCATTATGATGAACAGAACAGAATCACACATATCAAGTCTATTTCTTAAAATTAATGGCTCTAATGTGCCACTCAAAAGATATAGGTTGGCTGAATGAATGAAAAAACACAACCAAAGTATCTGCTGCCTCCAGGAGACACATCTAAACCACAAGAATGCAAATAGGCTCTAAGTGAAAGGATGGAAAAAAATATTCCATAAAAATGGAAATCAAAAGAGAGCAGGCATAGCCATTCTCATATCAGACAAAATTGATTTTAAGTCAATAATGATAAAAAAAGACAAAGCCAATCATTGTATAATGGTAAAGGGAGCAATTCAGCAAGAAGACATAACACTCATAAATATATATGTACCTAACATAGGAGCTCACAGATACATAAAACAAATTCTACTAGAGCTAAGCAAGAAAATAAACAATAGCATTGTAATTGCAGGGGACTTCAACACCTGTCCAGTTCTAATCAACACATGTGATTAGAGCTGAACAGATCATTAAAGCAAAAAATAAATAAAGAAACACTGAACTTAAATGGAATCCTAGAACAAATGTATCTAACAGA
>NW_012149152.1:856912-857387 GCF_000956105.1 Propithecus coquereli | reverse complement strand
ACAAGATTATAGTAACCAAAACAGCATGGAATTTACACAAAAATAGAGACATAGACCAGTGTAATAGAATAGAGAACCCTGATATGAAACCATCTACCTACAGCCATCTGGTCTTTGACAAAGCAGATAACAATCCACTTTGGGGAAAAGAATCCCTATTCAATAATTCAATAAATAGTGCTGGGAAATTTCAATAGCCACATGCAGAAGAATGAAACAGGATCCCTAACTTTCACCACTTACAAAAATTAATTCAAAATGGATAAAAGACATAAATGTAAGGCATGAAGCCATTAAGAATTGTAGAAGGAAATGTAGGAAAAACTCTTCTAGACAAAGGTCTAGGCAAAGAATTTAGGACTAAGACCCCCATGGCAATTACAGCAGAAACTAAAATAAATGGGACTTGATTGAATTAAAAAGCTTCTGTACGGCCAAAGAAATAATAAACAGAGCAAATAGACAACCTACAGAA
>NW_012149152.1:852540-855964 GCF_000956105.1 Propithecus coquereli | reverse complement strand
TAGGTAAAACTTGAAGTATGATTTATTCTGAGGCAAAACCCCTTTCCAATTATGAATCAGTAGAACCAGACAAGATCTTTTACTTCCAAAATATAATGGCAGAAAAAGCATAGAATAGATATTTCAATTCCAAAGGGAGAAATCAGATAGAGGAAAGGGGTGATGAGTTCCATATAACTCCAAAACTTAACACAGCAAATTCCATCAGATCTTAAGGCTCAAGAATAACTTTCTTTGTCTGGGTGTTCTGTCCTCCAGACCCACTGGTACAGCAGCCTCACCCCCATGGCCCTAGGTGTGTGTGTGCACACCCCTGCAGCTCTTTATGGTAGCTTTACCCCTGCAACTCTAAAGGGTGGTCCTGCTCCAGCAACTTTTCAGTGTGCCCACATCCCTGAGACACTGAGAAGTATTCTTGCCCTTGAGACACTGAGTAGTGGCATCCTGGCCTGTGAGACCAGAAGGTGGCGTACTCTCTGAATCTGAGGAGAAAACAGCTTTGCTCCCCAGGCCTGTGGTGAGAGTGACAGCACCGATGATCTCTGAATTGCCTTTGGAGTCACATGTTTATAGCCACATATCTTTTATTGTCTCATACTGTAGAATCCCAACAGCTTGCTTTCATTCTGCCCTGTTTTCTCTGACCCTTTCATCCCATCCGGTAGTGTGCCTGCTGGTACAATCCTATCTCTATTCTGGCTTTGTTTGGGATGGCCGATTAAATCTATGGGTAGTCCTTCGTGGAGGGATTGTTCAGCCACACCTTTGGTGCTCTCTCCAGAATCCATTTTCTCATTTTTGCTGTATGGATAGGCTGAGAAGTTTTCCAATCTTCAACTTTTGGTTTCTTTTTGCCTAAAAATTTCTTCAATTTATTTCTCTTTTCTTTCATTTTATTATAAACAGTAAGGAGAAATCAAACTTTACTTTGAAATTCCCTCAGCTTAATGTCTAAGTTTATCATCGACAAATTCTACTTTTCCCAAATTACTATTAATAGAACACAATTCCGTTATTTGTCACTTTATAATAAAGATTGCCTTTCCTCCAGTTTTCAATGACATGTCTCTCATTTCAGTCTAAGACCTAATCAGAACCATTTTAATGTTCATATTACTACCAACATTTTTCATGATGATATATGTATGCTCCAATACAACAGAATCTTTCTCTATGGCTCTCCACTTTTCTCTCTGAGCCCTAATCAGAATTTCCTTCAATGTTCACATTTCTGCCAATAGTCCCTTTAAGACAATCTAGGCTTTATTTTTAACATGCACATCAAAATTCTCCCAGTTCCAAAGACACTTCTACGTTTTAAGTATTTGATACAACAGCACCCGACTCCTCAGTACCAAAATCTGTGTTAGTCTTGAGCTCTGTGTGTATACATGGAAGAAAGACCATGTGACAAAGCACTGAGATATGCAAGCCAGGATAAAAAGGCCTTACCAGAAACCAAACCTGCTGGCATCTTGATTTTGGATTTTCAGAACTATGAGAAATTAAATTGTCCATTGTTTTAGCTATCCAGACTTTGGCATTTTGTCATGGCAACTTCATCAGACTAATACAACAAATGTTATACAACGTTTTAGCAACAGTACAAACACTGCCTTGGCCAGCTAACAGAAAACCTAATATTATTGGCTTGTCTATTATCGCTTGGTGCAAAGAATTTTAACTTGTCTGTCAATCTTTGAGAATTGTAGAAAGATAATGTCAATTTGATTTTCATGCAAAGGTTCAGGTAACAGGTCTTCAATTCAGTGTTAAGATATAGCACTGTAGGCACAGTTTGTGAGACTGTAACAGTAAAGTTGCATAATAAGTTACAACCCTTTTAGAAATAATAAAGAAGAATACAATAATGGTTTTAAAGTTTGCTTCAGCAAGATCATACAACAGGTGCTGTGCTATCATCAGTCTATGAATGTAAACTTGGTAAGGTGAAAAGAAGAAAGGAAAAAACAAATAAGAAGAATGTAGAATAAGGAGGGTATCTTAATCTGAGGCTCTAAGCATTTGAACGGTCTTGTTTTGAAGAGTGTTGATGTAAACTGCTAGCTTGGTGTCATTTTGCAATTGATTAGAAGGAGAGCATGTAGAAAAGCTTGGGCTACTGGCAGATTCAGAGGATTGCAGCAGTTGGAGTCTCTGGTTCAGAATTATGTAGCTGTTGTTCAAGGAGATTTGTGTTTCTGTAATCAGTAGACATAAATGCAAGGATAAATTATTAAAAGTTTTACTGGTGTGTCAATTGCTAAAAGATCCTATCCATCAGGGGTCAAGGATTGTATTTCTCTGATGATGTTTCCAGGAAACCAAGTCTTCATCTTTTAGGTCTTATGAAGTTTGCTTGGTAGGATGTTGGGAAAAAGATGCCCATACCTGTTGATGATAAAACTGAGGGTATTATAGTCCCTTGCATTATTTGATCATGCTCACAACATGACAATGTGTAAGATTGGGGTGATAGTTCTAGTTGCATGTGTGATACTGTGACTAAGAGGAGAAAATCAATGAACTCCAAAGAAACTGTTATCACTGCCCTCAATGTCAAGGGCAGGGCCGTGGGCCAAAAAAGTTCCAGTGTTTCTGAGTTTGGTGAACTTTGAGAATTCTGTTTGTTCTTTCTTCTTTTCCTGAATTATTGCTGATGTTATGAACAGTGGAGTTTTGAGTAGGTGGTAATGCATTGCAGAAATAATTAATGACAGTTTCAGTAAAATAAATAATCACTAGAAAAATAGTCAAGGGACCCCAAATAGGAAACACAAAATTGAATAGCTATTCTGCTTCTGTAAGAACCATAGATCTTTGACAGGGAAAGGCTTTAATTTTTCCTAAAAAAATATCTCACAATCAGAACATAGCAGAAATCTTCTAACAGAGGTTAATCATATAAAGCTGCTTTGATGTGTTTAAGTGGAGGGTAATGTTTTGACTCTCGCCTATGTCCCAAATTAAAATTTTGCCAGGATTAAATTCTTGGCAGGTAAGGCAGAAGCTGCCACCTTTCTCAGCAATTTTGTCAAATTTACCCACTAGTGTGGATTAAGAATGAGAACCAGTTTAATTTTGGGGTGGGTGATATCACATAAGAGTTTAGCAGGATTCCACGGAAGATTCTCTAGCACTACCAGGTGGTCATTAAAGGCATGTCTTCCTGTAACTTATATGCAGATCATATATGAGAATTTGTTTTTATTTCAACATCAATTTAGGCCTGTATGAATTTCCACAGAATCTTAGATTTTGGGAGGTATCATGAAACAAATGCCTTTGCAAAGATAATCTGCTGGTTACAATAAATAAACAGGAATTATCTCTTAGTCTTTATAGCACATTTTCCTTGAGTGAGCTTCAGTCTTTAAAATAGCAGAAGGGTACAAAGACATTATTTAACCAGATGTTCATTTTG
>NW_012149152.1:840823-851669 GCF_000956105.1 Propithecus coquereli | reverse complement strand
TAAGATAATATTTCAATTTGATCTTTCTTCTTGCTACTTCTCTCTTTAAGCATGCTTGTTTTTCTACTCAGAGAAACTTTTGAGTTTTGACTCTCAAGAGCATCAATTAATCTTCTGTGGTACAATCTTTTTTTTCCTCTCTATAAAAATATTAATTAAGATTTTAAAGTTTTCTGTGTCTAGTACTAACTTTGCCTCTTTAGATGTTACCTTTTTGGTTGCTGAATTTTGTATTTCCTAGTTTTTCTTAAAAATTTGGCATGGCAAACCCAAACGCGTACATAAGATGCTCTTTAAGTATGCTAAAGCCTATATGCAGGGACTGTGAGGGAAAAACAATATGGGAAGTTGGAGAAAGTACCCTAGTACCTTGCATTTGGGGCATGGCTACTCCCTGTTATTTCTGGCATTTTCTAGGCATTTAGGAATCTTCTCTGTTGACCTATGGAATTTCTAAAAATCGTGGCACCAACTTAACAATTTTATAATTCTGAGTTGAGGCCTCTTCTTTCTCAGACTGGAAGTGGTCTCTACCTCATCTACCTTAAAAACGTGTCCCCTCCTGAACTCTGGAGCTTCGTCTTTCTTCAGCTCTGAGGCCCCTTCCTCTTAGGCATTCGGTGTCTTCTCCTACAGTCGGCATCTGTAACTTCTTCAATGAGAAACAAACAAACAAATGAATTTGGTGGTCATACTGTTCTTGTCTTAACTTCATGCTTTGTACCACATTATTGCCCTGAAAGTTCAAGGCCTTTTTGTAATCCCAAACTCAAGTCTGATGTTCCTGATTGAAAGGCTGAACTTTTCCTCTTCCAAAAACTCAGTGGCTTTTTTTTTATCCTTCCACTCTGAAAAGTGCCCATGTCGAGGCTCAAAGATCATCACTGCCTAGATTCACAATTTTTCTCCTAAAAGGAAAACTTAAGCTGTCACTGGTTATATCTTCAGCTTCATGCTTTCAGTGTATTAGAGTTTTACTCTCAGCAAGACAAGATTCAGGGAGTGGAGGATGTCAGCCTGGAGGCTTGAGTCCATTTAAGATAGGATTTTCTGCTTTGTTTTTTCCAAAACATCCAAAAGTTACGGACAAAGGCCTAGATATTTTCTGTGTATATATAAATTCTCTTGTCTTTGGCCAAGTAACCAGCTCTAATGAGAGCAATCAATTCTGCCATCTGGGCTGTTTAAGCCTCCTTTAGTGAAGATATCCTAAGGGTAAATTGAGACCTATTATGGTATAACCAGCCTGATAATTTTCCAACTTTCTCTATGTCCATGTATGTACTACAAAATGTTGTCTGTAAATATTGAAAATGTATCTCAAAATATGTAATTAATACATCCTATTTTGTTTGCAAGTTCAATCAATCTTTATTGGAAACTTAACATGGATGACCACTGGCAAGGATTTTTTCATATTATGTACCTTTTTTTTTTTTTTTTTGCTTTCTGTTCTGTTAATTGCAACTTAGGAACAGCTACATTATTTCCAGGTCTTTTGATCATTCTTTTTTCCTGATCCAGACTTTAGAATCAGAAGGACCTATTGACATGGTATTAATTGATACTGATCAGATAAAATGGAATTATAGATTCCTAGTAATCTTCAAATCCATCAGTAAATTTATACCTTTTCTGTAGGAGTTCAGAGAAATCTTAACAATTGCCTTCAACATAGACCAAGACCATGCGTTAAAATCTGTCTACCAGGGCTAGCACCCTTTTTGAGGCAGTCCAATTTTCAAAAAATTTGGGGACATAATCAAAGGGTGAGAATGGCTGAGGATTAGAAAAGGGAATTTGGAAGAAAAAGAGAAAGTAGGATTTAGTAGTGTGGTGGCACATAAAGCAGAAAGATATATTATGGAATAAAGACAATGTTAAGAGAAATAAGATGTTGACAAAATAGTAAATGAAACAGTCTTTAGACATTCATGATCTTTTTTATTATCTATGACCAAAGAGTCCATTAATATTCATATTTTGGAGTCAGGATCATATTTGGAATCTTCCTATATCATTCTAAAACGATACACCATTAAATAAGAAGAATGTTTTCTCCCAAGTTACTTCTATTAGGAACACTTTTGCTTATTTTGAAGATTTCAAAGTGGCCTGTGTAATTCCAAAACATTTTTGATGTAATTGTGACACTTTGTAATATATACGAAGAATTTCTGTTATATTAAAAACACACATATGGAGCAGGTGTTTAGCCTGGTAGAGACATGAGTTGGACTGAAAAACAAAAAAGCCCCTGAAAGTTTATAACTATCTATTGAACATGTTTTTTTTTTCTATGCTTCATTATCTCTGATCCCTGAAGAGAAGATTTGTCATCTGTGGCCTGAGTACCGACTATCCATGGGCCAGAGACTCCCTGTTGGGACTCTCTGTTGATCTTTCTAGAGTCTTTTTCAATCTTGGGCAAACACAATTTTTGACAAAACAGGACAAGGAAAATGTGAGGTTAGATAAAGAATACAATGTCGCCGAGAATTTTTAGGTAAAACAATTCTAATGAGATAAAGTACTCTGGCAGGTGAACTCTCATTTTTCTGCGACAAAATAAAACCCAGAGCTTGAGAACTTTAGTGAATTTGAAACTCAGGCTCAGCTTGGATCAGGATTGTCAAGGAGAAGAGATGAAATGGTCTCAAGAGATATTCCTAGAAGTTGTCTGCTTAAGTGGTCCTACTCCAAGTCCTTAAGAGTTACTGCTGACTCTCAAAGCCACCACAAAATTGTAAAATAATCCTTCCTCAACTAAAGAATCCTGTCATGTTACAATCACACTGAGGTTTATTGGCTTCCTATAGCAATGAAAAACTCCATGCCAACTATTCTGAAATGGTGTCAAGTTAGAGGAAGTGAGTATACAGTTTTTCTTGCTTATGGGTTGGGCTCAGAATTTATTCCAGTAAATAACATAACAAGGAGAGTGCTTCAGAGATTAGCTTATTTCTTAAGGTGAGGGTGTTTGCAAGTGAGGAAAGTTTCCAAGAGAAGGTTTCAGGCAAGCCACAGGCATTCTGTGTTTATGATTATATAATTAATGATCATGCTTCTTCAGGATTCCATTACTAGTGAGAATGTTTGCTTTGGTATTCAAAAAAAATGTCTCAAACAAATAAGTTATATCAAGAGATAGCCAAATGAAAACAGAAAAATGTAAAAGGAAGGAAGAAAGGAATGGAGCTGGATAGAAAGAGAAAGAGAGATGGGGAGAGAGAGATGGAGGAAGGGAGGGAAGGAGGAAGGAAGGAAGGAAGAAAGGAAGGGAGGAAGGGAGGGAAAAAAGAATGGAGAGATATTCTAATCTCACTGAAATGATAGAAGAATCAGGATAAAAACAATCAGAGCATTATTAAAAAAGCAAGAGAAAAACACTACAATGTTCAGGAACATTGAGGAAATAAAAACAAGAGAGAAATCCAAAAAGGGACATTATTAACTTCTAAATATATACAGTCTTTCCATGATATCCATGGCTTCGAAGGATTCTACATGCACTCTGACTGCCACCCTGGCCCTTTTTTTAACTGACCAATAATGGATAGAAAAGAAAATTGGAAGAAGGGGGAAAACTTAAATAAATATATCTGAGAAATAGAATGGAACTATTCTCAGAAGAAAAAAAAAGTGTCTTATAGGAAAGAGAGGAGGACTAAAGTATTGTGGTACTGGTAAGAGGAAACTGGTGGCTGATGGTAGGATTTCAAGCTTTTGTTTTGGTTTGGTGTTGATTTTTACTTTTTTGTCTTTATGATGGAACATGTATTTGTTTTCTAAAATCAGCTTATTTAATATATAATCAGCTCTTTGAAAACAAAAGTGAGCTAGAAGAAGGACTTTAAATTCTCTAGGTATTCTCTGTGTTGGGTTTCTATTTTTTCTTGTATTTCATTGAGCTTCCTTATAATCCATATTCAAAATTCTTCATCTGTCATTTTAATCTTTTTGTTTAGGTTGGCATCCATTGGTAAGAAGTTACTATTTTCTTTTCAGGGTGTCCTTTCACTTTGATTTTTCATGTTTCTGGAGTTCTTTTGCTGGTTCCCTCTTACTAGAACTCTCAACTGAGAGCTGAGGGTGCTAGGGCTGGCTTAAGGACCTGTCTTCAAGTCCATGAAGATCGGTCACTGACCATACCAGGGAGAGGAATACTGGTCCTGAGTTACCTCTGGGGTGCTAACAGGTTTGATGAACCTCTTGGGTTATGTTTCTGTGGCGGTTCCACTCTCAGAGGTGGGCTTGGCTGGGAACACACCCCTACCACAGACAAATAGGCTTCTCAGCACTGAGCACTCTTGTGGTTGCTATGCAGGGGGACGTAGTCTCCCTGAACTGCTTTCATGATGTGGGGACACAGGGTCCTGCCTGCCTTCCAAACAGCCAGCAGGTGAATACTATAAAAATCTCTATGCACATAAACTTGAAAACCTGGAGGAAATGTACAAATTCTTGGAAGCACACAGCCTTCCTAGTCTCAATCAGGAAGAAATCCTAAACAGACCAATTCAAGTATCGAAATTGAAGCAGCAATAAGAAAACCTTCCAACAAAAAAAAGTCCTACACCAGATGGTTTCACACTCAAATTTGACCAGATCTTCTTCTTTCAAAGAAGAACCAGTATCCATACAGCAGAAATTATTCCATAACATTAAGAAGGAAGAAATCATCTCTAACTTGTTTTATGAACACACACAAATCTACAAATGTAATTCACCACATAAATAGAAGCAAAAACAAAGACCACATGATCCTCTCAACAGACGCAGAAAAAGCATTTGACAAAAATCCAACACCCTTTTATGATAAGAACACTTAACCAAATAAGCATAGATGGAATTTACCTCAAAATTATAAAAGCCATACACAACAAACTCACAGCCAACATCATATTGAATGGGGAAAAAATGAAAGCATTCCCACTTAGAACTGGAACCAAACAAGGTTGCCCACTATCACCACTTCTATTTAACATAGCTCTAGAAGTCCTAGCCAAAGCAATCAGACAAGAGAACAAAATCAAGGATATCCATATGGGGAAAGAAGAGGTCAAACTATCATTCTTTGCTGACAATATGATCTTATATCTAGAAAACCCCAAAGATACTGCCAAGAGACTCCTGAAATTCCTAAAGAGATTCAGCAATGTTTCAGGTTACAAAATCAATATACACAAATCAGTAGCATTCATATATGCCAACAGCAGTCAATCTGAGAATCAAATCAAAGACTCAATAATTTTCACAATAGCAACAAAGAAAATAAAATACCTAAAAATATATTTAACTAAAGAGGTGAAAGGCCTCTACAGGGAGAACTATGAAACAATGAGGAAGGAAATTGCAGAGGACATAAACAGATGGAAAAATATGCCATGCTCATGGATTGGCAGAATGAACATCATTAAAATTTCTATATTGCCCAAACTGATCTATATATTCAGTGTAATCACCATTAAAATACCAACATCATTTCTTGTAGATCTAGGAAAAATAATTCTTTGCTTCGTATGGAACCAGAAAATACTTCAAATAGCCAAATAAACCTAAGCAAAAAGAAAAAATTGGGAAACATCACTTTACCAGACTTTAAGCTATATTACAAGGCTATAATTACCAAAACAGCATGGTACTGGCACAAAAACAGAGACATAGACCTATAGATCAGAACAGAAAACCCAGATATAAAATCATCCTCATATAGCCATCTGATCTTTCACAAAGCAGACAAAACATACAGTGGGGAAAAGAATTCCTATTCGATAAACAGTGCTGGGAAAATTGGATAGCCACATGTAGAAGACTGAAACAGGATCCGAATCTCTCACCACTCACAAAAATTAAATCATTATGGATAACATACTTAAACCTAGGACTTGAAACTATAAGAATTCTAGAAGAAAATGTTGGAAAAACTCCTTTAGATATTGGCCTGGGCAAAGAATTTATGAAGAAGATCGCAAAGGCAATCACAGCAACAACAACAAAAAATTAGCAAATGGGACTTAATTAAATTAAAAAAACTTCTGTACAGCAAGGAAACAATCAATAATGTGAATAGACAACCTACAGAATGGGATAAAATATTTGCATAATATACATCCAAAGAAGGGCTGATAACCAAATCTATAAGGAACTCAAACAAATCAACAAGAAAAATATCAAACAACCCTATTAAAAGGTGTGCAAAAGACATGAACAGAAGCCTTTCAAAGAAGATAGACTAATGGCCAACATACATATGAAAGAATGCTCAACATCTCTAATCATTAGGGAAATGCAAATCCAAATCACAATGAGATATCACTTAACTCCAGTGAGAATGGCTTCTATCAAAAAATCCCAAAACAACACATGCTAGCATGAATGTGGAGAGAAGAGAACATTTATACACTGTTGGTGGGAATGCAAACTAGTACAACCTCTATGGAAAGTAATATTGAGATACCTCAATGAGCTAGAAGTAGAACTACCACTTTATCCAGCAATCCCACTATTGAGTATCTACCCAAAGGAAACAAAAAAATCATATTATTCAAAAGACATGTGCACTCAAATGTTTATAGCAGCACAATTCTCAATTGCAGTGATGTGGAATGAACCCAAGTGCCCATCAATACATGAGTGGATTAATAAAATGTAGTATATGTATACTATGGCTTACTACTCAACCATAAAACAAAAAAACAGTAAAGTAATACCTTTTGTAACAACCTGGTTGGAACTGGAGACCATTCTTCTATGCAAAGGATTGCAAGAATGGAAAAACAAATACCACATGTACTCACTATTAAATTGGAACTAATTGATCAATACCCATGTGCACATATTGTAGTAAAACTCAACAGAAACCAAATAGGTGAGAGGGAAGAGGGGAAAACAGGTAAATTCACACCTAATAGGTAAAATGCACACTATCTTGGTGATGGGCACACATATAACTTTGACTCAAACTACACAAAAGTAAATCATGTAACCAAATGTTTGTACCCTGGTAATATTCTGAAAAAAAAAAAACTCTATGATTATTGGGCTGTGGGAAAAAGTGGTAAATGATAGGAGAATAAGGATGACATTAGTCCTGGCCAACATGTACCAGGGACTTTGCTTGACACTTGTACACACACACACACACACACATACATATATACACACACATATATATACACACACACAATCTTATTTTTATAATAACACTGCTAAATAGTTTTAACTATTTATTGAAGAATAACATGCAGAAAAGTGCATAAATGATAAATAAGTGTAACATATCTATTTAACTATCACCTGGATCAAGGAACAAATAAAACCGGTATCCCAGACCTCATTTCACCTTGCTACCATTAACATATAATGATAAATACAAAATTTTAGTTGATTTCACAGATGAGGAACCTGAGATTCAAAGAGATAATACAAGATCACATAATTATTAAGCAAGATATACAAATATTGAAAACCATTAAATCTTGTTTTATGTCCTTCTATGATCTGACTAATGGCTACCACCTCTGCAGCTTTATTTGTTTAAATGCTTTTTGTTTTTTCATAAAAGCAGGCAAGATCTTGTCTGGAGTCCTTCTAATTGAGTTTCTTTCTGCCCAGGATATACTGTGGTATTTGTGTGTCTTACATACTCCTCTCATTCACATCTTTTGTCAATTGCTGTCTCCTCAGAGATCGCTGCAAATAAAACTGCAAAACCTTTTGCTTTTTGTGTGTCTCCTAAAGTAGATTTTTCTTTCTTAATATTAATCACTTCATGTATCATATTATATATTTATATGTTTATCTGTTCATTGTCTGTTACCTCACTAGAATGTAAAGTCCCTTAAAGATAGGTAATTTTTCAGTCTTGTTATTGACCTAGCAATACCCAGAATATTATCTGGTGAAGAGTGGGTTGCTCAATAGAGATTTGTTAATTGAATTACTAAGGAAAGAAAAGAGGCAGCTACAAATCAAATCAAATTCAAGGCAAATGAAAAGAAATCATGAGAAAATGCTTCTAAAATGTTGGCTGTATTTGATTAACTGAATTTAAGAATGGGTCCTGAGAGGCACCCTTAAAATTTCAACCAAATAGGATCCTGAGGCTAAAATGGCAACAAGATTATTATGCATAAGCTACAAGCGAAGGAAAATAAACACAATAACATTCTTTGTTTATAAAAAAAAAAGCCAACAAGCCCCAAAAAAATGTTTTTGCTTACCATAAATTAACATAAAAATGACAAAAGTCCGGAGAAGTATAAAGGAAGTCTTCATGGCATAACAAAGTGAAATAAAAACATACTAAGCCTGAAAGATATCATTTAGGTTTATACAACGCTTCACAGTGCTTTGTCTGCCCTGTCCAAAAGCAATCATCATATTAAAGAAACACTACAGGAGACTACACAGTTGCATATACCTTAACTGAAAATCTAATTTATATTTTCACTTTAGTGAGGTAGCTTAAGTTTAGAGCTAGCAAAAATATCTGTTCTCACTGGCCTCTCAAGGCACTGGATCCTTTACACTATCCAGTCCAAACATCCTCATTATGGAAGGGTATTACCAACAGTGAAAATATGACATGTTGGTGGGAGTGATGAAGGAGCACGGTCCCTCAGAAAATCAATGTATTGAGAAGAGAGTAGAAAAGTGAGAAAGGTGGCTAACTTTCACTTTTGTATTTTTCTTCTTCTATTGGCTCTTTCTTTTGTGTGTGTGTGTGTGTGTGTGTGTGTGTGTTCTGTGTCTGTGTGTGTGTGTGTCTGTGTCTGTGTGTGTGTGTGTGTGTGTGTGTGTGTACCCTCAGAGTGCATTTTTAGTCTACCTGGAGGAAGAGTTCACTACTTAAGGTGTAGCATCTGACTTTCCAAGAATGACAAATGACTTAGAAAAAAAGAATTTCCACTACCAGGGTCATGTATCAACTTATGCTTTTCTCTGACGCAACTGCTCTTTAACCTTGAATTCCAAAAAAAGATGGCTCAACTTCTCTCTGTGTGTGTATTATTAATAAACTATGCTTCTTTTTAAAAGTTTTAGATTCACAGAGAAATTAAGTAGACACTGCAGAGTTCTAATGTATCCCTCACATATAATTTCATCTTTTAGAAGTATTACACATTTGAGTGATTCATTTGTAAAAATTAATGAACTGATATTTACATAATTAATTAAAGTGTATAGTTTATTCAGATTTGCTTATTTTTTACCTAATGTACTTTTTCTGTTCCAGGATCCCATGTAGTATGTCACCTTGCATTTAGTCATCATGTCTCCTTAGGCTGCTCTGGATTGTGACAACGTCTCGTATTTCGTTTTTGATGACTTTGATGGTTTTGAAGAGCACTTCTTAGGTATTGTAGGACGCCCCTCTCTTAGACTTTGCCTGCTGTTTTTCTCATGATTACACTGGAGTTAAGGCTACAAAAGCAAAGTGCCATTTACATTATGTTATATCAAGGGTAGATACTGTTGACATGTTTTATTACTATTGATGCTGAACTGGATCACCTGCCTGAAGTAGTATTTCCCAGGTTTCTTCACTGTAAAGTTACTGTTTTTCTCCATTTTACTGTACTCTTTGAAAGAAAGCCACTATGCACAGCCTAAACTTAAGGGATGAGGGTAATTATGCAATATTTACATAATTAATTTAAAATACTTCTGCATCAAAGAATTTTCTCTTCAACTTATGAATAAATAATTAAATATACAGCTGAACTCAAAAGAAAGAGAATCTGCTTGCCCCAGAATCTGACCCAGAATATTCTGGAAGTTTTCTTCCTTTATCCTCCAGTTTTTAGAAATGAAAAGACAAAAGGAAAAAAAAGCCCTTTAACATACTAAGAAAATTTTCTTGTATTCCTAGTTTTCTGGGTATATTTTACTATGAAAGGTTGCTGAATTTTGCCAAATGCCTATTGCTTGTCAATTAAGATGATCATATTTTATTCATTTGTTTATTTTTTCCTTCATTCTATTAATATAGAGTATTGACTTTTTTTTTTCTTTTCGAGACAGACTCTCACTCTGTCACTGTGGGTAGAGTGCAGTGCTGTCATCGTGTCGTCATAGCTATAGCACACTGCAACCTCAAAATCCTGGACTCAAGCTATCCTCTTGCCTCAGCCTTCTGAGTAGCTGGGACTACAGGCGCGTGCCATGACACCTGGTTAATTTTTGTAGTTTTAGTAGAGATGGGGTCTCACTCTTGCTCAGGCTGATCTTGAACTCCTGGGCTCGAGCAATCCTCCCACTTCAGCCTCCCAGAGTGCTAGGATTATAGGCATGAGCCACCGCACCCACTAGAGTATTGACTTTCTTATGTTGAGTGAACCTTGAATTCTCAGAATAAATCCCACCAGGTCATCGTGTATAATCCTTTCAATATGCTTTTGAATTCAGTTTGATGGTATTTTGTTGAGGGTTTGAACGTCTATATTTGTAAAGAATATTACTCTATGATTTCCTTGTGATTCCTTTATGTGTCTTTGATATCAGGCTAATGCTAGGCTGATAGTATGAATTAAGAAGTGTTCCCTCATTTTCTATTTTTTTTTTTTTTTAGATTTTGAAAAGGATTGGTGTTTATTTTTCTTTAAATATTTGGAATATTTGGTCAAATTTACCAGTGAAGCCATGTGGCCATAGACTTTCCTTTGTTAAGAGCTTTCTGATTATTGATTCAATCTGTGTACTTATTATAGGTATGTTGAAGTTTTCTAGTTCCTCTTGTGTTAGTGTAAGTAATTGGTGTGTCTAGGCATGTGTACATTTATTTGTTATATGATGTTTTGGCATACAATTGTTCATAATATTGTTTTATAATTCTTCTGGT
>NW_012149152.1:837727-839393 GCF_000956105.1 Propithecus coquereli | reverse complement strand
CTAAGGTAGAGAATATAAAACATTTTTAAGAAAATCATAAAAAATAGAAAATATATTTACTATTTATTAAGTGGAAGTGAATCATCATAAAAATATTCATCCTCACCATCTTCACGTTGAGTAAGCTGAGGAGAAAGAGGAAGAGAAGAGTTATTATTGCTGTCTCAGGGGTAGCAGAGGTGGAAGAGATGGAAGGGTAAACAGGGAAGCAAGAGAGGCAGGACCACTTGGTGCACCTTCCACCAACCTCCAGGGCATACAGATGGCTGCTATTTCACTTTCACCTGCCACATGTCACATGCCTTTCTTTTGTGATGACCTCTAAACTGGAATTATATAGAAAAGGGGGATTTCAGGAAATGTAGTTTCTGTTCATCTAGATTAAATGTGTATAAAACCGTCACACCCTAGCATCCCAAAATACATAGGAGGAAATAGCTAAACATCTATTAAAAAAATAACAAATGAAGAATGAAATGAACAGCACAGATACTAATTCTTATAGGTGTTAAAGAATGGAAAGTCTCTTTGGGTTGTGACTACGTAAGAAGGTAAAAGAAAAATATTTTTAGTTGAAGATTGAATTTTGACACAATTTTGATATGGAGGTGAGCGTGGGGTGGGGAAGGACTATTGATTGCACATGTAATAGAGATGAGAGATAAGATGGATAAAGATGTGCTTATAAGAAATAGGAGTGTGGACAATGGGACATAAATAGACTACTTTGACTAAAGTGGAGACAACAAATAGTGGAGGGAAAGGAAATAAACCTGTCAAGGAAGTGTAAGGCAGTTTGAGAATTGACTGGAATTGCCATAGAGAAATTTAGATAATTTTTAGTACTCAGTACTGAATTTTGAGCAGGAGTAAAAGCAGTATTTTAGGAAAATTACTCTAAACAGTAATTTTCAATAAGCTTTACATGGAGGCGAGTATAGAAATAAAGGCTATTGCAATATTTCTGAAGTAAAGGTATTTTGCTCCAACAAAATTTTGGTATATTGGGTATTTTATTTCAGAGCAAATAAAAAATATTGACAATGGGCCAACAGAACATTTCATTTAAAGGAGAGAAAATAGGATTTATGACTGAGTACTAGCAGGATGAGAGGAAAGGAGAAGTCAACAATAAACTCTAGTACATTACATCATATTAGCTGGAGGGTGGTAGCTCTGGAAGAAAGAAATTCAACTTAATTTACATGATGTGTAATGTGAAGTGGGTAAGATCAGTTCAAATGTCCAGTTCAAGGTCACTCCCACTAGACTATAGAGATAGAATAAATCTCTGTCTCTAAAATTCTAGGTCCTCTGAACTATTCGAAAAGTAGTCAAGTTTATTGGGATCAAATATCTCAAGCTGTGTTCTCCAAAGATGTCATGAAACCATTCTCCTTAAAAGATCAGTATTCTGCAATATACTCCAATAAGAAATGAATCTCAAATAAATTATTTTTTGAGTGTTTCTTTTCTTATGGATGATCAGTTTATGGTAAAATTTACTGCCTGCTATTCGAAGAATGCTAGTCTCCCTTTTTAAATAACATAAATCTTTTCTTCTTTCTCTTCTCCAAAAGATCTTGGATGGAGTATATCCTCGGAGATTTTCATGAGCACTGCATTTAACTCTGTGGCTAAAGCCAATAAACATAATTCAAATTTT
>NW_012149152.1:832640-837282 GCF_000956105.1 Propithecus coquereli | reverse complement strand
AAAAAAAAAACATTTAACTAAGGCAGAAAGCATGGGAGGAAGAAATAATTCTTAGAGAAAATTATGTAATCAGTCAGAGTAACTAGGCAATTATGATGCCTAGTGTCCCCATAATACAGGATTATCAAACCTACTTACTTGAATTTTTAAACATTTTGTAGGTAGTATGAATTGAAATTTCTCTATTATTTAAGAAAAGAGTGCATGGTGTATGTGTGTGTGTTTGTGAAAAAGTGTAATTTTTGAAAAGTGGGACTTTACCCTATTTGATTTCTATTTGTTTTTTCTTTTTTGTTCTGAAGATATCAAGAATAGAACAAAAAAACTGACAATAATCATATGTCCTTTAGAGCAAAAGGATTTTATGCTGCACCTAGATGTCCTTCCCTTCTAGACTGCTTTAATCTGAAACAGTTCTAGGTCCTTTTCATGATTTCCAGGAAATAATTCCTTCCATTTTCAAAAATGAAAGCCCAGTGACTTTATAGAATGTCCCTCGATGTGAGTTTGTTCAATACCTTCAATTCCAGTCCAACACCATAGGCTTCATTTGATCTTTCCTCCTTTCCATATTTGCACCTCAGTCTTCTGTAAGTGAGAAACCTGGCTCCCGTTAGCCATGTGTATCCATTATTTGCTCAATCCCTCCACTGCAATCAATCTCCAGAATGCCTTCCTGCTCTGCTCTGAAGTCCTCCTCCTGGGGGGCCCAGCTGCCAGTTACCTTGTTCTGATATTTTCCTTGCTTGAGTTTAGCCACCACTGCGTGCCCTATTTCAGGTACCTACTGGCTTTTTTAAAGCTTTTATTAAAAACTTTTTTAAAATTTTGGAATAGATTCAGAGTTACTGAAAATAAACATAGTACAGAAGGTTTCCATATACTCCATACCCAGTTCCCCCTATTGCCAATATCTCACATTAGGATGGTACATTTGTAACAACTAGTGAACCAGTATTGACACATTATCATTAACTAAAGTCCATACTTTATTTAGATTCCATAGTTTTTGCTTAGTGTCCTTTTTTGTTGTTTTTGTTCCAGATTCCCACTTAGGATATCATATTATGCTTAATCATCAACCATGTCTCCTAAGGTCCTCACATTTATGACAGTTTCCAAGACTTTCCTTCTTTTTGATGTAACTAACAGTTTTGAGGAGTTCTGATCAGACATTTGGTTGACTATTCGTCAATTGCGATATGCTTTCTCCCGATTATGCTGGAGTTACAGTTTTTGAGGAGAAAGACCAGAGAAATAAAGTGCCTATCACAGCATATCCAAGAGTGCATACTATCAAAGTGACTTATCACTGTTGATGTTAACCTGATCACCTGGTGAAAATGGTGTTTTCCAGCTTTCTCCACTGTAAAGTTATTCCTCCCCTCACTTATTACCATGTTGTACTTTTTGGAAACAATCTATTATGTGCATTCCACACTTAAAGAGTGCAGAGCTATGATCCACTTCCTCAAAGGTAGAGTAGTTACATAAATTAATGGCTTTTTAACTGAAAGGAAGGAAGCAGAGAAAGGAGGAAGAAAGGAGGGAAGAAAAAAAAATTTTAAAACAACTATTAACTACATAGCAAATGTGCTAACTAGAAACAGCTCACATCAGTGATCTATTAGAATGATGTATATTGACCCCTATATCATGAAAATAATGCTAAATTAATTAACATATGGTATCTGCTTTAAATAGTTTCTCAACTACTAACGGCAATAAGGTACATGTTCAGATGCCTAAAATACAAGGTAAGGCTTGTTAAAAAATATAAAAGTGATTTAGATCAAATGTTCTGGGAGTTAACAATTTGTAGTTTATTTCACTAGCAAATTTAAAACTTCGTAAGCTACTGACTAGTGCTTCATTATTGAGGAAAATATCCACTAAATTTGGAGCTGATATTGACTCTGGACTGGAATCCTTATGTGGTTGGAGCAAAATTAAGACAAACAAGGTCACTGTACTGGTCTAAATATTGATCTTTGTTACCAAGAGGATAGTTTCATTGCCGATACAGAATGATAGCAAGGACAACTATATGTGGGCCATGAGATGCTCAGAGGAGCTCGGTTTACATCTCTGATTAGTATTCCTGCTGAGGAAAACAGCAGCTTCCCAGTAGAAACAAAACCCACCAAGGACCTGGATCATCAGGTACAAACTTTGCTAAAATGTCAAATTTTTGCCACTATGGCAGTTGAGAAGCATGAAGATTTTAGCTTTCAGTTCTAGTATAATAGTGGAGTAGAAACCAAATTTAAAGGGATTATAGAGTGAGAAAATATCAAACGCTTTGGAAATTGAATATAAAGAGTACATTCTAAATATGTGGTAGTGACACGGTGCAGGAGAGAGTTGCAGATTTGAACAGTTAGCCCAAGAAGCCAGGTAACAGGAGTTATCAGGCATGGGATTTCGGTGCTGCTCACTTTCCTTCTGCCACCTAATGTAGCTATTTACTTCTCCTGAACCGATGAGATGAAAACAACTGCCGTCCGTGTGTCAGAAAAAAACGTGGCCTCTTTTGGGGTCCCCAAAGAAAATATTGGCAGATCTTTCTTACTCATAGTCTGAACAAATGACTTGAGAACAGCCTCGGAGTCTAAAAGGCCAAAGTAATCCCTAAAAAGAGTGTGCTGGATTTCTCTGACCAAATAAAGGGCACATTTAAAAAAGGAGAAAAGGCATGAAGTCTTCCTTGCCTTTGAGGTAGAACAAGATGGTAATAAATAAATAAATAAACAGTTTGAGCTACAAAACAAATAAAATAATTATCCATTAGCTCGAACTGATATAAATGGGTAATTTCAAAGATAGATAAATAGATACAAATCTCCTGTGCAGAGAAATTTGAAATAATTTAAGCAAACACTTTGCCTTTAAGGAGGTGGAGTGTAACTTCCCACTCATAAAGTGTGAGCTGTGCATAATAACTTCTTTCCGGAAAGTACATTATAGCATATAAAGGGAAGAAGAGTAACTTTACAGTGGAAAAACCTGACAAACACCACCTCAGCCAGGTTATCGAGGCTAACATCCACGGTAAGTCATGCTGCTGGTATGCGCTCTCGACGTAATACGAATGGCATTGTCCCTCTGTGATCTTCCCCCGCAAACCCATGAACCCAGTCTAATTATGAGAAAAAAAGTATCAGACAAACCCAAATTGAGAAACATTTTACAAAATATCCTACTGGTTATTTTAGCCAATTGTCTAGGTCATCACAAACGATGAAAGTCTAAGAAATTGTCACAATGAAGAGGTGTCTGAGGAGAATGTGATATACTGAATGGAATCATGGAACAGAGAAAGGACATTTGGTAAAAACTAAGGGAATCTAAATAAAGTATGGACTTTAGTTAATCACATATAACTGTCGGTTCATTAATTGTTATAAAAGTACCACACTAACGTGAGATGTTAATAATAGGGGAAACTGGTGTGGACTATAGGAGCACTCTCTATACTATCTTTAAAACTTTTCTGTCAATCTGAAACTACTCTAAATCTTTTTAAAAGATTTTTTAAAATACGGGACAGAAAATAGAAGTAGATGATATTAAGGAAAAGACAGGTTAGTGAATTTCATTTTTCAAGAAACTGAGAAAACACAAGAGTGTATTGAAAGTGCAGAATCTGCATGAAGTTCAGAGTTTACAGGACACAGAGGGAGAAAAAATGAATGGCAAAGGGCATCAATGTCACAGCGATGGAGTAACCGGACACTAAAATGATCGCTCAAAGAGCGTGTAGATTCTTGTAACGTGCATTTAAATAAGGGTAAATAACAGAAGGGAACAGAGAAAACAAGGGTAGAAGTGGAACAATGACCTAGGTCTGCCCAGTGAGCATGAGATCTATTATTCTTAATGAAGAAAAACTGTTGCTCAAGACTTAGCTTACACCTCCTCCTGTTTCTGGTAATTAGGTGTTGCTACTTAATATTAAAGCTTAGTGAGAGCTTTAGATTTGAAGAAATATTGCCCCCGACCTAGAAAACCTTCAAGAATTGGAACTATATTATTTGAATGGTAGCAGCTAGCATCTACTAATATGTGAATGTTTGTTGAATGAATGGATGAGCACCTAAACATTTATCACACCTGCTGTCCCCTCTCGCTGTAACAATATTGCCCCAGTGTATGTTGCATCATTCACATCATTGTTCAGATATTTTCTTAGAGAGGTCTTTCCCGATCTCTGCATAAAATAGATTGCCTATCACCTACTAATGTATCTCTTTATCTCTTTAAGTTTCTATATTTTTAACATGCAACATATCTGAAATCATTCATTTATATATTTCTGTTTGTCAAGTAAGATGCAGGTGTCTTGAGGACAGGAGCTTGTATATCTCACTGAGTCATCTACTGGTTGAGTTAATAAAAGCCCTTACATTTTTTCCAGCCTAACTTTCCTAATACAGCCTGAGTGAGAAATGAATCTTTGCTATGTTAGGACTTTGGGATTTTGTGGTTAATTTGTTATAGTTGCATGAAATATTCAATCACAATTAAACATATGCCTTCTAGGCTACCATTCCTGATATAGTCAATAGTGCTATTTCAGTTTTTCTCCCTCATTAGCATTTTTGGCTCAGATAGGAATATCAGAGAAGGGCTATTTTAACTT
>NW_012149152.1:825046-831580 GCF_000956105.1 Propithecus coquereli | reverse complement strand
TACTTAACACATTGAAAGTCTCCCAAAGCTGCAGTCAAATTCCTGCTTTGGCAGGGACATCTTTTATGTAAGAGATTATCACCTTCACAGACGGACCATGGTTTCACCTCCACATTTGTACCATTGCCAATTCCATAACCTCCAAGCCTTTCTGATTGTTGGAAAATCATCTGAAATAGCTGTTTTAGATGGTATTATTTTAGCATTTCAAGCTACAAGGAATATGGACTTGTTTGAGTTGCCCCAGTTAACGGTGGTTTAAGAAACAGAGAAGGAAATGCCAAACAATCTCAAAAATTGTATAATGGAAGTTCTTAATTTGGAAGCTCATTCAGTTCACAATACCATCCTCGCAGTCCTCTTTCCTAGGGACGCAATGTCTAAAATTACCTTTTATTTTTCTTTCTCTCTTTTAATAATCACATATAAAGATACAATACATACACACGCACAAACACACACACACATACTTCTGCTTCATAGCTTCTTATTTCACCCTTTTCCTGTGGAGTTGCTTAGATTCTGTCACCGGTATTCCTGACTTTCTTTCACAGTGAAACTCACTCAGCAAGTGCTGATATTGTAAGCCTAGCCTGTCATGCACTTTTATTGAGCAGAATCTTTGCTTAAGGCATTTCTTAATTCCTGGTCCAACTTTAAAAACACCTGATTTGACAATTGTACCACATGCTGCAAAATATGACAATCAATGCAGAATGAACCACCTGAGCCTACTTTCCTTAGGTATGTCCTGGCAAAAATGTAAAAGTGAAAGAAAGAAGGCCTTCTTAAAATGTTTTAGAGTGAAGGTGGTGAAAACTATTTATGCTGTAGATATATTTTGAGATGTTGCTGATGAGTAAGAAATATAAAGTAAGGAGAAAAATAAAAGATGAATGACAGATTTTTAACCTGAACAACTGGTGATTTGTGATTCAATGTACTAGAGGGGAGATGACATGAGTAGAAAAAAATTGGAGTAAGAGCATCAAATTTTCCTTTGGACGTGTTAAGTACGAAAGGCCCGTCGGAATCTCAGCAGATCTGTTAAATCAGCAGTTGGCTATATGCATCTAACTATTAAGAGACAGTTTAGGGCTGAAGATATAAATTTAGGTGTTATCAGCTTCCATTTAGAGGCTGCGAAGTGGAATTTATGACTATTAAGATTGCAGGAAACAGGTATGTGTTACCACATATAGAATTACATGGTAAAATTGGAGATGATAAAATAATAGCAAGAGTAATAAAGTGCTACCTTGCATTCATAAAACACTTTATAATTTTTCAATGGGTGGTCATAGTAATGTTTCTTTCTTATAAGAATCACATTATAGACAGAATTATCATCTTTTAATATAGAGAGATAAAATATTAACTGTTAGAGTTACTCGCACCATGTGTAAACCATAGCGTATCTGAGACTAGTGTTTTGATTGTCCTCACAAGCCTACACTTCCTTCCTCTATATCTTATAGAACAATGGGATGTTAAGGGAGTAGATGGATAAATCTCCAAACCTTACCAAGACTCCATATTTTATAAACTTTAAAAAAATTGATTTTACTAAAAGTTTTTTACTATAGGTAATTAAAATAACATGGGAATTCCCTCAAATCCCGTAACTTGGAAGAGGGTTCCTATGTGGAAGTGATATCTCTCTATGATACTCTCCAGAAGTTGTGATATTTGCTGAGGCATTAAGGTAACATGTTGAGGTTATATTCTATTTGTCTCTAGAATTGATTCTCCACCAGCATACACCACCAGGTTTTCTTCCTTTTGCAAATGGAAAATCCAATTCTTATAACATTTACACTGATGATATAAAGCCACAAGGCCAAATGCTGGGAAAGGTGAAAATGTGTTTATTGAAATTGTGCAAGTGACTTCTAAAAGGTAGTTCAAAGGACAGGGTGCAACCTATGTCATAAGGGTATGGATTGAGAAAATCTTATAAATAGAAACTTGAACTTTCTTTTTTTTCCTTTTCTTATTTTTTATTTTCCTCCCCTATTTGTTAATAAGACAGTTTCTTGATGGTAAAGGATAGATGAAGACATTACACCATCAGGATTTTTATCAACACTGATAAACGTAGCTGTCTACCATCCCTCACTTCTTTTGTTGTGTGCACCTCAGTTTTCCAATGAGGAATGCCTTCTTCCTCTCTTAGTTCACATGATTTATGTATGGTTGACTTCAACTAATGATTTAAGAATCAATCCTATTCATTCAGAGCACACTATTCCTCTGGGTACAACAACTGACCCATGGACAGCCATGTAACTCAAAAGGCCAATGGCACTCATTTTCAGGATTTTGCTGAAACTACTAGGAAAGAGAATTTCTGTCCTCATTGGGATTGCTAAACTAATAGGATAGAAGTTTTGAGTTCCATAATGTTGATGTGGGTCCCATAATTTTGAGAAATGCTGTTAGAGAATGAAACCAAGAAAGAAGATAGAAAGTACAATCCATAAAGAGACAGTCTATGCTGGTGATTGTTATTATGCAACCCTTATTTTCCCCTGAAGCCTGCTTAAGTAGTTTTTGTTACTTGCAACTGAAATATTCTTGTCTAACAAATTGATGCCAAACAATAGTTAGTTATTACTGTAGTATATTCTACTAGCTGTGCAAATACTAACATTCAAATTTTGCTTACTTATAAAATAGTGGAAAGCTTTGAAAGAGATTGTAGTGAAGGCTTTCATTTTGAGGAAGGATAAAGAAGTTGATACGGAATTTGGTTCAGGAAGAAGCCAGTCAATAGAATGGCCTTAGTGTCTTACCAGGTCTCTTGGAATGGTATGAAGCTCTTATAAATTTAGGGGTTAGAAATCTAAGCTAAATTAACTATTTTCATTGGTAAAGCCATGGCAATGTGAGAGAAAGAGAGAGAGAGGAAGGCAAGAGTAAGCATAGAGGATTAAATGACAATATGTGACTGGAGGATATGACACACTTACAGAACAGTTTTGGCACCTTTTGTGTAATTGGGAGGAAGTACACGGTCCCATGGGTTGTCCTTTGGAAAGCACTAATGACAATGAGAACAGTGATGCATCCTTTAATGATTCTATGAGACAAGGGCATCGGAAAGAGGGATTCCAGAACTAAAACAAACAAACAAACAAACTGTAAGGAAACTCTTGGTTTGTATACCTGATGGATATTTAAGATAACTCTCAGACATTTAAGAAATAGTAAACTGGGACATTACAGAGTTTAGATCCTGTGCCAGCGGTTTGCAGAATGCTCATAAAATTTAAATTGTTAGTACCAATTTGAATTTATATCCACCAAGTGTTTGGTTTTAGGATATCATGATGACATTCATTTGAATTCCCCTTTTTTCAACCCAACAGTTTAATCCTTCTTTGCTCTTAGCAAAATATTTGTCTCTGCTGTGCTGATCTTCAAAAATGTTCTATTTCTTAGAATTTAAGGGATGAAAAACATTTTCAAAAATACCCCTATAGTTCTACATATTTTATCCTTATTTTGGAAGGTTAATTAATAGGATTATTTTATAGATTCAACAAGCATCAGAAATTACTCTAATAGTTTTTTAATTTCTCCTTTATTTGAAATGATTGAGTAATGAATATTTTTTGTGGCTTTAACCTCCTCAGACATGACCTTTATAATATTTACAAGTTTTTATTTAGAATGGTTGGATAACAAATTATGGCTAAATAAATGTTTGGTAAATTGTTACTAAATATTTGTACCACCCAAGTGTAATGACTGGTTTACTTACATAGTCCAAAAACCTTCTCTTTGCTCACCTTTAGAGAGATGCTATAAATGAACAATCCCTGTAGGAACGAACTTCCAGAACCTTCCACGCCAAAGGTCTTCCTATATAGATTTCCCCACTTATGACTTCTCTTTGTTTGGGGCTTCTTCCTGCCATATTTGAACCAACAATGAGGTTAATCTTTTGTTTCATTCAACTCCAGTCTGCAGCCAACAAAGCCTCAGTTACCAAATCTAAAAACTCAAGTTTAATAAAATTTGTGCTAGCACTATAAACTTTGTAAAAAATATAGTTTAGATTTCTAAATACTATGGACATAATTTTAGTAGTGGCCATTATTTGTTTTTATTCTCTTTTTATTTTTTAACCTTATTTCTACTTTTCTCCATTTAAATGTTACTGCTTCTCATTAATTTCATATGTTTAGATCATTTTCCCAGGGACTCTGCATATATGACACTAGGGATACTCAGCATATGACATTAATAACAGATTGAGAAACAAAAATGCATTAAGATCCCATAGAAATTGACATCTTGGTCAGAAAACAAATATAAAATATCATGTTTATGAATATGCCTAATCAGTCTATATACTTATTGACTGTTTATATTTTCCAGGTGCTGTGTTAAACCTCAAAGATATTCAATAGATGCATCAAAATCCATAATAATCAAAATAGGGGGCTTTGGTTGGAGAAATCAAAAATACTTCTAAGAAAATTATTTATTACACCACTTCATAATAAAAGACTTATTGGGTCCCTTGTGTAAAAGTAAAGATCTATGTTCCAAGCACTAAGTGAAGTCCTTTGCGTGTTGTAACTTGTCTCTTTTAGTATTGCTGAAGTTCATATTATCAGATCGCTAAAATGTTACACCAGACATATTGCTACAGTTCATTTACTCAAAAAATATATATTTGGTATCACTTGCATAAAATTTATTGTTTAACATCAAAAGCCTATTACAAGATAATGGATAAAAAGGAGTCATTGTAAGCCCTGGGAAAATTGCTATGACAAAAGAGTTGGTTTTTATGTGGGTAAAATATTTACAAAGTAGCCTTAAGCATTAAGAACGGAATATAAGGGAATAAAAGAGTCCAGTGATATTCTAAACTTGTCGGAGAGGAATCTTCAATGTTGCAATGGAAACATTTGGAAGACAGGTGAGAGACAGAAGAATCAGTAAGGAGGCTGTTAGTGATGGATAGCATGACGACATGCCTTGTTTGCCAGAGCAACTAGACACACACTGAAAATCCCCATCCTCCAGTAAATGGAATACTAGATAATCTCATATTTTTCTTACCCCTAGTTTTCAAAACACTGTTTTATCTCGCTGCCATGAAGTTATCATTCTATACCTGCTAGACCTTTCCTTCCCAGCCAGACTAGTTCTACCGGAATTTCCTGACAGTCCCTTGCCCTACCTGCCTCCTCTTTTTCCTCTTTATATCAGTGCTTTCCTGTTAGTGTAAATGTGTTATCCTTTATAATGTTGGTTTTCATTTGTATGAAAACTTTCCAGAGACAATGACTTAATCCAAAGGAACAGTTTCAATGGTGGAGAATTTAAATGTTGTTCCAGAGTAATAGACAAGACATTTTAATCAGGAGGGCATTACACTCCCCAAACCACATGAGATCATCATCTACTTACTCTTTTCAGTTGAGGATTGACCTTTTCTTTAGAGCTTTCTATTCTAACACAGAATCTGGACTACACGTATAACAATTCTAAATAGTGATTTTAACACTTAAGATAAGACAATCAAACTCATTATCTACTACAAGCATATAGACACAATGAAAACATGTTCAAATTGGTTAACATAGCCTGGCAAGATCATGGAATTGGTTAGAAGTGAGGAACAGCTTTCATAACACTAAACATTACTTCCCATGTACCCTCAAAATGTTTCTGTAAACTCATGACCCTCCTCTGCCATCCTGGTCCACAAATTTGAATTGCTCTGTGGTAATAATTTGTCTTTGTGTTACTCAGATGGGGAAAAGAGCTAGTTTTGGTTTATCTCTCCAAAAGCACTATGTAGAATATGAGTTTAAATAAGATCACAGTGAAATATTTAAGCGTATTAAAACCACTTATTTGTTTGATGTAAAATTATACTCTCTTCTACAAAGCTGTTCTCCTAAGATATCTATTTGGAAATAATTTGCAAATGTAGTTAAATATAGTGACTATTTATACTTGAAAGTGATACATTTGAATTTGTTAAAAAAAAAAAAAAGTAATGGTCAAAATCGTTCTGCATTAAGGGGTGAAAATGAAAAGAGAAGACTTGTTTCCAGATAACCTCTGTGGAAATATAGTAAGAGCAGATCAATGTATAGGGTCAACCAAAGATTTTGGCCTTTATTTTTTCTTTTATTCAATAGTTTTCAGGGTGTTTTTTCCCCCCAATCTCTGAAATCTCTTATATAGCAATGTCACTTGTAGCTTTATTTTTTTGTTGAATTTCCTTCAAACTTCATCCTTTCCTTTACTTATTAACCTATAAACTTCCTCCCACATGAAATCTTTTAATTTTGCTCTTATTTCATTCAGTTGAAACATTTTCTTCACTAACATGTGATTATTTTTGAGTCTTTTTGTCTTTCTTTCCTTCTTTCTTTCTTCCTTTCTTTCTTCTTCCTTCATTTCTTCCTTTCCTACCTCCCTTCCTGATTCTTTCCTTCCTTCCTTCCTTTCTATGGCTTTCGTTTGTTCTCTTTCTTCCTTTTACATTTTATTTTTTTTCTT
>NW_012149152.1:821746-824470 GCF_000956105.1 Propithecus coquereli | reverse complement strand
TTATTTCTTATCAAAACAGCAGATATAATTTAAAACTAGCTGTACTTACCAGTGAAATATTAGCCCCAATTTGAGTAAGTGGAGATTGGGCAATCCAAATATCATCACTATATTTTTCTAATAGATATTACTACAGGAAGGAAAATTTTGGGAAGAAAAACAGCAGATATAATTTAAAACTAGCTGTACTTACCAGTGAAATATTAGCCCCAATTTGAGTAAGTGGAGATTGGGCAATCCAAACATCATCACTATATTTTTCTAATAGATATTACTACAGGAAGGAAAATTTTGGGAAGATATGCAGGTAACATCATTTTAGAATGTCTCTGAATTTGGATACAAGTAAGTATATCTGTCAGGAAAGCAAAGGAATAAGCACATGGGCAATGTCTAGAAAAAAATTAAATGACAAGCTACATCCATAATCCCAAAAATACAAGTGGAATATATAATCAAAAACAAATAATGTATTTGATATTAGCAATGGTATAAAAGAAAGCAAAAAGAAGACAAAGGAAATTCAGAGGTTGCTCAAGGATCAGCCAGCATGGTGTCCCATCCTCAGCAAAGCCTCTCGTCAGTCTCCACTAGCAACTGAAACCTAAGCCACTGAGAAACTCACAGATACCACTGATGCCAATGAAAGCAGAAAATATTATATGGAGACTACACTACAATGACTACCTAGAATCAAAGCTAAAGAACCCCACCCAACAAACATTTTATATATATGCATGTATACATATATTCTCATACATATATATATATATATATATATTGCCTTACAAACGCTAGTCCATAAAATTTGAAGAAATGTTACACCACATGTACAAGTATCAATGTGAGGACACAAGAAATATGACAAAGCATGGAAACATGACACCTCCAAAACAACAAAAGATTTCTCCACTAACAGATCCCAAAGGAAAAAAAAAATCTATGATTCACCTAAAAACCGTTCAAAATAATATAGAAATTCAGTGAGACACAAAAGAATGCAGACAAGAAATACAAAGAAATCAGGAAAACATTCATGATTTGAATGAGGGATTCAATAAAGAGATAGATATCATGGGGAAATAAAAAAAAAAAACAGAAATCCTGGGACTGAAGAATTCAATGAGTAACGTATAAAATACAATCAAGAGACTCAGCAATCAACTAGATCACGAAGAAGAAAGAATTTCTAAACTTGAAGACAGGTCTTTTGAAATAGCACAGTCATCCAAAAATAAGAAAGAAGAAAATAAGAAAGAAAGAAAGAAAGAAAGAGAAAATGAAGAAATTCTATGTGACATGTATGGCACCATAAAGTTACCATATTTTTGAACTGCTGAGTTACAGTAGAAACAGAGATGGAGAAAGGCATAGTAAAGTAGTTTACCAAATTAATAGCTGAAAAATTCCCAAGTACTGCAAGAGATATAGACATCTAGATACAGGAATTTAAAAAATTCCCAAATAGATTCAATCCAAAGGCATATTATAGTCAAACTTCAAAGACAGAGTACCCTAAAAACGGCAAGAGAAAAATACGAAGTCACATACAAGGAAATACCCTCAAACTAACAGTGAATTTTTGGGCAGAAACTTTACAGATCAGGAAAACATGGAAGGCTATTTTCAAAGTGCTGAAAGAAAAATAAAACTGTCAAACAAGAATACTATACCCAGCAAAGCTCTATTTTAAAAATAAAGGAGAACTTCTGGCTCTAAAATGGTGGCCTAGAAGCAAACAGGATTCGCTACCCACACAGAAAAAAAAAAAAAAAATGAACAGCTCAAAATTATTACCAGCAATATCCCAGAACCCAAATATAAGGATGAGACAGGACCTGAGGCCACAGAGAAGTGAAAAAACTGAGCAGATGGTAAGAGAATTGAGCTTCCCCATAGACAGGCCCCTCTTCACATTCTTCCTAAAATAAAATGCATGGAAAATTTTCCCCAGATCATCATTTCTACATGGGAAAATGTAAGATCAAGGAAGACAACCAGCTGCTCCACCATATGGGGTTTTCTAGTAGTATACTTGTCCCATCCTCAATCCACAGGAATCATTGAAAGTGCCTGAAGAGAGAAATATCCCCAAAGAAAGCCAGAAACAATAGGGATTACAGTCTCCAGCCCCAGAATCTCTGTTCTGTAACTAAGCTGAAGGAGATGCAAAATAAGTGGGGCTGTTCAGCAGCAACACACTGTTGCAGAAACATCTTACAGGTCTCCCGGGAACAAACTCACATTCAGTCTTCCTACACTACAAGAATGTTCCCTCTGAGATTTTCCTCATTTAGGAGAGATGGTACTTGAATTGTTTTGCTACAATTTAAGCAAATCTGGCCTTATGGCACCATCTAGTGCCTAAAAGGAAACAACAAACTAGCACGGAAAAAAAGGAAATCAACAGGTAAATTACAAATAATCTCTAAGCAAACATATCTAATAAAAACCAAAACAAGCCAAACAGAAAAAAGTGAAATAAATAAATAATCCTTCGATGCAAATACATACATGTACATCCACAAGATACAATAGGAAATAGTAAATCATGACTTCCTAAAATGGACAAACCTAGGAAATAGTAATTGACCTTAATAAGATTCCAATATGTGAACTCAATGACCAAAAATTTGAAATAGCAGTTTTACAGAAACTGAGTGATCTTCAAAAGAACACAGAAAATAAATTCAGAAATTTATCAGGGCAATGTAGCAAAGAGAT
>NW_012149152.1:818377-820726 GCF_000956105.1 Propithecus coquereli | reverse complement strand
TTAAAGTACGTAGAGTTTGGTTTTTTTATTCTTTTTCATTTTTTCTTTGTTTCTATTCTTTCTGATCTTAGATAAGTTTTCATCTCTTTAAAATAACTTGTTATATCTATAAGGTGTTTTTGTAAGCCTCATGGTAACCACAATGCAAAAGCCTATAATAAATCATTAAAAATAAAAAACAATGAATTGAAACCTACTACCAGAGAAACTCACTTAACAACAATGGAAGACAGTAAGAATATAAAGGAAGATATGAGTTATAAAATGACCAGAAAACAAGCAACAAAATGGCAGTAGTAAGTCCTTACTTATGGATAATAGCACTGAATGTAAATGGACTAAATTCTCTAATTAAAAGGCATAGAGTGGCTACATGAATAAAGAAAGAAGAACCAACTATTTGCTGCCTACAAGAAACCAACTTTACCTATAGATACACAGACTAAAAGCTAAAGGATGGAAAAAGATATTTTAGTTACCAAAAGAGAAAGAGCATATAGACTTATGTTAGATAAAATGGTCTACAAATCAAAGACTACAAAAAGGCACAAAGAAGATGTCTATATAATGATAAAAAGGTCAATTCAGCAAAAAGATATAATATTTATGAATATGTATGCACCAATCAGTGGAGCTCTCAAGTATATAAAACAAACATTTGATAGATGTAAAGAGAGAGATAGGATGCAATACAATAATAACAGGGGACTTCAACAACCCACTTTCAGTGATGGACATATCATCCAGAAAGAAAATAAACAAAGAAACATCAGAGTTAAACCAGGTACTGTACCTAATAGGCCTAACTGATATTTACAGAACAATTGATCCACTGCTGCAGAATACATATTCTTTACATCAGCATATAGAACTTTTACAGAATAGATGAATAGATTGTATCTTAGGCCACAAAAAATACTGAACAAATTTTAAAAATGTTGAAATCATATCAAATATCTTTTCTGACCACAATAGAATAAAACTAGAAATTAATAGCAAGAGGGAACTTGGAAACTACACCAATATATGGAAATTAAACAACATGTTCCTTAATAACCAATGGATCAATGAAGGAATTAAGAAAGATTTAAAAATTTCTTAAAACAAATGAAAATGAAAACACAGCACACCAAAATCTATGGAACACAGTAAATGTGTTGCTTAAAGGGAATTTGATAGCAATAAATACCTACACTGAAAATAAGTAGAAAGATTTCAAATAAATAATCTAACTATGTACCTCAAGGAATTAGAAAAGCAAGAACAAACCAACCATAAATTTATCCAAAGGAAAGAAATACTAGAGGTTAGATAAGAGCTAAATGAAATAGACACACACACAGTGAAAATAATCAACACAAAGAAAATTGTTTTTTAGATAAGAGAAACTAAGTGCATAAATCTCTAGCTAGACTACAAAAACAAAAAGAGAAAAGACCCAAATAAATAAAATCAGAGATGAAAAAGGAGACATTACAACTAATACCACAGAAATACAAAGGATCATTTAGAGACTATTACAAACAACTATATACTAACAAATTGCAAAACCTAAAGGAAATGGATCAATTCCTGGACACATAGAACCCACTAAGATTGAACCAGGAAGAAATAGAAAACCTGAACAGAATAATAACAACTAACAAGAATGATTGAGTAATAAAAACTCTGCCAGTAAAAAAAAGCCCAAAACCAGATGGTTTCACTGCTGAATTCTACACCAAACTTCTAAAGAAGAACTAACATCATTTCTTCTCTAACTATTCTAAGAACCTGAAGAGGAGAGAATTAATGAAAAAATCCTCAACAAAATGCTAACAAATTGAATCCAACAACATATGCTAAAAGATAATGCACCATGATCAAGTGGGATTTATCCCAGGCATATAAAGATGGTTCAATATACACAAATCAATAAACATAGCATATCATATCACCAGAATGAATGACAAAAACCATATGAGTATCTCAATACACACAAAAAAGTCATTCGATAAAATTCAGTATTGCTATTCAATATTGCTTCCTGATAAAAACTCTCAATACATAAGGCAAAGGAGGAATGTACCTTAACATAATAAAGGCCATATATGACAAACCCACAGCTGACATCATAATGAATGTGGAATATCTAAAAATCCTTTCCTCTAAGAACTAAAACAAGACAAAGATGACCATTTTTACCACTGTTATTCAGCATAATATGGGAAGTTCTATCTGGGGCAATCAAGCAAGAGAAAGAAATAACAGGCATCTAAACTGGAAAATAGGAAGTTAAATTGTCCCTCTTTGCAGATGACATTACCTCATATAAAATCTAGAAAAACCTGAACTATCCACCTGTCAACT
>NW_012149152.1:802174-818057 GCF_000956105.1 Propithecus coquereli | reverse complement strand
ATTATTATTATTATTATTATTATTATTGAGACAAGGTCTCACTCTGTCACCCAGGCTATACTGTAGTGGTGCAGTCATAGATCACTATAACCTCCACCTCCTGGGTTCAAGAGATCCCCCCACCTCAGCCTTCTAAGTAGCTGGTACTATAGGTGTGCACCACCTTGCCTGGCTATTTTTTAATATTTTTTGTAGAGATGGGAGTCTTGCTATGTTGCCCAGGCTGGTATTGAACTCCTGTCCTCAAGTGATTTTCCCATTTGGCCTCCCAAAGTGTTGGGGATACAGGTGTGAGCCACCATGCCCAGCCTTGAAGAATTAATATTTTTTAAAATGGCCATATTACCCAAAGCAACCTATAAATACAATGCAATTCCTATCAAGATACCAATGACACTCTTCCCAGAAATAGAACAAAAACAACCATAAAATTTATATGGAACCATAAAAGACCCTGAATAGCCAAAGCAGTAATGAGCAAAAAGAACAAAGCTGGAGTCACACTACCTGACTTCAAATTATGCTACAAAGCTGTAGTAACCAAAACAGTATGGTATTTGTATAAAAACAGACAAATAGTCAAATAGAACAGAACAGACCCAGAAAAAATTCCATGTATTTATAGCCAGCTGATTTTCAACAAAGGTACCATGAATATACATTGGAGAAAGATACCCTCTACCTTCTTCAATAATGGTTCTGTCAGAACTGAAAATCCATACCCAGAAGTATGAAGCTAGACCCCTGTCTTTTATCATATACCAAAATGAACTCAAAATAAATTAAAAATTAAAAATAAGACCACAAATTGTAAAACTACTACAAGAAAACCGAAGAAAAGCACTTCGGGACATTTGTCTAGGCAAAGATTTTATGGCTAAGACTTAAAAGGACAGGCAACAAGAACAAAAATAGAAAAACAAGACTATATTTTACTATAAAGTTTCTGTATATAAAAGGAAACAATCAACAAAGTGAAGAAATAATGTAGAATATAAGAAAGTATTTGCCAGCTATTCATTTGTCACAGTACTAATACCCAGAATAAACAAGAAACTCAAACAACTCAACAGCAAAAAATGATAATAATAATTCTATTAAGAAGTAGGCATAGTATCTGAATAGACATTTCTAAAAAGAAGACATACAAAAAGCCAATAGGTATATGGAAAAGAAAAAAGCTCGACATCACTAATCATCAAAGAAATGCAAATCAAAACCACAAGAAGATATCATCTCATCCCAGTTAAAATGGCTAATATCAAAAAGGCAAAAACTAACAAACACTGATAAGTAGAGAAAAGGAAACTTTTATACTTTTTTAGTGGGAAGGTAAATAATACGGAGAATGCTCAAAAAACTAAAAATAGAACTACCATATGATCCAGCAATCCCAGTACTGGATATTTATCCAAAGAAAAGGAAATCAATATATCAAAGGGATACATGTACCCCCAGGATTATTGCAGCACTATTCATAGTAGCCAATATACGGTATCAACCTAAGTGTCCATCAAGGAATGAATGAAAAAAAAATATGTGGCATATACACGCAATGGAATACTATTCAACCATAAGAAAGAATAAAATCCTGTCATCTTTAGCAACTTGGATGGAACTGGAGCTTATTATGGTAAGTGAAATCAGCCAGGCACAGAAAGACAGACATCATATGTTGTCACTCACCTGTGGGAGGTAAAAATGTTGACCTTATGGAGGTAGAAAGTAGATTGTGGGTTACCAAAGGCTGGGAAAGGCTGGATAGAAGATGGGGGATGAAGAGAGATGTTGGTTAATAGGGACAAACATACAATCATATAGATAAAACAAGTTATAGTGTTTGATAGCATAGTAGGGTGACTATAGTTAATCATTTATCATGTATTTAAAAATAGCTAGAAGAGAAAATTTTAAATATTCTCTCCTCAAAGAAATGATGAATGTTTGAAGTTATAAACATTCTAAACACCCTGATTTGATCATTACCCATTGTATGCATTTATCTAAATATCACATATACCTCATAAATATGTATAATTATTATGTATCAATAAAAAGGCAAGATGCAAAACAAAAATATATAAAAATAATATTAGGTATTTCTCCAAAGAAGATACACAAATGCCCAGTAAACACATACAAAGATGCTCAATACGTTTCATCACTAGGAAAATGTAAATCAGAGGTACAATGGGATACTTCACACAAGGAAGATGGCTATAATAAATAAACATAAAAAAATAACAAGCGTGAGCTCCATGTGGAGAAATTATAGCCTTCATACATTTCTGGGGGCAATGAAAAATAGTGCAGTCACTTTGGAAAATAGTTTGGCAGTTCCTAAAAAGTTAAAAATAGAGTTACCATATGAGCAAATAACTCCCCTCTTGGTACATAGCCAGGATATTTGAAAACATGTCCACACAAAAACGTGCACGAAAAGGTGCATTGCAGCACTATCCATAATAGCTTATAAGTGGCAAAAACCCAATGTCCACCATCTGATAAATGGATAAAGAAAATGTGGTATATACATGCAATGGGATATCGTTTAGCCATAAAAAAAAATGAAGTATTGATCCGTGCTAAAGCATGGATCAATCTTCAAAGCCTTGTGCTAAATGAAAGAAGTCAATCACTAATGTGAATATATTATATGAGCCTATTTATATTAAATGTGCAGAATAGGCAAATTTTTAGAAAAAGCAAAATCAGTGGTCATTGGGGGCTGGGGAAAGGGAGACATAGAAGGTGACTGCAAAAGGTTATAGAATTTCTTTTGGAGGAGGTGAAAATAGTGGTAAATTTTGCACAACTTTGTGAATAAACCACGAAACACCGAATTGTGTACTTTAAGTGAGTGGATTGTATGGTATGTCAATTATAACTCATTAAAAATAAATTTAAGAAAATGTCATAGACAGAGTCTAGATATTTGGGTCTTTTCAAGGTTCAGAATGTCACAGTTATTGATTATAAATGGAAAGTTACATGATTAAATAAAGCTCAGACCAGAAAGTTCTGGCAAAATCATTCCTTTGAATAGGAGATGAAGGTAGAGATGAGATTGAGGGTGTGATTTTTTTCTTTCTATGATACCTGTAGTCTTAAATTAGCTCTCAATATATTGAGGGATAGGGAAAGAAATTCTCACACCCTATCATTCAAAAGATAATGCAGATTTTAAAATAGTGCACGCTATGGTTTCAATGTTTGTATCCTCCAAAACTCATGTTGTAATTTAATCCCCAATGTAACCTAATTAAGAGGTGGGCCCTTTAAGAGGTGATTGGGTCAGGAGGGCTCTTCCCTCACAAATGAATTAATCCGTTCATGGATGAATGGGTGAATGGATTAATGGGTTATGACAGGATAGGGTCTGTTGTAACAGCCAGCTTGGCTCTCAGTGCTCCCCTCTCGCCCTCTGGTGTCTTCTGCCATGTTATGACGCAGCATGAGGCCCTCACCAGAAGCCAGCCAGATGCTCGCCCCTTGACATTGGACTTCCCAGCCTCCAGAACTATAAGAAATACATTTCTTTTCTTTATAAAATAAATTTCTTCATAAATCCCTCAGTCTCAGGTATTCAGTTATAGCAACAGAATATAGACTAATAAGATGCTCCAGAAGGAATCTGAGTTAATTTCTGGCTTTAGACCTGATTGAAAAATAAATAAGAAACTTACTAATTTTTCAACATTAAATATATGTGGGTCCATATGAAACAGCATTTGTTTAAGGTTTAAGAAGATACTTGGGCTCCCATCTGTCTATAGGCAAGAGGTGAGGGCTACAACAGTCGCGTTGTTCCCTAAGGCAGACTTACCCATTCTTTCCCTCTCCAAATGGCACTATTTATTTTGATTATTTCATCCTTGTTCCCCTGTTGTGTATTAGGAGCCTTTAAAATTGTTTTAAAGTTCAAAGTTCTTCAGCCCAAAAGGTGCCTTATATGGACTTACTGTGAAGACACTTTATAACACTCAGAAATCCTGGGCTTTCATCTAGAAGGGGTTAGGGTTATGTTTTGGGGGTGGAGTTGATTGTGCTTTATATATAAGGGAATTGCAGGAGCAAGTAAAATATCTGATGTCCAGATGGTGGACTGTGACAGTGACAGCTAGTGCTCACTAAATTCTCTGTTTGTTCCCCTGCATTTTCCAGCCCTTTTGCTGTTAGGTTGGGACTCTGAGAGCCGTCCTGAATAATAGACTACAAGCAGATGTGATGTGTGTCACTTCAGAGAGATGGCAATTGAAAGCTGGCATTATGTGTCTCCTTCAACCTTCTCTGCCCTTGAGGTTACTGCATGGAGGCCACATGCTCCAGATGGCACACGTAAAATAGCTCTCACCTGCCCATATGTGACTTCGTGTGAGTGAGAAATAAAGCTTTATTCTCTTAACATACTGAAATTTGGTTTTTTCTTTCTTTTGTTGCACTAACTAGTGTGTCTTACTGTGACTAATCCACTGGCCCTTGATAACTTACTTAAATTTGTTAAGCTTCAGTTTTCTCATGCAAAAACTGGGATAGTGATCATACTTAACTAGTAGCTGTTTTAAAGGTTAAATAATTCTATTAATGAGCATATCCTAGGACCTGATACAAATTAAGCAACTAGTTAATGTTAGCTCTTCTTATTCTTATAATCCTATTTCCTTAGCAAATTACAAACCAAGTAGTGTATAATATAAATTATACATATTAAAAAGTGCATATGTATGAGGCATTACATTCAGTGAAATAGAATAATGAGGTAGGGGGATTTGGGACTTCAATTATTTGGGAATAATTGGAAATAATTGAGAAAGATGTACTAGAATTTGATAGAAAAGTGAATAATGATGAATTAAGGAAAATTTTAAAATATTATATAGAGTCCAGAAGAAGTTAAAAACATAATTTTAAATATCAAACATTTTAATTCCCTTCACTAATACCTATCAACTTGGGACAAAAGAAAAGCCAATTATATGGTTTCCTGGGTTGGAGGAATGAGGACAGCATACTGAAGGAAGGTCAGTAAAGCACAAAGAAAAAGGCTGGTTCTCAGTCCAAACCGAGTAGAGACACAACTGAGATCCAAAGTCAGGTCTGGGGCAGCAGCAGCAGGCCATTTCATTTATTTATTTATTTTTATGTTTTACTCTCTGGAAATATTTATTTTCCCATGCAATGTGGACTTTTTTCCTATGCTTGACAAGTTCAGTTAAAATAAACCAACACATCGCAAAATAACAAAACAAAATATTTTTAATCGATGTCTGTCTGCCATAGGTTATTTGAACTAAGATATAATTATCAGAAAATGTCAAAGCTTTACTACAAATTTCTCTGAAATTGAGAATGGGATGGGAAGCTGCATATAGACCAACTGCTTTCAATGTGAAAGTGGGCGATGAAGCCCTTTTGACTTGATTAAAATAAGTAGATTTATTATGAGATATTTATTCAAAGCGGGTAGGTACAAGGGAATAGTATATTCAATTAGGCAAGCATTACCATTGGTTGAATGAAAGCAAAAAATAATTGAATATGGTGATACTCTTTAGTAAATGGTGGCTCGTTTAGCTATAACTTTTGGAGTAAAACATGTATTTATACTTTAGATGTGTTTATTAGGTTAAGTGTTTGAAAAGGATCCAAATGCTGTATCATACAGCATAGAACTTGGCACGTGGTAGGCGCAAAATATCTTTGCGTTATTGCATGATTTGAAGCCAACCTTGAAGTTAAAATTTTCCATTTATCCGAGCAAGGGAATTTGCAATTTGTTCTCCCCAAGGGCTTGAAATCCAATTACACCACACAGATCATTAAAAGTTACACATGATGTCCTAAAGAATAGAGAGCTGGAGTGTAATGAGAATTACATCCATTAAAAGTGCATATGGATGGGGAGGCTGTGTTACCTGTGTTTCCCTGTCAGGTCTTGTCTTTTTCCATTGGTATATGCTTTACTCAATCCATCAATCAGGAGAATTAATGGTGTGCCTAGCAATTCAGGCCATACGGAGATAATCAAGGCATCATAAATCGTGTTAGAGCAAATAAAGCCTACAGAATGGGACTGCTAGCACAGCAATCAAATTTCAGAAGTGCTTGCCTGCACTGCAAAATGTGGCAACGACGAAGAGCAGAGGTGAAAATAGAAAATGTCGAGTAGGGAAGAGCGTGTACTAACTCTCAGGACCAGAAGGTAGCGCAGACGTTCAGGGATTTCTGGGAGGAAAAGCGGGTCTGTTTAAAACACTCAGCCCTCACTGTTCCATACCTTGAGGTATGCCGCTAGATGACATGCATACATCCAGGATCCCATTGCCATGGGTAGGGTACACCTGCCTCTTTTGTGCTATATATTCTGCATCCATCTTACGTTCATTCTCCTACACTTTTTCCTTGTTTGATCCTCCCTAAACAGATTGTAGTTTCAGATATACAACTTTCTAGCCTCCCTTGTATCTAGGAGGGAGGCTTACAATCAAAGGCTGTACAGTACAAAGGAACCTGAAGGACATTCTCCTTAAGACTTCTGGAGAAAATTATCTTTCCTGATAAAAGATAAACATGAAGAGAGTTACCCTTTGACTCTCTATCCTCAGACATTGCTCTATGTTGCCTGGGGCAGCTGCAGTTATCTGAAGACATTGCCGGGACAAACAACAGATTAAAGCGGAAGTAGAAAGGAGGGAGGAAACTGGGATTTGAGTCCACCGTTGATCTGTTAAACTGTCCCTGGAAACACCCAACTTTAGCTGTCTTGTGATGAGAGTCAATACAAGTGCTTAGCATTGAAGCTAGTGTTTATCATATTTCAATGTGCCTATTATTCACATGGGGATCTTGTTAGCGTCCGGATTCTGATTCAGGAGGACCAAGGAAGTGCCTGAGAGTTTCCCTATATAACAAACTTCCAGGCAATGTCCACTTTTCACACATATTGAGTCAAAAGTATTTAAGGCATTTTAAATTTTGTATTCAATTTCTTGCAGCCGGAAATATGCAAAATGACAACTCAGAACTGTGAGGGACTTGAAAGTTGAATTTAAACTAAAAACATGCAAGATGAATTTTAGCAATTCACCAGGTAATAAATGCATAAATATGATTATTGCATGTGAGAGGCCTTTGAAGTCATCATGATCTGATTTCGAATCTTGGTTCTATCCTTTACATACTGTGTGGCTCCGTTGGAAAATTATTTAATCTCTCTGAATCTTGATTTCTTCATTATAGAACAATATCTTCTATCACACATGGTTGGTTTGAGGATTAGTTGATGTTATGTGACAAAAAGCCTAGTTGTAGAACAAATGTGAGTTCCTTTTCTATGATTCTATTGGCAGGATTGAATTCTGAATTCTCAAGTTTTACTTATGTCAAAGATAACTTAGTTAAAATTGTGGTAGGTATGACAGAAACAGACAGGTTGTAGGAATCAATACAGAGACATTCTTAGTAACATAACTGATGTATCAAAGGTCTGTGATGCTTGTATTAGACAATCATAAATTTAATTATAAGTCTAAAAGAAAAGATAACCAAATTGTACTTTTTTCTGACTTTTTTCCTTTTTAAAACATGTCTGCCTTGTGTATGATGATAGAGGGTTATTTGAATCCATATACTTTCTCTTCAACAACTGCTAGAATATTGCCAAATGAAATAAAAGTGTTCTTAGCAGATCTGATCAGTGGTAAACCAAATCTATTTCCATAGTGGTAGAAAAGTGGGAGGTGATACAGTTTTCCTAAGTCAGATTGCAAACAGGATTGCGGGTGCCTCCTATGACTCTAAATGTTGCAGTATGCTTTCTGGATTTTGCAGTGTTTGATGCTTACATGGGGTTTTCATGCTTGCAAGCCTGAGTGTTTTGATTGAGATAATGTTTCTGCAGTGTATGGGTGCCTTTGGAATGATGTTGGAATGTCCTTGGCATAATGCCTGAGCAAGGGAATTTACTAATGACTTCCAAGCATATAGTCATGCTCTTCTGAGCAAAGATTTCCAACCATAGGAATGACTCTTACATATCTCCAACGGAAAAAGAAAACATGTTTTAATATTACATATGTCATCTTGACATTAGGGAATTCATGTAACTTCAAACATGCCACAGTGGTACATTGGTCTGTCTTTTACCTTTCAGTATTATTTCTATCAAATTATTCTCAAAAATGTCTGGAACTATATGTTTAAATATTCAGAATCCTAAATGGGGTAAACATGGGTTAAATCTCTCCTTCTCTCAGGAATAGTGTAGAGCAGCATGACTGAGAATGTGGACTTCTAAGTTGACAGGAGTTGGCTTTTAGCCTATTTACCTATTATTAGTTACATAAATTTGGTCATGCTACATACTTCTCTGAGACTCACCTTCTGTAAAATGGGAGTCATAATCCCCATTTCAGGGCATATTGAGAAAATTCAATTGGGTAATGCATACAGAGCATTTAGCACATACTTGGGCACTTAGTAAGAATACAATAAATTTTGGATAGAAACAGCTTTTTCAGATCTAAGAAGAAACCACTTCTTTAATCTCATTTTATTTCTTCTTCCTATAATATTCACAGTGATAAGCTCTTGCCTAGGAAAAAATTTTCCCCAGAGAGTAGATTCATGAGTCAATAGCTGGCGCAGGCACAGTTTATTTTGGAATGTGATCCTAGGGAACAAGAGTGGAGGACTGACAGGAGTGAAGTGGGGAAGAGAGAAGTAGAAGGGCATGAGGTGTAGAAACCTGGGCCCATGAAGCCTTCCAAGAATCATGGAAAATATTTGAGGGAAGCATTGGTCATCTGCTACTGTCTTCCATTATTTGGGCTTCAGTGGGGTATTAACACGCTCATATAGGTTTGTACTGTGTAAGTGATTTGTCTGTTGGTTCTAGCAGGTAGCCAATATTAGCATTAGAGAATCCCAAGAACAGAAAGTGAAAGACACAGAGCACAGCTGAGAGGTGCGATGACACTTATGCACTGCTAGTTGCTGCAGGAGGTGATGGTGGGCAGAGAATGTGAGGAGAAAAAAAAGAAGTATTTCACACGTGATTCTTTGCAGAATTCATGTGCTGTCAATGACCCTAGAGACTTGAGAGCAATTCAGTCCCAGGTACTTCTGTTACAAAGCCAACCATCTGAAGCACAATGGCTTAAATCAGCGGTCCCCAACCTTTTTGGCACCAGGGACCAGTTTCACAGGAGACAATTTTTCCAGGGAGGGGGTGGGGGGGATGGTTTCAGAATGATTCAAGTGCATTACATTGATTGTGCAGTTAAACTTCTATGCTAGTGATAATCTGTATTTGCACCTGCTCCCCAGCACTAGCATCACCGCCTCAGCTCCACCTCAGATCATCAGGCATTAGCTTCTCCTTAGGAGCATGGAACCTAGCACACTTTATGTGCAGTTTGCAGCAGGGTTCGTGCTCCTATGAGAATCTAATGCTGCTGCAGATCTGCCAGGAGGTGGAGCTTATGTGGTGACGTGAACGATGGGGAGTGGCTGTAAATACCCATGAAGCTTCTGCTTGCCACTGCTCACCTCCTGCTGTGAGGCCTGGAAAGGGGATTTGGGGGCTGCAGGCTTAAATAATTCTCTATATAGTAAAGCCCAATGTTTAAGTGACCTCATTCTAGTAGATCTATAACTGGCACCTGCCAGCCCCCTTAATAGTGATTTCTATGCTAAAAACTAAGTCTTTAAAAAATACATTTTCAGGGTGAGCTGAGATTCATGTTTTAAAGTGTTCCATTTTCTCACCTCTACCAGGAAACTCAAATAGATCCACGTAGCCTTCTTACTCTCTAACTGATGAGTTGGAGACCTTCTTAATGGAGGCAATGAAAATGAAAAAACACTTTTCTCTTTCAAAATACTTTAAAAAAATTATGTGTTTATCTCTGTGGACAATTTAATATTGCTGACCTGTTTTATTATAGAATTTTAATGTATTATTTTAATTTTTTTCCTTAATATTAAGGGAAAAATTACACTTGGAAAGCTTTCTGTTGGAGTCTTAGGAAACTCTAGAAATGCATAATTATGTGTGAAATGGTGGGATTACGACCAGGGGAAAATGTATAAAGGGAAAAATCCAGTTACATGATTCTTTTAATAATTGGTAACTATGTGTTGGTGAGCATTTCCTTTATGAAAAATGGCCCAGTCATTAAAACAACCACAGAGGTGAAAATTGTCCCCCTTCCAGCTAAACAATATGCTTTCATTTGAGGTCTATTTAGCCTTTAAGGTGAAAGTGGGTTCCAGACAAATGTCTTTCACATTAGAAATTGTATTAAATTAATTGAAAAATAGATAAACATTGATAATAATAATAAAACAGGAGAAAGGAAGAACAGTAAAAGGTAAATACTTTTTAAATGTTACTCAAATAGACATTCAATAAAACCACATCTTTCAGACAACATAATCATTTGCATCATAAAAACTCTAGTGGTTCAAATTTAAAATATTGATTAAAAAGCTTCAGTTGGACTTCAAATCAGCCTAAAAAGAAAATTTCCATCTTAATAAAATAGGCAAAACTTTCCTTTTAAAATTACAACTTATTTTGTTAAAAAATGTGTTTACTATTCTTGAAAAAGACCTAAAATGGGTCCTTCAGAAGAGAAATCCTTTCCCATTTTAAATTGAATCCAATGGAGCAGTGAAGACACAATTCCAAAGCATCCAGAAGAAAAGTGGAATCACAATCAATAATTTACATGTTTCCAAATACCCAGAATTCTGGGTTGATCCTTCAACAAAACAGAAGAGTGACGAAGTGATTCCTTGACATTTTAAAATTTCCTCCTGGTGTCCTGATGTCATGATAATCCAGTTTGTCCTAAGGACTTCTTTTAAAGCCACAAAAACAGTATACTGCCTAGATTTATCTGAACTTCAAAGCTTGGATACAGACTTTTAGATATCTTCTGGAAGATTCCTTAAGCGAAGTGAGAAGATACCCTTTGACTTTAGTCACCAAAGTTAATGTTCTCATGACTTAAATTGACTTCATACAGCCAAGTTTATTTTGTACTCTCAGTTACTTACTACTGCAAGTCAACACAGCCCAGGAATTGATGCATTTTGTGCCTTCGATTCAAATTAAATAGCAAACACTGCTGTTTGTGAACTTTTTGGCCAATGAATAAAAAATATTTCATTTCTAATTCTCACCAGAAGGATTTAAATTAAACAGTAACAGATGAATTGGGCAGGCATGGAATACTAAATAGAAACTGGCAAATGAAATAATCCAGCTCTTTGCTTTTACAATGAAAATGAGAATTGATTCTGCACTGAGAGATAGAGGTAAAAGGACCAAGTGTTTTTAAAAAAGCCTTCTCCACCAAAAGAGCAAAATAGCACTCAGTGGCATTGCATTGTTAACAAAATTTCTTTATCAGAAACTATAATTTAATATTTAAGTATCTAATTTACATGTGACAAGGTATCATATTCAAAAAATTAAATTGCAACTAGAAAACTATTAACCACTAAAAACAATACCAAACACAACCCAAACATTTATAGGAAAGCAATAGCTAGAATTTGAATTGGAAAAAATGTTTCATCATATTTGGCTCATTAAACAAAGCGTCCATTATAATCTGGAAAAAGAGTATCTCTTCTAATTCATCAAAAGTTTACCCTTTGTAGCATGAATAACATGTAAAGATAGTTTCATTGGCTGTATATGCACACGTGTGTGTGTGTGTGTATATATAGTGAGACATACACTCGTGTGTTCACTTAAAGATATTGTATCTACTGATAACCGGCTGAACTTTGGAAGGTGCTGAAATCCATATTTCTATATGTCCTTTGACCCACTTAATGATGCCTTTTTAGAAACAGAAATTACATAAAATACTCTGTCTTTTATTAACTGAATATTTTCTTAAGCATAATAATAGACAATGAAAGAATTGCACTTATTGTAAAGGTACAGTAAAGTGTTAGATTGCAGTTCAGCCATAAAAGATAGGGGACTGTAGGACTGATAATAAGTTGTGCATTATATGCAAAGGTGATGGTGACCAGTGAAATTAAAATGAGAGCAACTAGTTACAGAACAAACAGGGAGAGAACATAAGAAAACATGCACTACTCCTACTATAATGCAAAACTAATTTCTCCCAGGAAACCAACCCTATGACCTTCCTTATACAAAGAAACAGGTTCTGCACCCTTGGCAACACAGTAGACTTGGGCTTCTGTATTCGAATGCCAGTTCAGTGTCTCTGAGTGTGCTGTTCCAGTGTCATCTCCATAAGCTGCCTTTGAAATTCTGGAGCATCTACAATATTACAGTCTCTTGCTTAGGTTTCATCGAGCCTCAATATTTCCATCAGTTCTGTATAAATAGGGTCCATTATTCATCTTCTTCTGGTTCCTGTGGTAACACATATATTTCTTCCTTTAAACAATCACTGAAGAATCTGAGGATTGTGCTGTAGAGATGATACTTGCTCTTCTCAGATACGTTATGACCTTCATCTGGGTAGACCTAAGGTATTGAGGGGAAAGAAGGTATCAAGTTACCAAAGCAGCTACTGTCCTCAGCATTCATTCTTTTAGCCCTAATGGCATGGGAACTTCGAAAAATATTATCTAATCGAAATCTCATCTAATTCAACTCAGAGTTCTTTATGCTAAACTTTTTAAAAATTATAATTATGTCAATCAATATTTGAGAAAAAATATATTCTGTGTGTTTAAATTAGGATTTGTTGGCCAAATAAAGTAGATGTTCCCATGCTTATGTTCACTATGATGGCCTTAACATTGCCCTCAATTTGACTAAACTTTAGACAGTTTCTTCCTGACTATTGTCCCCTGACCTCTTCCTGCCTCTTACCAGTTTTACAAACCACAATATGTATTTCTCAAGGACATGGGGACGATCTGTTGGAAATGCAAGCACTGAAGGAGGAAGTACTCCCATCTCCCAGTCTCTTCAGGAGAATAAGAGTGTTGGTCCAAGTTCTAAAATTATCTCCAGTCATGAAGATACAAGAAAATTTACTTTTCCTTTGGGTATCGCCGATTGTTAAATACAGCTGGCCTACAATTCCCCCAACTCCAGATCTTAAAAAACTTTCAAGCTCTTCGTTTCCACAGTTGAGTTCAAAGTCTCTCTGCCCTATTTCAGTAGTCTTGAATAAAGTCTCCCTTACCTGTTTAACATTGCCTGGTGCCATTTTTATAATGTCCTTTCCAATAAAGACAACATTATTGATTTTTCTAAAATACAAATATTATCTCATCCATTTCTAGGTGGAAAGTTTTTAAATGGTGCCTCATTGTCCTCTGAGTAAAGTCCCATTCTCCTCAACATTGCTTATGGCATGAGCTGCCATTTATTTATCTCTATCATCATCTTTCGTCGTCCTAACCCTGGTACTCTGTCAAAGTACTTTGGTTATTCCAAATGCTGAGAGATTAAAATTACTTTCTTTGTCCTTCTAGAACTCCTCCATCACACTGAAGGTTCCTTGATAGTTTAAAGTGTGTCTTGCCACCCACCTAGCAGAGTGACCACTATAGTGCTGAGTCCCTGACGAATGTTTATGAAATGTGTGACTGCACAGATGCAGAAGGTAATGTAAATGGTATTTTGTCCTCTCCTCCTTTCTTGTAAGGTTTCCCCCCAAACACTTTTTTCCTCTTCCTATTTGTAAGAAAAGTGATGGAACATGAAGAAAAGACAAAAGGGACAAGAAGGGAGATAGAAAATTCTTCTTTTAAAAGAATTCAATATTAGTGATATGAATAAAAGTCTGAAGTAAATAGAACATTTTTTAAAGGGTTTATGCAATTCACTTGTAAAGCTTGAGCTGATGCACATTCTCAGCATAATTAAGAGCAAAGAATACAATTTTTGGTTCCTAAAAAATATAGTAAAAAATGATACCATGGGGGATGGAGAAATACAGAAGCTGTGTTCCGTATCTCACAAGCAAAAAACCAAGGAAGGAAAACACCTTCTTCTGAAAAAGTGGCTTACCTGCATAGTATAATTCACTCCAGCTTTTATTAGGTGCTTGATTAATTCTGCTGAATGCTGGAAATGAACTTTTGCTGCAAGAAATTAAATTGTATTTAAAGGAAATACATTTTTTAGGATCAGAAAGTTTTCCTACCATTTTTTTTTCAAGGAGATTAAGCATTTACTTTACATACATTGCACATTTAAAAGACTGATATCTCGCTTTAACTAGAAAGCCTGTAAATATAATTTCAAGCTTCACCCTGTTAGAAAACAAACCAAAATAGGAGATAAGACTAAGGCCTACTTACTGCATGGGATGGCAGTTAGATCTACTTTACTGAATATCATTTGTTATTTTTAATTGCTCATATATTTTATACCTTATAAAAATTTTAGCATGGTAAATGTCTTATCTGGGTTTTAATGCAGCAAACCAGCTTTTTGTTCCTTCTGGAGGATTACAAAGACCTCGTATTAGTTAGATACTGGCATTCTGCTTTATTATTTTAAATTAGAAAGGAATACCCCATGTTGAGAAAATATCATGAAAATCTCATTATACAAGGGCTATTTAATGTAGGTTATACTGGTTATTTCTGTTTTCTTCTCTCTTCCTTCTGCCTGAAGCTGAGGTCCAAACCTCTGAAATAAGCAGCAGAAGAGCCCTGGTAGCTAGGAAGTTGTGGATCAGTCACTCAAATGTGCAGCAGTTTGCTTACATGCTGTCTGGGCTGCTCATTTCTGGACTCTGTAGATCTTCAAATTTCTGTAAATAACTTTTAACCTAATATTTTGCAAGTGTCTTTGCAAACCTCGGGCACCTTTATTCATAGTTTAAGCTCCTTTGATGGTCTAATTCTATGATGCTGAATAATCACACCACGCAAAAGAGGATAAAAAATTCCAAATAAATCATTTGAATCTTTTTAAAAAGATATTCAAGATCATCTTTCTGTGATACTTAACAGGAAAATTACTGTGTCATCTCTAAAAAAGTAGAAATTGTTCTGTTAATGTAGGCTACTGGAAATGCTAATTAATAAGGGCAATGGCAGAGGTAACATGATCCTTTATTTCTCTGTGTGGATTCGGCTGAAAAGATAAATGTACAAATGGATTTTCCAGCTGCATTTTTTTTCTGCTTAGTTTCTAGAGAAAAGCCTGTTGACATTTGCCATTTGTCTCCTTCCTATAACTGAATGAGGACATTAAAGGTCTGATTGGCTGAGTGAACTGATTTGCTGGTAATTTTCACAGATACTATTAATAATGGCAGTGTTACAGTGTCATTGACTGATCACTTAGAATCCACCAGGCCCATATGGGCTGTGTGGTGTGAGCACGTCTGTGTGCACATGCGTGTGGGTGTTCGTATGCAAGCACAGGTGCATTTCCTCTGAAGTGACCGGGGTGAACCCTGCTTGCATTTTATCAGGTGGGTGAAACACCAGGCCGTGACTGAGTGAGTTAGATAAGAACAACATAATTTACCTTTAGAGCTACAACATATTAACAGAAAGATCTGAAATAGCATTAATATATTATTCCAGGGTGATGGCTATACATAAAATAATTTAACCTTGAATATAATTTATTCACATGACTGAGGCTTCAGAGCTCAGTGAATAAAAACCTCAATACCTGCATTCAAATCCCCTTTCTACTAATCAATCACGTGTATGCTTTCAGGCAAGTTATATCATTTCCTAATATTTAGTTCTCCAATCTGTTAAACAAGAAAAGTAATATTTTTTGTGAAGAACAAATAAGATAATATCAAATGTTTTTAGCACATTTTCTGACAGGTAATCAGTACTTAATAATTGCTATTTATTATGGTTAATACTGACATACACACACACACACACACACACA
>NW_012149152.1:798004-800689 GCF_000956105.1 Propithecus coquereli | reverse complement strand
AAAATTAATTAAAATTAAATTTTAAAAAATTCAGTTAGTCACACTAAACACAATATGGCCACAAGTGGCCAGGGGCTCCCATGCTCAATAACACTGATCAAATATTTCCGTCCTCACAGAAGGCTTTACTGGACACCGCTGCCATTTGAAGTTCATGGCCTCCTCTCCTTTTAGTCCTGGATTCCTTCTTCCCACTTCTTATCATTCATCTGATTCTCTGTGCCACTCTGTGCTGTCCAGAAGGTTTACAAAGCCCCTCACAAGCAAGAAAGTCCTTAGGTGTATTCCTTTGTCAAAGGTCAGACTCCATCAAACAGTAGCGACAAGTATAATACTTACCGTCAGCAGTTCCGTGAATTATTAATATATTTTCTTCTTTTAAGCCATGAATATTATGTAGCACACTGGCTGCCTATGAAGGAAAACGGAAACAGCTGGATCTACAGATCTATCTAAATAAGTAATTTGACTGAATTTTTAGAACAAAACTACTCTAATTGTTATTTTTAAATTAGTTACCTGGTAAGTGCTTTCTTCCTTAGATGGCATACCAAGGTATCTTTCAGAGAAAGCTGAGGCTGTGACCCAAGAAAACAGAAATTTAAGAATACTAAAACTGAAAACCATTTGACTTGTGCAATTCATTATTTAATTTCTTCATCTCACATTTAATTGTCATGCTCCAGTAAAACTGATTGAATCAGGGAGGTGATAAACAGCTCAAAATGGGCTCTAATAACACATGATAAATGAGCTCAATTGAGCTCCACTGCCTTGGGATTTGGTTTTCCACAAATCAATACATTACATTAGGTCAGTCTGTAGCAAGTACTCACCATACAACTTCAAGTCTGTGATAGGTGCAACCACAGCTCCGCATTTAAAAAGCTTTTCATCTGACTTTAAGATCATTGATGCAACATAGCCACCATACCCCTGGCAAAAAAAAAAAGTTGTAACAATTATTTCTTGAGATATTTTTAGTTTGGGATCACTGGTAACGTACATCATATCAGAATGTTTCAAAATGTCTGAAATTTGAGAAAAGAGTATGATAAAATCACTTTGCACAGATAAAAATTTTGAACATTTGTTTAAATTTTTATATAACAGGCTGTTTTAATAACCATAAGTAAAGTATATAATTAATTATATACCACCAAATGTCCATATTTGCTCCATGATTTCATGCTATACAGCTGGGAATATGTAAGTCCTTAATACCTGAGAACAAAATTCCATTGTCCTTCAAAATTTGTAGGCTTTTTTTTCACCATGTTTCACCCAGCTCTGGTATTGTATTATTTAAATTCTTTTTTATAGAGTTTTAATTTTATAATAGTTTTAGACTTTCAGAAAGTTGCAAAGATTCTACAAAGATTCTTGTATATCCCTCCTCCAGTTTCCATTATCCTTAACATCTTACGTTATTATATACATTTGTCACAAATAAGAAACCAGCATTGGCATACTACCATTAACTAGACCCACTTTCTTTGGGAACTACTAGTTTTGTTTTGTTTTTGTTTTTTTTCTTGTGTTTTCTTACTGTTTCAGGCCTCCATTCAGTATACCACATTATATTGTGAGACATCGTATCTCCTTAACCTCCTCCGGTCTATGAAAGTTTTTCAGACTTTCTTTATTTTTGGTGCCCTTAACAGTTTTGAGGAATACTGCTCAAGTATTTGACAGAATCTTCCTCATTTGGGTTTGTCTCATGTTTTTCTCATGGTTAGACTGGGGTTATGAATTTGGAGGACTAAATCATAGAAGTAAAGAGCCATTATCACTACATCACAAAGGTACCTACTATTAACGTGACTTGTCACTGTTGATGTGAACCTTAATCACCTGGCTGAGATAATGTCTGTTGAGCATTTCTTCTTTGTGAAGTTCCTCTTTCTTTCCTTTTTCATACAGTACTCTTGAAGGAAATCATTAAGTGAAACCTATTCTAAGGAGGAAGGAGGTGGTCTGCCTCCTGGAGTGGGGTATCTACATAAACTATTTGGAATTCTTCCTAAGGGAGCTTTGTCTCTTCTTCCGCATTTATATATTACCTTGGATCTAAGCTCTGATTTAACCACAGATTGACATGATTGAAAGTTAAGTTGGAGAGATGGTTTACTCTTGGCTATTAAACCTTTTAGTGATTTCCTTTGTAAAATGGGCTAAAAATACTGAGGCAGGGTGGACCAACAAAAACAATTCAAGATTCAGGAAATACTGGTTCAGGACTTTGACTCTCTTGGCTCACTTGCCAGGTAGGCTTATATATATCTATTTCTTTCTTGAAATTGACTTTTTTCATCCATGAATAAAGCTACAAATACTCAGCCTTCTGTTGTAAGTTATCACAGAGGATAATAAAAATATAAATTCTTTGATCCCTAAAAGCTTCATGTAGACATAAAGCAGCATTATTTATTACTACTAATTACAATCACATCTATTTCCAGTGTTTAAAGTGATGAAAAAATGGGAGGTGATATGAAAGTGCCTTTTAAAAAAGTTTTTGTTTTAACTCCATTTAAGAGGGTAACCTCACCAAAGTTTTATGTCAGTGCTTGCATGTTTTGCTTCTATTTTCCAAGTTGGTGCCTATTAATATTTGAGGTGTTCTGAATATAACACAGTGGCTATAGCCACTAGCCATATGTGGCTACTTAAATTAAAATTAAT
>NW_012149152.1:786489-796634 GCF_000956105.1 Propithecus coquereli | reverse complement strand
GCTCAGAACATGTCATCCTGAAATATGACTTTAGGGGGTCAGAATATGCCACCCCAATTCTGGTCTCCTACAGTGCATAGGATTATTTTGAGCTGGTTATTTTGAGAAACTGTAGACATAGGAGTATCTCTGAAAACAAGGCTGGAGGTCGCCTTTTCGTAAGAGAAATCTACATCTATAAAGGAACTCTCCATTAGTAAAGGTCTCTCTTCCTCTCTCTCCTTTCTCTCTCTCTCTCTTTCTCTCTCTGCACCAGAAAGAGAAGGATGACTAAATCTCCTGAGACTCTTAATCAGTGGAGAAGAATTGACTTACGTCTGTACAACAAGCCTTACCTTTGTTTTGCTTTTCCTGGCCATCTCTCTTAACAAGGCCTTTTCTTACACCCTCTTCCTTTGTTTCAAAGAATGATGGTATTTACATTTGATGTCTAAGACAGCTCTTTGAGATCTACTCTAGGAATTTAATCACTTCTTTGGGTTACCTCCCACGTATAGAGGAGGTATACATGTTATTAAACTTCTGTTTTTCTCTTGCTAATCTGTCATTTATTACAGAGATTCCTAGCTAAGAACTAATGAAAGATGGAGGAGGAAATTATGTTTCCTACCCTACATTCCTCACAACTTAATATTGGAAAGATATGAAATATAATGAATAATGTTGCTAGTTAGATGAGATGGATTATTGTTTAAATTTAATTTGAAAATACTCTCTTGAAATGTTTTTAAACTAATTTGATATAAATTCTTAAAAAAAATCAAGGTGCCCAATTTTCTTCTGTAGCCCATGATCTGACTAAAGAAGTCATGTGGTAGATTTTAATAATTATAGTAATGCTGGACTAAGGAAATGACCTACTGAGTTATCTGTTTTAGAAATTAATTTTTAGCTATACTCTGGGCAATGTTCCTTGTGCTACTAGATATCAGAATATCTTGGGAAATATTAAAAATATTAACACTTAGGCCTTAACCCCTGAAATTCTGATGCAATTACCTCATTATGAAGTCTACTTTTGAAAGATTTTCAGAAAAACTCAAATGTGATCCAATTTATAGTTTTTTTGTCATTGTCACTAAACTCTTGAAGTGAGAAATAAAGAATTTAACTTATGTTTATTTGGACCATCATTTAAAACTCAGCACGTGACAATTCATAATGCAGTCAGACATTACTGAAATGACTGAGATAACATATCCTATTCTGGTACTGGAATATTTAGATAGTACCCAGAAGCTTGAGCAAAGCTTTTCCAACAATTAGAGACTAAGAGAAAGGCAGTTATCTTTTATAGATATAAACCACCACAAAGTGCTTTTGCTCATTCTTATTGAGAGAGACAGAGAAAGTCTTAGTTCAGCATAATTTGGAAGTAGCAGGCTTAAATGTATTAATATATGGAGAGAAAGAAGTATAAAAGGGTGGGCTGAGTCATTCAAAGCAAGAAAATACGTAGTTAAACATTGAGTATCCCTTGTCTAAAATGCTTGTGACCAGACGTGTTTCAGACTTTAGATTCTTTTAAAAATTGTTTTTGGATTTTAGAATATTTAGATAAACATAATGAAATGTCTTGGGGATGGGAACCAAGTTTAAACACAAAACTCATTTATGCTTCATATATACCTTAAACACATAGCTGATGCTTTTTTTAGACAATATTTTTTAATAATTTTGTACATAAAACAAAAGTTTTGACTATGACCTGTCACTTGAGGTCAGTGGTGAAATTTTCCACTTATTGGCATGTGTTGGAGCTCAAATGTTTTGGATTTTGGAGCATTTCAGATTTCAAATTTTTGTATTATTATAAAGCAAAAGCAGGGACAGCCCTTGAAATTTCTGTCCCCAGAGAAATCACTTCCAGTATATTGTATCTAGTTCTTTGTCATGGAGATAAGAGCAGGGTGTTGCAACTAAGAGGCTTCAACTATTTCCCATAGGCGAGACTGTCCCTGTGGTAAAGAAGGCATCACACATCCTAATCCAAGCATGTAACTTTCCTGGTTCTAATTCCATGATGGCCAAGCAAACTTGCAACTGATTATGATTTGGTTGTTTACATAACTTAACTACCTTGACAGAATAGCTGAATATTACAATCATGAATATTTCAATCTACAGAACTGTATATCACATTTAAATGATCTAAACTAATAAGTTAGCATTATGTGGTTTTTGTTTTGTTTTGTTTTATTACCTCAGTTTCACATGTCTCTCAGAGCTTGATTATCTCCAGGAACTGAGAAGAACAATGCCTTCTAAAGGAAGGGACAATACCAGAACAATGCTTCTTAACTTGAAAGTTCATTGAAATAATTTGGGAATATAAAAAGCAGATTCTTATTCAGCAGATCTGGGATGGGACTAAGATTTCACATTTTTAACAAACTCTGAGGGGACTCATGTTGCTGGTTCACATTTTGTATAACAAGTTCTTACGGCATAATCATATAATAAAGATGCCTACCAGAAACATCTTCCTAGTTCCAGCCAGGTGCCCTAGACCAGTGGAGCTTTAACAAAAAGTACCAGTGCCCTGGAAAACAATTCAAATGTGAAGATTGGGCAACTAATGCAGCTCCTGCATTGAAGCCAGGGTTGTAAATCATTGCTACAGCTCAAGGAGTTGTATTTTACTATTTTTTTAATATGAAAAGTTAGGATTTAATGAAGCTAAATACTTTCTAAGACATAATGATAATGAAAGCTGTTGAATAAAATTTTCCTTATAGTACTTAAAAATTAAATCCAAAATGTTGCTTTAATTTGATTTATTTCAGAGAAATAACTTCTATTTTTAAAAGAAAATCAACACTGGCAGGAATTAGAATAAATTACATTTTAATTGCTCACCTTCCTCGCAACCATTTTATATCTGTTCACTGAATGCAAGAGTAGATCACGAAAGAATTCTTGGAAAATATGTTACAGAAGAGGGCACGAATCAGATTTAGCTCTAGCTAGATGTAATGATGGTGATTTTAATTTTCAAAACAACCCATATCATCAGGTAGATTTAAAAACTGGGGATTATCATATGGCTCTGTAGTTAATTAGAGGCTTTTTTATATTTGATTTAGATCAAAAACATTCAATAGTTAGTGTAGGCTCCTCTGCTTCTATTGTACATTTTATTGATTTTCCAGTGACTGTATTTTTCCATTCATTACAACTGTTTTGTTATTTCCATTTACTAGGCATTTTAATGTCACTCATAAAATTTTTAAAAATGCATGTTATTATTTTAAAATTTAATTCAGTGAACCTAAGGTATAAGAATTTTTCCAAGAAATTTTCCTTCTTAAAAAACATATACTCATGATATAAGAAACCAAGTTCAATAAATAGAAGAACTTTGAGGGGCTGGAAGTGGGGTCTACAATACCATTTATTCAGGACTTATGTTTACGTTGGCAACTTGTTTTGAGATAGTCACTAAATGACTTCATGAATATAATAAAAAAAGATGAATTGACAGAATTGAAGAAGAAAGGAGTTTCTTCCTACAACCGTACACTTGTGTGATTCTTTCTGATCCACACCACTTGTAGTACACAATGAATTTGAAATAAAAATTTTATAAATATGTGATGAATAATGCAATTTAATTTCATTTTATTTTTTGCATTAAAACTATTAGTTTGATATAATTGCTTACATTTTATTTCAATACTTATAATCCTGCTTGAAGAAGAATCTTCCTGAAGAATAATTTTAATTCTTCATATTATGTATACTAAAAGCTTCAAACCTTAAAAGTGCCTTAAGCTGGTCTCAAGCTCTGAGATCCCTCCCTCAATTGAAAAGACACAAAATTGGAAATAATGAAAAATCACCTCCATAAGTAAAGTTTTAAGAAGCTTCCATATTCAATCATATTTTTATACTTGTTTTACATTCCCCAGATACCCATGTTTCTTGCCTCCGTATATTGCCTTGCCTTACCTCAAATGTGATCTCCTAGTGACACCTTTCCTGACCTCTGATTTAAATTTGCCACTTTATCTCTAATCTTGGCACTCCTATTTGACTCTTTATTTTTCTGAATTAAACTATCGCCATCTGACATTTTATACATTTACTAAATTTATTTGTTTTTTTATGTATCTCTCTTCACTGAACTATAAATTCAATAAAGGAAGAATTTTTTTTCTGTTCTGTGACTGCTGTATATTTAGCACCTCAAAAAATGCTAGGCACCTAGTACACAGTCAATAAATGTTTGTTGAATATATTAATTTTATTTCCCATTAATGCTGGCCTGGTAATCATAGTGGAAGTCAGTGTTAGGAATGATGTTTATAGGATTTTTATTTTTGCCTCTTATTTTCAATTGATGTCATTAATTTTTAAAAGAAGATAGGTCAGAAAATTTGTCCAAGAGTTTTCTTGTCTTATATATAACTGCTTAAAGAATAAAAATAAAAATTCATTATATATTAAATGAGGTTAGGTTAGGTTCTAAGGATAATTGTTCAAATTAAAATAGTTTAAAGTCTTCCACAAGTCATACCAATAATTATTGAGTAATTAAGACATGGCGAGTTAAAAAGCTAACCATGCTATTATTATAAGCTTCCATTATTCCAACAAATCAGTAAGAAAATAGCACTGAGAAAAAGATACTACTCACAATAAAAATTAAAACACACAAATAACAAGAAGTATCTAGAAATAAAAACAGCGGGAAAGAGATCTGGCCTATGTAAAGAAAATCATAAAATTCTACTGGGATATATAAAAGAAGAATTAAATAAAAGAGGCATACTGTGTATATTGAATGACTCAAATGAAAGCTACATCTTGTGAATATTTTAATTCTTCTCAAATTATTATAAACATTGTTTAATTAAGTTTTAATTAAAAATTCCAGCTGAATATTTTGGGAGAATTTGAAAAAGTAGAGATAATAGAAGAGATGAGCCAGGAATATTTTGAAAGAGAAAAGTAAAAAGTAGAAAATTGTTTTTTAAACTATTAAAAGACATCATTATGAAATATCTTACAATTAAAAGACTGTAAGATTAGCATAAGAACATACAGGCAGATTACACTAGAAATAAACCCAGGGATATTTTAGAATTTAACGTTTAGTTGGCATCACTTTTTAGGATGTTAAGAGAGATTTAGTAAATCAGTGGAGCTAAGCAAACTGCCTATTTGAAACTAAATAAATAAATCCTAACCATACATTTCCAAGTGCTGTATACCCCTCTCTTCTCCATCCAAACAAACCAGACATAAAGAAAACGTAATACAAACTCATTCAGCCTTTTGCTGGGAATGAGACATGTGAAGAATAAAATCACTGAAAGAAATCACCAAAGAAAGGGTTTCAAAAGATTTTGCCAAGTTTTAAAACTTCAGTTTTTTGACTTATTATTCAAAATATTCAAAGGCAATCAATAAACTGAGAAAATATTGGAACACGGATTATTGTCTTCAATGTTACTAAATCTCAATATGTCAATAAGAAAATAAATGCAAGGTTATGGCCCAGTGGCTCATGCCTGTAATCCCAGCACTTTGGGAGGCCAATGTGGCAGGATCCCTTGAGGCCAGGAGTTCAGTACCAGCCTGGCTAACAGGAGACCCCGTCTCTATAAAAAATAAAAAAATTAGCTGGAGGTGGTGGCGCCTGCCTGTAGTCCCAGCTACAAAGAAGGCTGAGACAGGAGAATGGTTTGAGCCCCAGGAGTTTGAGGTTGCAGTGAACTACAGTGATGCCACTGCACTCTAACCCAGGTAACAGGGTAAGACCCTGTCTTCTCAAAAGTATTCTTCACTCTTGCTGCCTTAAATAGTGAAGTTGAAACATAGCAGAACAAACTATCTAAACTGAAACACACAGAGAAAAATGTTTCTTTTAAAAATTTAATAGCATATTAGTGAGCTCAGAAACATCTTCAAGTGGCCCAATATACATGTATTTGGAATCTCTGAAGAAAGCGGTGGAAAAAAATATGTGAAGAAATAATTACTGAAAAATTCCAAATTAGATGAAAACACAAAACCCAGATAGCCAAGAAATTCAATTTAGCCAACCATAAAAAACATGAAGAAAACTACACCAAGGCATATCATAAGAAACCTGCTTAAAGTCAGCCATAAAAAGAAATTATTAGGAGCATCTAGAGAGAAAAGACACTTTATGCACAGAAGAACAAAGTTAGGAATGATGGCAGATTCATATTGAAAACAGTACAAACAAGAAGGCAGTGCATAAATGTCTTTAAAGTACTAACAGAAAAAAAATGTCAACTGAGAATTTTTTACCCAAGAGAAAAATCCCTAGAAGATTAAAAAGTACAATAAAGACACATTAGAGCTAAAAGAATGTATTATTTGAAGACTCATAGTAAAAGATAATTTAAAGGATGTTCTTCTAGCGGAAGAAAAAGTGAAACTAGGTAGAAATCTGCATCTATGCAAAGAAATGAAGAACACTGGAATTGGTAATTACATGGGTAAATAAATAAACATTTAAATAATTTATTTAAATATCTTTAAAGTAACTGACTTTCAAATGTAAAAATAATAATCTATTCGGGGATTTATAACATAGGTAGCATAAAATGTATGACAACTATGGCATAAAGGTCAGGAATGCAGAAATAGAAATACACCACTTTAAGGGTCTTATACTGTAAATGAAGTGGGATAATATCACAGGAAAGTAACTGTGATTGATTAAAAGTATACATTTTAAGGCCTGAAGCAACCACCAAAATAATGCAAAAAAAAAAGTTATAACTAACAAGCAAATAATGAAGCCAATGATTCCATTTAATGATTCAATTAAAAAAATTCTCTTTTAATAAAAAAGACAGTAGGAAAAAAATTTAAAGGAGCAAATGTAAAATGGAACAAATAGAAAGTGAATAGATGATAGACCTATTTTTTTCTTTCTTTTTTACTTTATTCACTGGGATCCAGGTTCCATCTACCAGGACGATAGATTTAAATGCAATAATATCAATGATCGCATTAAAGTTAAAAGATTTTTAAAAATTACTTAAAATGCATAGGCAGATTGAATAAAAAGGGCAAGACCCAACTCTTTGCTTCCTAAAAAGAACATACTTTAAATATAAATCCATAAAAAGTAAAAGAATGAAATAAGATATAACATGTTAATACTAATCAAAAGAAAGCGGGAGTGGTTGTATTAATATCTGACAAAATAAATTTCAAAGGAAATAATATAACCAGACATAAATAAGGCCGTTCTTTACTGATAAAAGAGCCAATCGATCAAGAGGACATAACAATCCTAAATATTTACATATTTAAATAATCAAAGAGCTTGGAAATACATGAAGTAAAAACTGACAGAATTGAAAGTAAGAAAAGGCAAATAGACAAATATGGCTGTTAAATACAAACTATAGACGGTCATTTTTTTAAAAACTAAGCTCCTGCACTAGGCCCCAATAGACCAGACTAAAAACCAAAATGAAGTCGCGCATGCTGAGATTCCATGTCACCAAACAGAAACTGAGTTGTTATCTGATCTTTCTTGCAGAAACAGAAATCTTACCCAATATATTCAATCAACTCAGCCTAATTGACATTTATAGAATATTCTATGGGGTGACATTTAAGTAAAGTCTTTAAGGAACAGTGAAGGTTTGAACAGAAGTTTGAAAAAAGGATAAGATTTGGATATCTGGAGGAAAAGGGGATTCCACGTCAGAGAAAGAACATGAGATTAGTTCAAATGCCTTTGCAATAAGAAAAACAATTTAATAAAACATATGTATCTTGATAAATTTTACAGTCTGACCTGGATATGAAACAAGAAAATAAGTGAATATAATTCATTACATAATGATATAATAACTATAAGAAACTACTAAAACTGTTCTATGAGTGTACAGGAAGGAATGGTGTTTTCTAGTGGGAGAAATTTACTGAATGCCTCATGGAGGAAGGGACATCTGCATGGGGCTTAATATGAAATGGAATTGTAAAGCAGTATGTGGGCTCGAGGCTATTAGAAATAAGTAAAAAGGCATGAACAAAGACACTGAGGTGGAAAGGTGAAGACAGACTTTTAACCAAAGAGGTTTTAGTTAAACTATATTGCATAAAACTCAGTTTATGGAATAAGCATAGTAAATAACACTTGAAATATCCTTAAAACCCATTTTATTCAATAGATAATAGTTACAACTTTTTAGTAAAATCTTATTTAAATATTAAGTGAATACTTAAAAAATATTGACATAAATTTGGGTATGAAAGGCCAAAAGTTGTCTTCTATGCTGGCTGAAGTTTATTTCTTCTCTTTTCTTCCAATATGCATATGCATATTATTGCCTTAGAAGGTTATGCGTTGGTTTAATCAATGTTTCTCTGGTGCTCAGAGGACTAACATTTCAATATGCAGAAAAAGAGCAGTATTGTCTAAAAATAACTATTAGTTGACCCCAAAAGCATCCTTAGAAATACTACCATTCTATTCCTTAACCACTTTATATGGTTAAAGAATATTGATTAGAATTGTTTTCCAAATTCTAAAAGATTAAACTAAACAAATTATACACAAAACAAACAAAAATACTGAGCAATGCTTTTGGAGTTCACAATTTCAGCTTTTTAGATACCAACAGAGAGTTATAGCTCAGCCTGTGTCTAAGTAAACTGAGTTTCTGCTGGCAAAGTCAATCACAATGGAAGAAATTATGTAGCTAACTAGCTAGATATATATTCAGATATATATCACCATAAAAGCAGGATGAATCTTAGACCAAAAGGAGAAAAAGCAGGATATGGAAATTCAATCATATATTACTGAGTGTAAAGAAAAGAAATTGACCAGACATGGCAAATTCCTGTTTTGAGAGCTGCCAATCATCTTTCCTTTCCCAGAGGGAATATTTCAAATGAATCACAACATTTTTTCACATTGAGATTTAACTCAGCAGCCTGGAATTTTACAAAGTAGACCTGCTTTAGCTTCATTGATGATAACAACATATGTGTAACATATGTGTTTCATTTCCACCATTTGATGAAACAGATATCCCAGTTGATCCCTCAACTGGAAAAGCAAAAGAAAACAAAACAAAACAGAAAATATATAAAGTTGTGGTTAAAAAAAGAAAAAAAGAAAGAGCACAACCTCAAAATCAACTAAAAATAATTTTAAATGTAGTATAGAACTGACACAACTGGCACAAATGTAATGAATCCACAGAGGCCAAATACAAACTGAAAGTTGGAACCCTGAGAGGGAAACAAAGCATAAAAACAATGTTTTGTTCAAATACTAATGACTTTGACCTGCTATTATGGCTCCCTCAGTGGACAGGGTATATAAAATGCATAGATTTCACATAATAGGTCTAAGGAGACCCTGAATAAATCTAGACCCCAAAATAGTTGTTTAGAGATAACAAAAAATAAACATATTGCACAAAAGGGATGGATGAGAATGTTTTGTTTTTTCTTCCTGTCATAAGCCTGTGCTGAGCGAGTGAAAGAAATTAATCTGGCTAAAAATTTGAGCCGTATGTCTATAGTTGGGTTTGTGGTCTCAATTCAATACACACAATTAAAACCAAAACATAATACAAAAATACAAATGCAATATAAGTCTCAAACAATTACTATAGATAAAATTCCAAGAAAGACAAGTTCACATGTAAATAAATAGATAACACACAAGTAATGTATGTCACCATGACTGAGGAGAGGCAGCAGAAACAACAGACAACAGAAACAGATTCTCAAAAACTAGAGATATTTGTTGAATAATATGTAAAATATCAAATGGCAATGCTGAATATATTTAAAGAAATAAACATTTGAAAATATCAGAAAAGGAACAGTTAAAATATAGTTAAATATTTTTATAGAAAGAAATCCCAATGGAACCTCTAGTAATAAAAAAATTTTAAAAATTTAAGCAATGGTAATAGAAAAACAGATTAATCACATATGAAAAGAGAATTATTGAACTAGACTATAGATACAAGGATGATACTGACTTAAACACAAAAAGACAAAAAGACAAAAAGAAAAGTTTATAAAATAAGAATGTTAAAGTGAGATTTTAACACATTTTTTTTTTGAGACAGAGTCTCACTGTGTTGCCCGGGCTAGAGTGCCGTGGCGTCAGCCTAGCTCACAGC
>NW_012149152.1:768111-786078 GCF_000956105.1 Propithecus coquereli | reverse complement strand
GTGAGCTAGACTGACGCCACGGCACTCTAGCCTGGGCAACACAGTGAGATTCTGTCTCAAAAAAAAAAAAAAAAAAAATTGATGATAATTTTCCAAAATTGATGGAAGGCACCAAAACACAAATTCAGAAAACTCAACACAATTGAAATATGATTAATAAAAGATACTCCTAACAGCCCACATCTTGGACAAACTATAGAAAATCAAAGAAAAATATCTTTAAAAAAATGAAAGATTCAATGTTGCTTAGATGTCAGTCCTCCTTGGATAATTTATAGATTCAATACAATTTACATAAAAAAACTCTGCTATTGTTTTAGAAATTACAAAAGGTAATTCTAAAATTTATAAAGAAATGCAATGCACCCAGATGAAAGAAAACAACTTTGAAAAAGAACATAATGGAAGAATTTCTACAATCTAATTTCAAGATATAAGGATGAATTTTATGGTGTGTCAATTATATCTCAATTTTAAACAAAGAATAAAAAAGGGGGATACAGGGATAGGTTTGTGGTTATAATAGGCTTCCTATAATTTAGTAAACCTTAATAAGAAAATGTCTGTTACATAATCTCAATGGTAAAAAAACAGGTGTGTTAAACAAAATATACAAATGGCAATAAACACCTGAAAAGATGCTCAGTATTATTAGTCATTACTAAACTGCAAATGAAAATGAAATCAATACCTCTATTCACCCATTAGAATCATTTAAATTAAAAAGACTGATAATACTGAGTGTTAGTGATAATGTAGACCACCTGGAACTCTCCCATATTGGTTTTCGTAAAATAAAATGGTGTAAGTACTTTGAAAAAGAGTTTGGCAATTCCTTGTAAAACTAAATAGAGAGTTACCATTTAAGCCTACAATTCTACTCTTAAATATTTTCCAAAGAAATATGAAAGTACATGTCTACATAAAAATATGTACACAAATGTTTATACCAACTTTATTCATAATACACAAAACTAGAAACAACACAAATTTTCAACAGATAAATGAACAACTTATTTTACTTGATTCATACTGTGAAACACTCAGCAATATACATGAACACACTAAAAAAATATATTTATGTCCGTTCTTCGGGGACATATTTGAAACTCATACTTAGGGGGGAGGGGGGGCAAGGGCAACATACGTAACCTGAACGTCTGTATCCCCATAATATGCTGAAATAAAGAAAAAAAAAGTATATAAAAAAATATATTTAGAAGCAGAAATAAAACGAAAAACAACTCAATCCAAATGACTGGAAGAAAAAAGGCAAAAAAAAAAAAAATAAGACAGATGGTAAGCACATATAATGAAAACAATAACATTTAAATGTATTGGTGATCATAATAAACATAAATGATATAATCTTCAATTAAAATATAGAAATTGGGCCAGGCACAGTGGCTCATGCCTAAAATTCCAGCACTTTAGGTGGCCAAGTCAGGAGGATAGCTTGAGTCCAGAAGTTTAAGACCAACTTAGACAACATAACAAGACCCCACCTCTACAAAAAATTTTCAAAAATTATCCAGGCATCACAGTGCATGCCTGTAATATCAGCTACTCAGGAGGCTGAGGCAGGAGGATCACTTAAGCCCAGGAGTTCAAGGCTGCAGTGAGCTATGACTGTGTCAGTACACTTCACCTTGGGAGACACAGTGAGACCCTGTCTCAAATAAAATAAAATAAAATAAAATAAAATAAAATAAAATAAAATAAAATAAATCACATAAAGAATTAGTGGAAAAACAAACAAAAATAATAATATCTCTCTTTTTTGTTTAAAGGGTACACCTAAAGCATGAGGACAAAATTTGAAAATAATAAGATAATAAGATAAAAAGGCTTATAATAAGCATGTATTCATCAAAAGAATGTTAATATAAAATCATCTTTAATACAAAAATCTCTGTATTTATAGGGACTAAATAATAATAGCCTTAAAATTGACTTGGTAAAAATTAGCCTAATAAGGAGAAATTGACTAGCTTACGATTATAATGGGATATTTTAACATGCCTTTCTCGGAAAATAGAGCCAAAATAAATCATTAACTAAGTTTATGATGTGAACATCATATGGACAAGTTTGAGTAAAATGAACAAGTATGTAGCACCAAAACTTCTAGGCACAGGTGAAAATTTAAAAAGTTATCCCCTTTCTAAGTCATAAGTCAACATACGTTTCAAAAGATTCCTGTCATACAGGCCAATTCTCTGAACACAATTCACTTATAATTAAAGTAAATAACAGACAAGTACCTAAAAATCTTTTATTTAATTTGGAATAAAAATAATAAAACTGGTTCAGAGGCATAGACTTATCCTAAAAATGAAGAAGTATTTAAACTAAATGATAATAAAAATACTACATATCAGTACCAGTGGGGAATACCTGCGGGAGAATCTCAATCAGAATTTATAATTCAAATGCCTATATTTGTAAGGAAGGATGCAAAAATTAACAAGTTAGACATTCAACTTAATAGTTGAAGAAAAAAGTGAATTTTAAAAGAAGAAGAAAAAAATAATATTAATAACGGCAAGGATAACAATTATTGAAGTAGAAAACAAAGACAAATAGAAAGGAACAACCAAGCCATAAAAAGATGGAGGGATGGAGAGGTGGAGGGGAGAAAAGAAGGGAGAGCAAGAGTAAGAGCAATAAAGAAAGAGGGTGCATGGAAGCAAGAGGGAGAGGGTGCCCTTGGAGAAGCAGAAAGGCACTAATAAGCCACAACGGAAATCGAAGTGGGACGTTACTGTCACAGTGAAACGATTAAACATATAATAAGAGGATATCATGCATTGATCTTTGCAAATATTCTTGAAAAGGTATACAAAATGGAAAAAAAAATTACAAAGTACTAACAATGACTTTAAAAGAAATGAAAATGTCTTGATAGTCCTTTATTGGTTAAACATAAACATTATTGAATTTTTTCTAATCCTGAAAGCAATAGGCCCAGATCCCTTCACAGTGTAGTTCTGATTTTTAATAAGTTTTTTTCAGGCAATATAAAAAGCAACGATGCTACTCCCTAACCCATTTTATGAGTTTAGCATGACCTAATTTGATGCTGATACAAAATAATTAGTACAGTCCAAGAAAAAAATTACAAGGTCTACATCTTAAGTGTGAAAGTGTTCTTTTATAAGCTCAGAAAGTCAACTTTTAGTTTATAATTCAGCGACAGATATGCATATTTGTTTAATTTAAATGAATTTTCTTTCCATTTATATTTTCATTTGTTTATATCCTATGTCACCTCTTGTTTGTTAGATTGCCAGATTATTTACCCTGAGGCTCATCAAGTCCCAGTATCACGACTGGGGGATACAATGTGAGATTCTGAACTTCTAAATCTGAGGCCTAGAGTTTTATCCCCCCATGGTTTATAGCCTAAACTCCAAATTTCTTAGTTGCTATAAACGATCCTCAAATGTGTGAGCCCAGTCTTCCTCTCATTCTTATTTTCTATTATTCCCCTATGTGAGTCTTAATTATAGTCAATTACTTTGTTTTGTATTCTCCAAACACACTCTCCTTCCTGACACTGTGTGTTTGTGTAATACTCTTTTCCTTCCCCTCTACCTATTGAATGATTCTGATAATCCAGTTCATGTTCCACTTTCTCCATGAGGTGTTTTATAACCTTTTGAGTCTTCTCTAAATTTTCACGAATGTTTGTATAGCTCATTTGGTCTTTTATGCTTATTTATGAGTACAGTAAGTAGAGCCCTGAAAGCCCTGAGTCCTTCGGAAATTCTTATATGAGAACCATTAGGGAATAAACTGTTCACCATATGCACATTTTTTGTGTGGTGATGACATATAATATGCAATTTACCATTTAACCACTTTTAAGTTCCCAGTTCAGTAGCATCAAGTATATTCACTCTGTCGTGAAACAGATCTCCAGAACTTTTAATTTTGCAAACATGAAACTGTATATCCATGAAACAACAACTCCCTCTTTTCCCTCTATTCCCAACCCCTGGCAACCACCATTCTACTCTCTGTCTCCATGAACTTGAGCACTCTAGATATCTTCTATAAATGAATCACACAGTATTTGTTCCTCTGTGACTGGCTCACTTCACATAGAACAATGTTCTCAAGGTTCCTCAATGCTACAACACGTGATAGGATTTAACCCCACACTTTTCGATGTATCTAAAGTTTCCATTTCTGAAGTTTCCATTTCTTGGGATGATCACTTACTTAGACATTTTCATCTTTTGCACTAACCTTTATTTGAAGTTATGTTGGAGAAGCACGAGTCACAAAATATTTTTATTGATCTGCTGAACATAACTGACAACAAGAACAGAATGTAACGAAGGTATGATGTATTGGAGATGTTTGAAGTGATAAGTGAATGGTGGTGATTTGCACTTAATTATATTTTACTCATATATTAAGTGATTTTTTATGCACCTCCCTGTCAGTGTGTACCACTAAAATGTATGTCCCAGTCAAAATTACCAGTTATTTCATGTCATAGATCTCTGGGTTCACTTATGAATAATGGAAAATATTATATGTGTAAATCCATGGACACTAAGAATATACTTTGTTTCTAAACTAAAATAGTTCAAGGTCTCCTTCTTTCTTTCATTATATTGTCCTTATAATGAGCTGTCCAGTGATGTGTATAAACTAGGTACTCAGTGAATATCTACATGGGATCGATTTTCCTGCTGTGAAAATGATGTTGAACGTGCTATCTCAGTTACTGCAACGAAGAGTAAATATCTTGCAGAGAGCACAGAAGAAATAATAATCATGCCTATTGGTCATTTTTCGGTTTCTAAACCTATGTCAGTCTTCCTGAAGGCTGTGGTACTTGCTGTTCCTTTTGTGGAAAATACTTTGCCTCAAAAGATTTGTTTGACTGACTTCCTTTTGTTATTTAGGTATCAGCTTAAATATCACCTCATCAGACCGGCTTTACTCAGCCACTCAATCTCAGAACATTCGCTCTTCCTGCAGTTACCTTCAATCTATCACATTTTTGTTCTCCTTATAAGACTTATTGCCATATAAAACTATGTTTTTCATTTATTTGTTTACTATCTGTTTCCCCTCTCAAAAAGGTAAACGCCACGAAAACAAAACCCTTTTTTGTTTTGTTCTTGCCCTATTTCTAACACAATGCCCCAACTAGATGTTCAATAAATAGTTGCTGAATTAATAAGTGACTGATACATATAATATTACTTATGCTGCTACATTTTAAAGGATAATAAAAAGAAGCCAAGGTATAATGAAAAATATAATTATTTATGTATATATACAAACACACACACACACAATACATATACATCTGTGTAGATGGATGGATGGACACATAGATAGATTCAGCATTTCTACTATTTACCTTTCCAAAAATGCTTAATCTTTTGGAGTCAATGTATGGTTGTTTTAGTAAAAACCTGCAATGAAAAAGAAAAAAAATGTAGTTATATCTTCTTGAGTCAAATGTATATGTAATTTATACTTACACATACACACAAATACGCAAAAGTCAGTGACTAGTGATTCTTTATTGACAGTGTGTGGCTCTATTCATGTGGAAGGGCCATATATTCCAAAATCTCACTACACAACGTGATGGTCCAGTAGTTTGGCATCACCTGGGAGCTTGTTATAAACGCAGAATTTTGGCCCCCTTTTCAAGCCTACTGAATCAGCATCTACATTTTAACAATACGCTAGCTAATTTCTATGTACTGCTGTGAGGAACCCACTAGCTTTCTTAAGTCACACTTTCATGCCAGTGTGGTAATGTTATCTGTGAAATTTCAAGAATTATAATTAACTGGGGAAATAATAGACATCGTGGATTATTGTAAACAAATAATATAGTGGTATAATTAATGTCTCTTTCATTTTCATGAATCAAAAGTGAGTTCTAATTCCAGAATGAAAATATGAAATTTTTTTTTATTATAGCACTAAAGGTGATAGGTACTTAAAAAAAATGCAATATGCTCTATAATTAACTTAGAAAATTGCCCAATCACTAAAATAGAAACAGCTAAATCAGGGTTAGTAGTATTACATGTCATATACCTAGATCCTGTCATTATAGAAAAAAAGTAGAAAAATGTGCACCCACTTACTTCACAGCTGCTATTTGGTCCTTTAATTCTACTGAACCTAACTTTCGATGAATCTCCTGCAAAATTTTCAGACCCTGGAAGCCACTTCCTCTGCCATCGAATCTTGCTACAATGACATTATCTGTGTCGACAAGTACGGAATCCCAGTCAATATGGAATTTATCATTAACCAACTGGCCTCCTGGTTCTTCATCCCTGCAAAAACCAACATATCAAATCAAAACAAGAGCAATTGAAAATCTGTTAAAAATTCTACCTTTCATACTTACTAGTTAACAAAAGTTATGGAAAAGGCCTATGTTGGCTATAAGAATTTGTGTTAATTCTTGATGATAAACTTGAAGGTAAAAATACAATTTTCCTTTATAAAATTTTAAGTGAAAAGTTTTCTGAATGGAATGAGAATATGACTTAGAAATAATCAGTAGGGATTAGTGTAGCTCATTTTTCAAAGAGAAAAATAAAGAATAATAAACAATGCTTTCCATAGGTATTTCTAAATAATGATTGTCAAATTGACAGGTCTATCTTTTTTGGATTTCTTCCAGACAGTGTGGTTTAGAAATGTCTTACAGATGGCTTATAATGGTTGAAGGGTCTGAGAGAGAGAAGAACCAATTACAGAAACTTGATGATAATTTAATAGGAAAGATACAACCCTAAAGAATATCGGACTCAAAAAGAAATATTGTATTAATATTTTCTGAATGGTTTTGTTTGTTTGTTTGTTTTTGTGGTGGAATTCTCACTGAGGAGAATTTAAGAAAACGGTGAGAAAAAATATTTTTCATCACTAAAGTTAAGAGCGAGGAAAGGAAGCAGAGACACATATGTTTGAAAAATTTGAAAGCTAGAAAAGTAAAGAAGGACACACAAATTACAAAGCATGAACATTCTCTCCAGAGGGAAAAAGTGGTATAATTTTAAAATGCCAGTTTAAAATGGTATTTATTATTACATTTTCTAGAATAGAGAAAAAAATTAAAAAGCAGACTGTTATAAAATCATACAGATTTTAGTTCCAAACTTAGGTGTAATTCAAACAGCAGTTGTGCATGTGTTAGATTTGAGGATCATTTGAACATTCAACTTTGAAAGGATCTATATTGTTAGTTGGACAACATGCCAGAAATCCCCATCCTACTCACTTTCTTCAAAGTAAGGCTCCAAGCTCTCCTACCTTCAAGTTTATGAAGCTCGAATACACAATTTAATCCTCATTAACAAGCTTTTAGGTTATCAGATTTACTAAAGCAAATAACCTCTCTCAGCAACAAATGAAACTGAGCGGGTATAGGGGTTGTGTAGCACCAGTAAGTTAGGTCAAGGAGAAAGAGAATAGAGCAAAACACCAAGCAACTAAAATTTACTGAATGATGTTATGGGCTGAGCTGTGTTTCCCCCAAATTTATATGTTGAATCTCTAACCCTTAGTACCTTGGGACTACATTTGGAGATCGGACATTTAAAGAAGTGATTGAGTTAAAATGAGGCCCTTAGGGTGGGCCCTAATCCAATCCGACTGGTGTCCTTATAAGAAGAAGAAATTTGAACACACAAAAGACTCCAGAGGTACAACTGCACCACAGCGGACAATGTATGAAGAGGCAGAAAGAGACTGGCCATCTGCAAACCAAGGAAAGAAGCTCCAGAAAAAACCCTGCTGACACCTTGACCTTGAACTTCCAGTTTCCAGAACTCTGAGAAAAATAAATTTCTGTTGTTCAAGATACCTAGTGAGTCATATTTAGTTATGGCAGCCCTAGCAAACCAACACAAATGCCTTCTGTGGTCTAAGCACTTAAGATCTATTATCTCATTTACTCTACACTACCAAGATTTAATTAGCCTTTTTGAGAGAAACTTGCCTGTTACATGACTTATTACATGTATTATAGATAAAGAAACACTGTAAATAAAGAAACTGTGCCATAGAAGTTATTTAATCATGACTTCCTTCCATTGTTTCCTAAATCACGCATTTAACCATGATCTTGCAATTCAAATCTAAATCTAAAATCTATCTTTTCCTTCTACAGTGTTTGCAACCTGGTCTTTTTTTTTTTCTTTTATATCTTATTTTAAAATTTATTTTAGTTTTACAACCTTAGCTCTTGATTAGATAATTAGGAATTAGTTATTACACATATCCAACTGCTCTAACCAAAAATTGTAATTGCTTCATTCGGAAGAAAGTCTGGAATTGCTGTTTTATTTCAGTTCCTCAAGTGGTAACTGATGTAGCTTGTTTAACATTTGAGAACTAGCATGAATCAATATGCCTAGCACAATTTCGGGTGTATGTAGGACACAGCCAATGCTTGGAACTAGACCTTTTTAGGTAAATAGATTCAGGTGAGTTTTAAAATAGACCTTAAAAAGGCTTTATTTTACATAAAAATGCTGTACTTTAAAGCTTGGGAATTTATTGCAAATATTATAATTCCCAGAGCACAAGATACCAAAGATTAACTTCATTTTTTAATGCTAAGCTGAGTAAAAATACTGAGTTTGAGTCTCAAGGTCACACTGAACACAGATAGGCAAGATACTGAAACTCTAAGACTCAATTTCCTTATGAATAATGATGGTAAAATACTATCCTGTCTCCCTCAAAGAGATTTTGTAAGCATTAAGTGGCATAATGCATTTGAAGATACTTTATGAGATGTAATGAGCAAAACTATAATTAGATTTATGGAACAATAAAAATTTTTACTATTTTATTCAAAGCCAATTTCACTTCTGTTCAGAATACTTTTTTATAGTTACCATTAAAAATGGAGAACTATATAAAGAATTTTGGCTAGTCCTCCAGAAATCACACTGGGCAATATCTATGGATAAAGTGCAATTGTCATGTTGCATAAGCTGTTATGTCAGAGGTACTCCCATTTCCTAGACGGACCAATGATATCTAAAGCCTTACAAGAATATAAAAAAGTGCAATCAACAGACCCTTGAGTGATTGCCAGAGAGTCGTTAGCTTTTAAGGCCGATTGTACAGTTTTAAACTCTAGCAATATAAAATGATAAAATGTTTTGCTTACTTGAAAGATATAATTTTCCAATTTACATATGACCCATTACATTGTTCACAACTATTTTGGAAGTTCACGGCTAAGTTTAACTAAAATATAAATAAGTCAGACATTTTATGGCAGGCAAATATATTATTTTAGAATATAGTTTAAAATAAGGCACATTTTCAGACTTGTGATTAGTAAAAAGCAATGGATTTTTCAAAACAAAACCTTCAGTCCCTTACTCATGATTGCAGCAGCCAGTGTCGGGGGTGGAGAAACACAATTTCACTCCTTTTTCTCCTCTCTAAATTGTTATTTTAAATTTCAACCTTTTCTTTCCGAAGTTTTCATGTTAAAACACACAGCAGTATCAATATATTATGAACCAATGATTTTGAACACATTTCTGTGTCTAATTAGGTGTCGTTTCTTTTTTGGTGTTTTATTTAGCATATCTATTTCAAGATGAGTTTAAAAGGACATGGATTATTATGCTAAGCATTGCCAGTATAAGGAACATGCCAGGCATTTGCAGGAAAATGATAGAAATTAATTGATCACAAATGTTGAGCAGAAAATACTATACTTGTTTTGTAAATAAAGCCCAGCAAATAGTATTTACTCAGTGAGGTAGTAATAGCAAAACATTTGGTGATAGAGATGACCACAGGAAATGTACTACAGACCAAATTATCCACCATATAATAAATGGGAGTTATGATTTATGTGCATATGGGCTGTGCAGAATCAGTGAGCTCCAATTGATTTGGTTCCTTTTTGTTTTTTTTATGAATGTCTTCCTCATTTTCCTTCTACACTATTTTGCTTTTTTATCTCAGTCTCAGAAATGTCTGGGGACCCATAGTAAGGAGAGGGTGTTTCAAGGTTGAGTGTGGGGACATACAGCTTTGTTGAAATTTGTGGTGAAAAGAGCAATTCCATCTATTTTAAGCAGTGGAAAGGTCACAGCTGTATGAAACTTGTGTATTTCCTAACATAGGCAGCAGAATCAAGTTAAGACTGTAAACTTTTCTTAGAAGTTAAGGTCTTCAAGGGGAGAATCTTCATCTATTTCAATACTTTCAACACTGAAAGTGTCTGTATGAATGAGGAGTTCCTAATAGGAGCATATAATAAAATACAGAAAAAAAGAAATAAAACAAACAAGATCCAATAGACCTTTAAAATGACAGAACTAGACATCTATTTATGATATAACACAATATAATTTATTTTAAAACTGAACTAAAGTCAAGGGATTTGTTCAAACTACATATGTGATTGTGTTCACAAAGTGTCATTTAAATTCATGAAAAGAGGGTTGAATTTATACTCAAAAGACAAAGGTTTTGGTCCTTGCCTTTTTTACCAATCTGCTGAGTTACCTTGAGCAATTATATGCTTTTAAGATTTTTATTCATTGTTTTCGTTATTAAGTAATATTTAGTAAATGTTAAGATCACAAATTATCAGTACAGTACATTTTTAAAAGCCCTTTTCTTTATTAGTAAAGCATTGATTACGATAAATGAAAGGAGGAATATTTCTTATGAGAGCACTTTCCATGGCTGGTCTATTGCCTAGCAGAATTTTAGAACTGGTTTACTGTCAGCTGAATATCTGTGTTGATAGGGGCAGTGAAAAAAGGGGATATAGAGAGAATTTTGTATAGTCATCTCAGTTACTTCCTCTCTTCAGGCCTAGAATATATTGACTCTGATCAAGAGCTAGAATCATTGAGCACCAGATGTTGTAATTTTGTTGTAGGTATTATGAACTAAAAGAGTGTGTGAAAAGAACAGGAAAGAACAACATGGAAATTAAGGTAATGGAAAGGAAACTGATTCTGCAAAGAGGCATATCGTGTTACATTCTTAAGGAAAATCAATTACCAATGTTTCTGATTTTGTTCTTCATGAAAGAATTCATTTCAGATAGAACATGAGATTGACATAGGATAGTAGGTTTAAACAGTATTTGCCTTGCCTTAATCTGACATTTACCTTATAGAGATTTACAATTGGTGATGTTTTAGTTGCAAATATGCATATCTATAATAAATTTTGTCCTCTTTCGAGCAATATATACAGACACCTGCACTGGCTAAGTACCTCTTGGACCAATTCCTTCTATTTCTCTATCATCCTTAGATTTCTTCTCATGGATAGACTGTCCTACAATAAGAATGGCTGAATGAATTTTCCCATATACTCTATTTACTTCATCTTGTAAGGAATAACATTATTTTTTCATGTAAGAGAACTGTTTCTTGTCCACTTTTTCATCTTCTTTCATTAGGGATGCTATTAATATAATCTTAAAATTTATGACCCATAGTTTATTTGCAATGTAATTTTTTGCTGAATTACTCTTTTTATAGGGAAGTGTTTGATAAGATCAAGGATGTCCGTGCCACTATTCAGACCCTTTCTTCCAGTTCCTAAGATTTTGTTCTTAGTGGTGATTATAATGAAGCCTATCTGATAATACATAGAAAATTAGGTTTATTAATTTAGTTCTCAAACTACATTAATTTCCCATGACTTGCACTCATCTATTTGTATTCATAGACCTTGTCCAAAGCTTTAGAAAAATCGTCTACATTACTGGGCTAAACCTTATAGGGAGGTGAGAGTGTCCTTGTGGAAAGACTACAGGTGATATGGTGATCAAACCAAACTGAGTTGAGCCCAGGTCCAGTGACTTTAGAAAAGTGAATTTCCTTCCCTATGGCTAGGTTTGCTTATTGTTTAGTATGAAGAATGATAATAGCCCATACCTAATAGAGTTATGGCAAAGATTAAATGAGATTTTATTTTATTTTATTGCTTAGTAAAGTATCTGGTCCATGGGAAATGTTCAATATTATTAACCTAGTTCTGGCCAATGCTTTGGCACTTGACTTTTCACCTTCCTTTTCTCTCATAGAAGCTGAGCTAGCCAAATCTGGTTATTCCTAGACAGATCTGCATTGATACACCCTGCACCCTTATTCAAGAGCATGTTTTCTCATGGAAGGTGGATTTATGTCAGCAAAAGTTTTCTTGACCTCTTGTCTCTCTATTTGCACAAATGCACATAACTTTAAAATCTCTTTTTATGTATAAACTGTTAAATAATTCTATCTATGATAGTTTATATGCCACATATCCAAGTCTTTGCTGACTTGAATTATAGTTATTTAGCAGTAACCTTATGTTCATACAATTGGAAAAAGAACATTGTATCTTTTGCACATGTATATGATGCTCAGCATGCATTTGTTGAATGAGTGCCTGTCACTTTTGCCATTTTGTTGCTCATGTGCAAAAGGTATCTTACAAGCTTCTTGAGAATTGAATGAGTGACATCGATTGCTTTTTAAATTGCTAAAATCCAGAGTGCCTCTAAATTCAATTATAGTGGATCTTAGAGAAAAAATTCTTAGGTATTTCCACGTATTCTTATGTGGGTCAATCGGTACATTTTAGAGACATTAACATTGTAGTCTTTGACCTCAGATGAACCAAAAAAATGTATATTTAATATTTTTCCTTGATCAGAATTTTAGTATTTTTTTAAAAAACATGTTTTTTAAAAGAACATATATTTGATGTTTTAATTTTTTTCCCTTGATCTTCAAATTTTGGAAAGTATTTTGCATTAATAAAACTGAATCTTTTTTCCATATATCCCTTAGTCATCCTCCTACTTCTTTTTTTCCTCCTTCTATTTTTAGTAGAATAGCTTTCCTCATATCATGATCAATTATTGTCTAACAAAGGCACTCTTGCTTGTCTAGAAGAGAATTTGAATCTATTTTGCTCTTTCTCTTGAAGGAAAACCAGCGATTATCTCATAGCCTATGCAAAAACTGCGTAACGACTATCATAAGAGTAATGAAAAAGCAGAATCCAGTTCTTGAAATCAAGTTCTTTATATTGTAGCAGGAGGCAAAAAAATGCAAAGCTTATCAGTACACAAGTTGAAACACTGAACAGCATGGATATTAATGAGCCAGCTCTAAAACTCAGAAATGGACTGTTAGTATTATCCACACAAAATTAACCTCAGGATAAACATCTTAGACAGCACATGAAAATATCGGAACAGAACCAATAGAAAAGGACATCAGGGATATTCCAGAGACAAATTGTGCAATAAAATGGAAGGAAGCTCCAATCTTCTAATCATTTTTGCTGTTAACGTCTTACTACATTAATTCTTATCCTTTGGCCAATTTCCATTTGAGATGATTTCTAATGGAGTGGATGAGGAAAGGAAAGCAGAAAGGAAAAAGAGTTTGATGATCTTTTCCTTCAGTTGCTGGGAATAGCTACAATATTTGGGTCCATGTCTTTGCAGCCCCTATGGACAGGGCTCTCAGTTGTCACCAAAGAGCCTAACACACAGGAATGCAATGATTTTCGAAGCTGCTGGATTAGCCACAACTCACCCTAAAGAAAAGTACTTCTGTTAATTTTTAGCTTTTGCTTAAAGTCCTAACATATTGATGAGACTTTTTCTCTTTAATTGTGAGAAAATGTGTCCCTGATTACCTCCAAACGGTACTGTCTTGGGAAGAGCTGTGCATGTACCACAGTGACATCTATATTACGCTGACATCATCTCCCTCTTTTTTATCACGTATGAAATATATCATACTAAAGAAACATATATTGCACAAAACATATTGGGTCTTTGGGAATTAAAAGTGTTAAAAGTGATATGTATGCCTATATATTAATTTCCAAGTTATATAGCTTAATTTATACGGATACTCAAAAAATGTCCGTCTATATAACATGCAGTTTACAAAACATTTCTATTCTTTTTAAACTTTTTTGTCACATTATTATGACTACAACAGGACAGATATTACAATCTCCATCTTACAGACAAGAATCAGAAGTCATAGGCAACATGCCACATGTTAAATATCTATTGTAACCTTGAACTCTTGGGCTCAAGCTATCCTCCTCACTCAGCCTCCCAAGTAGCTATGACTACAGGTGCATGCTACCATGCCCAGCTAATTTTTTTTTTTTTAATTTTTTGTAGTTACAGTGCCTTGCTATGTTGCTCAGGCTGATCCTAAAAGTTTGGCCTCAAATAATTCTCGTGCCTCAGCCTATAGGCATGAGCCACTGTGCCTTGTCTACTTTTTTTTCCCTAACAATAGAAACCTTTAGCTAAATTCTAGAAATCAATTTATCAACTGGAAATTGTGGCTTATCTACACATAGGAATATTTTAATCTTAGCTTAGTTTTTTTGTTAATTAAATAGAAAAAATAATATTTATAGTGCTAACTCTGGGTAGGTATTATTAGCAGACCCATTTTACAATTTAATAAACTGAAACATAGAGAGGTAAAGAAAGTACATACCATAGATAAATAAATAACTCCAGCTCTTTGAGAGAACACAATTATAAGAGTTGACCAAAGTAAAAAATATTCAGTAAGTATCTTTGGCATATAAGCAATTATATTCTCAAGGCAAAAGGAAATTGGAATCCTTAACCAGATTAAGTTTATGAATTTAAGGTGTTGAAAATTTCTTTTATTTATTTATTAAGTTCTAATTCGGTGCCTTTTCCCAAATAAATGCCACATCTTTTTATCCCTAGAATTTTTTAGGGAAAAGTAATAAAAGCCTGAAATGTAAATTCCTGTTAAGTTTTCATGGCTTAGTAGGTGTTCTGTATTAACAAAAAAAAATACCTAAATTAGTATGTGTGCATGGGGGGGTGTTTATATACATATAAAATTTAAAAGAATCACCAAAGAGAATATTGTAATTTACGAATTACATACACATTTATTAAAATTTGAATTTTTTTCCCTATGGTACTTTCTTAGTATATCAACTTTGAGTTGGTTCAACCTTAAAAAGTAGTAAGAAAGTTAATGCTGACATTTCAGACACATTATCTACAGATTGTGAAAGAACAAAGTTAAATATGTTCAAGAAAAAAATAAAAAGAAATAATCACCTTCTCCCCTTCCATTACCTAGATTGAATGGCACTGCCTTTTCTCCTTGTAATCATTTTCTGTATGTTACAGTGTGGGTACAATTTTCATCCATTTAAACGAGGAAGATTTAAAAAAACATGAGAAACTTAGTATTTAAGCTTTGAACCTCGTTACATGGCAAAGCAATAATAATCACTCTTTGAGACAAATACTTTGAGACAAATACTGATATGGAGGAGCTATCTTTCTCGTCCATATCAGACAGTATACACACTACTTTTCCAGGAAAGTGGATATGTATTTGGCATGAATAAATAGAGGATCAGAAAATGTTAGAGGTTTTTGGAATATATTTGTCTTTACCCTTGGGAAGTAAAACAAACTCACCTCTGACAATCTGATCTGCTCAAAAGTCTAGGAATCCACGATATAAATAAAGTATAAAGACTTCTCATAAAGTGAACATTTGGTTAGAATTCAGAATTTTATGAAATAATCTGAGTTGAGAATTCTCATATAGAATATTCATGAATTCAGCCATGATTTCTCTAATTTAGATTTTATACCGCAGCATTAACATGGTGGATGTGGAAAATGTTATATTCCAGAGGCCTTTATAAACTGTTAAGTGGGAAGAACAAAAAGGTACTAATAATTTGGCTGTAAAGAAGCCTCTTCTGACTCACACCAGTGTTGTTTGATAATGTGCAGTTATTGGGTAACAGAGTAGAGGTTTTTGATCCAAAATATAGATACATATAAAACTTGGGTCCAAACTCCAGTTTTTCCCTGCTCACGATCTTGGGGAAAATATACATGACACATTTTAGCCATAGTTTTCTTGTGTTAAAATGGGGACGATAACATTATCTTGCATGGTTTCTATAAGGATTAAAGATTGTATCTATAATTCTTAGCATGATGCCCCCTGCACAATAAACACTCAATAAATGACAGGTAATATACATTCTTATTGTCTTAGGACGATAAGCTTAGTAATCAAATTATAAAAAGAAACAGTGAAGAGATACCATAAAAATCAATCAATTTCAGCAGTATCCAGGATGACCACAACAGAAATGAGAAATCCACATCTCATTCTATTGAATGGGAAACCAAACTGCAAAGAAATAGACTCATCCAGAAGACTAAATCTATACACATTATAAACTCTCAAATCATTTATTTCTTCCCCTTTCTCCACTTTGACTTTCTTTCTTCCTGATGATAAACTCCAGGTTAATTGATTTGTTTTCTTATTCATTCATGTATTTATATATTCATCCATTCTATTAAATGATGCTTCAGTTATTGTGGTAAGGCTAAATAATTCAAAAGCAGTTCTTGCTAACCAGGATTTGGCAGTTTAATAGAAGAGACAGCAAAGTACATAGATAGATAGATAGATAGATAGATAGATAGATAGATAGATAGATATAGATACAGTAATCCAGTATGGTTACAATTTTATAGTAGAGATGTGCACAGAATTATCTGGAAGTATGCCTTGAAATATTAATAGAATTTTTCTAATTGGACAAGGAAACTAAGGGAACTGGTAGACTGTGTAAAAATACACAGAGGGATGATTGAGGAGGTGGTATTCCCCAGAAAAAAGTAGTTTCTTATATCTGGAGCACGGAATTTCCCTTAGGGGGTGGCTGGTGTGAGATGAAGATGGAGAGATAAGTGGGAAACGTATCATGAAGACTGTTGTATGTTGTAAGGAAGAATGTGAATTTTTAATCAATTGAATAACAAATCATGAGATGAGATGGTTTTAGATGTGAGAGCTACATTTTCAGATATCGATTTCATAAAGTTCAGCCTAGTGGCAGAACAACTGAGAGAAAGGATAGAGCAATAAACTAAAGAAAAAGTAAGTGTAGGTAGAGAACAGGGTGGCAGGTTAGAGTTGAATCATCCAGATAGAACATGTGAGTGGTTTGGAGCTTGATGCTAATCACAATATCAAACAATATTTCACACTGAAGAAATGAAAACGTGTGTATGACAGACCAATGATGACATAATCTTGACTGTGGGATATGAGTAACTGGAAAATTTCACTCATTATGAATGTGACAATTATATCATGCTATTTAACAGAATAATTATAGCGAAAACAGCAAGCAAAAAAATTCACTTCTATCAAGATGACCAAATTATAGGACTCTGATAAATAAAACATTGATTGAGTGATGAGAATATCTAGATAAAAATGAATAATGCTCTCCAGTTAGAAGGGCTTAGCGGTAAAATTATAATTGTGATCACGTTCATCTGGTTTCTGGACATCATCCATTTATTCACACAACACGTATTTGTGGAGTGATTTACTGCAAAAGCTAGTTGCTATGAGGAATACACAATGAACCGGGCATTGGTTAATATATGGAATGCACAAAATAAAAAGTTTAACATCTCTATTTTCTTAAAATGTTGAAATAGTCTGTTAACCAGTCTACATATTATTTCCCTAAATACTGGCTTCTAGACTGTATATCTTCCTTCAGAAATTTTGGTCCAGAAAGTAGTGGGAGTCAAAGATACCTTAAATAGCATATAAAAATATTCTCACAAAAATTAGAGTAAAGTGGAAAAGTGGTTAATATAGCCAATTACGGAGAGCCTTTGAGAGAGGGCTGTAGCTGTAGGAAGAAGCATACATGTGGGATTGTGACAAGAGATAGCTGAACGAAACAGGAAGGTGAAAGGAAGCTTCAAGAAGGTAAGACTTGATGGATGAGCGTGAATGTCCTGGGATTTCAAGGAAGGTGAATTTGGGGAGAGAAAGCAAAGTCATAGAAGCATGATAGTATGTGTTACATTATAGAAATCAATATAACTTG
>NW_012149152.1:766363-767466 GCF_000956105.1 Propithecus coquereli | reverse complement strand
GAAAGAAATTAATCGGACAACTAAAAATATATAGAAAAAATTAGCCGGGCATGGTGGCGCGTGCCTGTAGTCCCAGCTACTTGGGAGGCTGAAACAGAAGGATTGCTTGAGCCCAGGAGTTTGAGGTTGCTGTGAGCTAGGCTGATGCCACGGCACTCTAGCCCCGACAACAGAGTGAGACTCTGTCTCAAAAAAGAAAAAAAAAAAGAACAATTTGATGTTATAAATGCTGAAATGGATGTAGATGTGTATAGAACAGGTATAAAAATGAATAACAGATTGCTGGGCCTTAAGGACTCCCCATAACGATAAACAGAAAGACTGGAGAAAAACAATTAGGAACCTGGAGGGGGAAGGGGAGAGGTTGCCCAGGAAGAGGGAATCATGACTCCATAGAGACCAAAGCAAACCTAGGCCACTGAGGTCCACCCAGGGTGGCAATGCTTCTCAGATTTTCTATTCCAGTAAAAATATTCTGTCCCCATTGATTCACTTATACTTTCAATATCAATTGAAATTAAAATTACGTTTGAGTTTCAAAACATGGCCAAGAAAAAGAGATCCTCAGAGGAACATTCTTTCTGATGTTCTATAATGAAGGTTTTGCAGAAACCGGGATCCAAATTGCCAGAGGCCACTTTCTCAAAGGCCAATTTTACTTTCAGCCACTCAAGTTCTTGCTACATCCTGTCTCCAACTCACACATTCACCACAGAATTTCCTGGATATAAACCTGTCTCTATAGATGAAGAAATGACTCATAGCCTTTTAGATACTAGATATACTACACATAATAGCAATAAAGTAGAGACACCAAAATCATTAAGTCAACTCTTAGACTTATTTAAATAATAATTTCTCTATTGTCTGCCACTAATTGCTCATTTATGAAAACATTCAATTATTATTATTGTTTTTAGAATGGGAAAAAGTTCAATTTGTCACTGAAAACAGAGTTTAATCTTAAGAGAAAAATATGCCTTTCAATTATGAGCAATTTAAAAAAATTCTTAAAAATCACTTTATACTTACACCATTTTGACCCATATATTTTTCTAAGCATAAATATTTTAGGAATAATCACATAATTTAAAAGAATAGAT
>NW_012149152.1:760407-761233 GCF_000956105.1 Propithecus coquereli | reverse complement strand
GTCCTGGGATTTCAAGGAAGGTGAATTTGGGGAGAGAAAGCAAAGTCATAGAAGCATGATAGTATGTGTTACATTATAGAAATCAATATAACTTGTTGAACATTCTCTGATTCCTGGATTAGACCTTCATCAAGTATGGCAGGATAAATTGAACATGAAAGCATACAAAATGGGAAAAGATGACAGATCCTTGGCACTGAACTAAACTCCTGAGCTTGATGCTGCTTCTCTTCACAGAGATAGGAAACATGAACACACACACACACACACACACACACACACACACACACCCCAAAATCCCTCTTCTTTAATGACAGTATAACTCTTTGGATTAATTTACTGGGGTCTAAGTGCGTTAGATTCAAATTTATTTATTTACCTAGCGAATAAACATCTTCAACTGTAGGATATTTTGCACATCACCTTCAGTCTTGCACTATTAGATAATTACAGGATGGTCAGTAAGTTTTCAGAAGGTTCCTCTTTGTGTGCTCAGCATTGTGAAAACACACTGAACTAATCTAAAGAACTGTTACAGACTTTAGGATGCTTGCAACTGTTTTATTTCCTCATAGCCATTAACGCAGCTTCTTGCACATAAAAGCAACATGCTAAATGTGTATTATACTAAATTACATATATATGAGTAGGAAATAAAAGAACGATATTAAAAAGAGAACAATTTGCGGCCGGGCGTGGTGGCTCACGCCTGTAATCCTAGCACTCTGGGAGACCAAGGAGGGCGGATTGTTTGAGCTCAGGAGTTCGAAACCAGCCTGAGCAAGAGCGAGACCCCGTCTCTACTAAAAATAGAAAGAAATTAATC
>NW_012149152.1:756988-758987 GCF_000956105.1 Propithecus coquereli | reverse complement strand
CTAATAATAATTATGATTATTCTTATAATTTATCAAATACTATCTGCAGTGTTTATGCTCTACTAAACACTATGGTAATATATTCTTATATAATATTATCCCAGGTTACTTAATTCACTTTATTTGTAAAGTAACAAAAGCTTAGGGAAATTGAGCAGTGTATTGGTAAATCTTAGAGCTCCAACTTGAGCCCAGTCCTACCTAACTCCAAAACATGCATTTTTACTATGCTGCTTTTAAGAAAGACCCAAATATTCCTTTCCAATAAGAGAAATCTATAAATTGGCTTCTTGTGCAGGTCCTTATATTCCTCTGATGAATTAAAAATCAACCAGACCAAAGCACTAGTCTGATGAGAAGACAAGCCAGTAACTTCTCTGACTAAGAGAACAGAACCTGGTAGCTCTTATTTGCCTCCCCTCAATGTGTAACACTGACCTAAAGCCGTGGATACAAATATGAGAAAACTGTCTACACATCGTCTGCATAAATGAATTACGCTTTAAGGGCACTCAGTTCTTCTATCTTTCATTTTAAAGGTCAGTACATACTAAGGGATGCCCAGTGGTGTCCCTTTTTCTGAGAAACTATATTTTACGTTAACTCAAAAGAACGATTTCTTTTAGTAAAAGGGAGACATGACTGAGACAGAAGTTGAAGTTTAATTTTTGCCTCTTTTGTTTCAATTTAGCACCTTAAATATTTTCCTCAATAAATCATATATGTGGTTCAAATATTTTCCTCAGTAAATAATACATGTGGTTCAAATGGGAGTGTAAGAAAACTTGGTAAAGAGAAGGAACAAAAGAAGAAATTAAGAAAGAGCAAATAAGAACTTCTTTACAAAGTCACCAAGAACATTCAGAACTTTTTGGTTATTGCAGACAAAGGAGAAAGGTCTGGACGTAAGAAACTACATGAAGTCTAGTCATTAGCACTGGGAGTGAACACTGCAGTGAGAGAGAATATTAAATATTATATTATTTCTGTATTAATTGGCTTGTTAAAAAAGGTAAAAACTGCTTCTATGTATTAAGATGTCTAAATAAAATCCATGCAATCTTTACAAAAAAAGAAGAAATTAATATCCCAATAATTATAGGAATCATATGTGCTTGGCATTGTACAAGGGACTTTATATGTTGTATTTCACTTAATCTACAAAGCAGTCTTGAAACATAGGTTGTATTAGAATGCTCATCTTATATTTAGAGAAACTGAGCCTGCAAGGGGTTAAGTAAATTGTCCAAGACATGCAGCTAATAAATGGCAAAACTTTTTTCCTGAGTTTTTTGAAAAATATTTGAATTCAGGAACTCTGACTCGAAACTGAATACTTATCCTCTACACTCAGTAATCACAATAAGTAATGTTGTTTTCATATTTGCGGTTTCTACTAAGCCACTAGAAATAATTCTAGATAATGTTAAGCACTGTCATTTCAATATGCTACCTGGGTTCTTAATAAGGAAAATATGTAATAACTCTCGGTAATACAATGCTAAATCAATATCAAGGGAGTTGCCCATTAGATGCTAGGGGCTCTGTGCCTAATACTACATGGCCACAATATAGTCTCACAGAAAGTATGAATGAATTCAATTTCAAAGTCAATTCCCAGGCCGAAAATCTCAAGAGTTAGGTTTTCTGAGCATGGGAGCTACTTCCTACTGGCCATGAATACAGAAGGGAAAACCGATAGGAATGATACAAACGTAACCACTTGTATCAGCAGTGGAAATACATGTTTTCTCAATGTTTCATAAACAACTGATAAAAAGCATAAGGCTTGAGTAATTGCTAAGCAGACATCCAAAAATCACACCATCTGGTGTCACTGTTCCTATAATAACATCGAATTCTATTCGGGATGCAAGAAGTACAAAAAATTACACATCCCTACACATAATTTAGCTATAGACTCCTTGAGGAACTCATACAACTGCCCTGATTAACTACACACACAGGACTTCTGTTGCTTATTTAATCAGAATGCTGT
>NW_012149152.1:754235-755923 GCF_000956105.1 Propithecus coquereli | reverse complement strand
TAATCCATAATTTATATATGTGTGTCTATATTCATTTAAGTCTTTAATTCCTCCCAGCAATTTTATATAGATTTTATTTTAGGGAGCTTATATATTTTTATTATTAATAGATTTATTCCTAGATATTCTATGGTTTTTTATTTTTTTTCCCCTTTTTTAGGCAAGGACTCGCCCTGTTGCCTAGGTTGGAGTGCAGAGGCACAATCATAGCTCACTGCAACCTCAAACTCCTGGGCTCAAGTGGTCCTCCACCCTCAGCCTCCTAAGTAGGTGAGACTACAGGTGCACCACCATGCCCCGCTAATTTTTTATTTTTTTGTAGAGATGGCATCTTGCCCATGTTGCCCAGGCTGGTCTCAAACTCCTGGGCTCACGTGATTCTCCCAAAGTACTAGGTTTATAGGTGTGAGCCCCAGCACCTGGCCAAATAGTATTTTAAACTACTTTTTAATTTTGCATTGTAATTCATAAAATAGTTGAATTTTGTATATTGACCTAAATCTTTAACCATGATAAATTCACTTATTTACCATAGTTTATTTTTGTGTGTATGTATTCCACAATTTTTTGTTTGTTTCCTTGTTTTTTGTTTTGCACACAAGTATGTCTTCTGCAAATAAAGACAGCTTTACTACTTATCTTTCTTTTTCTCACCAATTTTACTGGTTAAGTACTCTACTACAATGTTGCACAGGAGGAGTGAGAGCAGACATTCTTGACTTTCTCAATCCTGGGGAAAAAACATCAGTCTTTCACCACTAAGCATGATGTCAGTCAGCTATATTATTTTTGTAGATACCATTCATCAAGTTAAGCAATTTTCTTTCTATTTTTATTTTGATGAGTAGTTACTATTATTTTATTATTATTATTTGTCAAATTTATCAAATGCTTTTTTCCTAAATCCTTTCAGATGTCACTGAAATATGATGAATTACACTGATGGTTGAAGGTTACAATAGTCATGAATTTCTTGAGTACCCCATATGATCATAATGTATTATCCTTTTCATAAATTGCTAGGTTTGACTTGCTAGTATTTAATTAAGAGATTTTGCATCTAAACTCATGAGAAAATTGGATCATTTTTGTCCTTGTCATGTCTATGTCTGGATTTGGAATCTGGTTAATGCTGGCCTTATATTTTCTAAAAGGGTGTTTACACTTTGTAATAACACATTAAATGTTGCATAGAATGCACCAGAGAAGTTAACTGAAACCGGAGTTCTCTTTGTGAGAAAAATGTTAATTGTGAATTAAAAATTATAGTAATTAACTATAACTATATTTATATGTTGTATTTCTTCTTGTGAATGTTTAGCAATTTATGTCTTTTTAGGAATTTATCCATTTCATCTATCCTGTAAAATTTACTTGCTTAAAATTACCTATAATATTCCATTATTGTAATTCTAATATCTGTTGGATCTAGATTAACATCATCTATTTTATTAATGAAAATGGTACTGATATTACGTTTTTCTCTTTTTCTTCATGTCACTCTCTAGAATTTTATCAATTTTATTAATCTTATAAAGAAAGTACCTTTTGGTTTTACACATTTTCTTTACTTCTAGTCCATTTTCCATATCATTTATTTCCACCCTTATTTGTATTATTTCCCTCCTTCAATGTTGTTTTTCTTTTTCTAGTTTCTTAACTAGAAAGCTGAGATCATTGATTTTAAA
>NW_012149152.1:747749-753545 GCF_000956105.1 Propithecus coquereli | reverse complement strand
TTTTCCAGTGAAGATTTTATCTCAAATATTTTAAGTTCACAAAATTTTTTTACAAAAATATATTCTCTTTCTTTTCTCACTTTATTCATTTGTTCTTGATATTTTTATGTATTTGTAACAGCCAATTTACTGTATTTGTCACTGAGCTCCACCATGTCTGTCATTTCTGGATCTGCTTCTATTCACTGACCTCTCTCCTAGTTACGAGTCGTGTTTTCTACTTTTTTCATGTAGCCAGTACTTTTTTATTGGATACTGACCATTGTGATGTTTACGTTTTCAAATTCTGAATTTTATTGTATTCTTTTAAAAATTGTTGGACTTTCTTCTGGCAGATTAAGTTACTTGAAGATCAGATTGATCATATCAAGACATTTTAAGATATCTTTTTAGTGTGGGTTTGAGTGACCTTTGCTCTATGGCTAGTTTAGTACTACTAAAAGGAGGACTCTTCTGGGATCTCTCCAAAATGTTCAACAGTTCTGCCTGACTGGAACTTGAACATGCCCCAGCACTGTGGGAGCACTGGCTTTGCCTAAGCTCACTGAGTGTCTTCCTACACGCATTCAGCTAGTATTTTCGCAACAGACTCGAGGTGACTTCTGTACAGCCCTATGGATATTTCTGGGGTTCTTTCTCCATGTAGCATCTTCTTCTCCAGTGTTTCACCTTTCTAACACTCCATAAACCTCAACCCTTCTAAATACCAACTTCTGTCTCCTCAACTCAGCAATACCATTGTATTATACTTTGCTTAGATTATTCCTTATTGCACCGGAGTTCAGAGAATTCTGCCAACCAGAAAGCTAGGGAACATACAACAATAATTTTGTTTACGTCTTTCAGGAATCAGAGACCTATACTGATTATTGTCCAATGTCTGAAAACAGCTGTTTCATATTTTTATCCAGTTTTCTTTTTTTCTTTATTTCTTTTTGTGTGCGTGTGGGGAGGTGGGGAAATCATGTGCACTTCCAGTTACTCCATAGCCAGAATAAGAAATTTTTTAAAATATGTCAATGGTTTATCATTGATCCTTTATGGTTAAATCCAAACTTCTTAGAATAAAATAAGACTTTCATGATCTGGCTCCAGTCTACCCCTCTAACCTTATACATTGTTGCTTTTTTATTAAATGTTTTGTTCCAGTCATGATGAATAACTTTTGTCTTCCAAAGGTAAACATTTTTGTGTCTTCATATGTTTGTACGTACACATTCCTTTTTTGAAAAATGCTTTTTCACTGACCTCATTCCCTGTACTGTGTTCATTTCTGCTACTGAAACTATCATAGTCTATTATCACTATTTAATTTTGTGTTTCTCACATTGGACTGTGAATTTTATGTGTGATCTCGTGCATGTCAAACTATCTCTTCTGTAAATAAGTATCTTCTATAGCATGAATATTGGAGACTAGCTATTCTTAGAGGTTCTTTACATCTCTCAAATTGTAGAGAAACTTAGATTATTTAGACATTAGTATATTTTCAAGGAAGGTATCCTAAATGTTTAATTTTAAATGTTTAAAAATATGAATACTTAAACTCTGTATCTTTCATTAAGGATTCACCTTAGATTTATAATCCAAATCACAAAAAGGCACTTAACCATTGTAGGTAAAAGAATTCTTTTTGCATTTAGAAGCCAATATTATTTGATATTTTCTAACTATGAAGGGGGAAAAAAGTCTGTTAAATTTCTACCTTTCTACTTCTATATACAGGTTATCCTGTTAGGTGAAGGCATTTATAAAAGAGCAATGGTTTATTGTATTAAAACAAAACAATCAACTAAATGAAAGAATAAATGAAGAGATTCAGCTAAAGACACCAATGTGAGTGTCATATACTAGTAATTTCTCATTTTTCCTTTTTATTATCCAATACCAATGAGGGAAAAAACATAATTACATGCATACTAGTATACTAATTACATGGCTATAGAGGCAGTTGATTTTAAATCTTAACTTTTAAATTAAAAGTCATTAATTTACTCATGGAATAAATGTCAATCCACAGCCACAGAGAAATATAAATTCTAATTAACACAAATAAATATAATAAATATTAAAACCATTTTCAAAATATTAAGGGCAAACAACATTTTTTTCATAATAAATTCAGGAAATCTACACAATGCTTTTTGTCAAGCAGTAGAAAGAGGAGGTAGTTTAAGACATGATATTAGTGTGGAGTTGAGGAATAAAACAGAATAAAATGAGAGCAGAAAATTGGGAAGAAGAAGGAGAAAGAGAAAGAGAAGAAAGAGGAAGAGAAGTATAAAGAGGGATGAGTAAAAAAGGTGGACTAGAGAGAAAGGAAGAAGAAAGGAAACAGAGGCCTATGAGAAACAGTTAAAGAAAAAACAGGAAATAAATATGCATGTAAAATTAAGGAGAAAGGCAAAAATGAAAATCTAAAAGTAAAAAGGAAATGATAGCAATACCAGACAAAGGATTTTTGAAATATTAACTAAGTAAAATTTTACATACTTATACGATGCGAGAATTTTAATGGAGGATTTTTTTTTTTTTTTTTGGAGGATTTCTTTTTCATTATAAAAATAGTATGTTTGGTCAGTTAATACCAATTTGATGGTGAGTACGTGTGGTGCTTGTCTTTCCATTCTTGGGATACCTCACTTAGTAGAATGCGTTCCAGCTCCATAAATGCACATATAAAAATAACATCTATTGGATGTTGGGTAGGGGGTAGGGGGGAGGGGGCAGGAGGGAGGAAGGGACGGGTATTTGCATACACAAAGAGTGCAATGCGCACCACCCGAAGGATGGACATATTTGAAACTCGGACTTAGTGGGGGGAGGGAGGGGCAAGGGCAACATACGTAACCTAAACATCTGTACCCCTATAATATGCTGAAATAAAAAAAATAAAAAAAAAAAGTAGTATGTTTGTTGTAAAGGAGTAGGAAAATACTAAAGAAGAAAGAACAACAAAATCACCTGAAAGACTGCTAGGCAAATGTAAGAACTTTTAACATTTGCAATTATTGTCTCCTTGCATTTTTTGCAAATCAGGGATTGGGTTTTTTTTTTTTTTTTTCTTTTTTTTTTAGATAAGGTCTTGCTCTGTTGCCCAGGCTGGAGTACAGTGGAATCATCACCGCTCATTTCAATCTCAAAATCCTGGGCTTAAGTAATCCTCTTGCTTCAGCCACCCAAGTGGGACTACAGGCTCCCACCACCATGCTCGGCTAATTTTTCCATTTTTTTTTTTAGAGACGTAGTCTTGTTCTTGCTCAGGCTGGTCTCAAACTCCTGACCTCAAGTGATCCTCCCACTTCAGCCTCCCAAAGTGCTAGGATTAGCTCAGACATGAGCCACCATGCCCAGCCTCTTCTTGCATTTTTATATGCACTTTTAAATAGTTTTGTTCAAGTGGCATAAACTTTTGGACTCCTTAATCACTCGAAATATAGTTTAAACATTTTTTAATTGACCTTTGTAAACATATTTTCTATTTTTAATCCTAGTAGGAAACTGACGACACTCTTCAATGAGAATAATTTGACGAGATTTTACTGAAAGGACTAATTACAGGTACAGACAATGGGTAGGAGACTCCTAAGGGATTGTATAATATAGTATAACCCAAGGCTTATGGCAGCGGCTAGGCCTGAAGGTCAAAGGAAGAGACCTCCCTTCAGCCAAGGATCACAGCCAACCTGTGGTAGCTCCACAGTGACAGGGCAGGTGGAATAGGTAACCCAAATCACTTTCCTCCCTCTCTCCAGTTGCCTACAGAATTCCCTTTGGTCGAATCCAATTGTCAGCCACTGGGAAACATAGCCTGAGATGTCTAGGACAGAGAACATGGACGAGAAGAACTGAGAATTAAAAGTGGTTCTAGGAGAACAACTCCTAGATATCCAGGGCATTGGGTAATATTCCATTGAAATTTATTTACAAACTCACATTTTTTGTTATTTATAGTGTCTTTTACTAGTATCAACAGCTTTGATATAACATTTCTATTTACAATTATTTCCTCAGTATAAACCACCAAAAGGAAAAAATAGATAGAAAAGATGTGGCTTATGACTTAGTTATTTTTTTTCAACATATGTGTTACAATTTATATCTCTACCAGCATGTTACAAAAGCCTCATTATATCCTCATTAGTAATGCGAATTTCTTTATGTTATTAATTTGTTAGGAAAAATTACACGGCAGTATTTTACTCTGCATTTCTTTGAAAACTATAATAGTAGGTTTAAAGGTTTTCTACATTTATTAAATATTTTAATTTTCTTTTTCTCAATTTTCTCCTCATCCTATTCTACTTCATATGGCCCCAAAATGAATTATGACAGTGTACTTGATTTTATTAATTCAAAGATTTAATTGCCATTGAATATAAATTTTATCATCCTAAGTAATTGTCATCTGAAAAGAAAATTAAGCACCTGACTGCTGTTAACAGCCCTGTTTTTGTTTTTCTTGATCCTGAGGCAGAGAAGGTTGGCTTCTGCATGGGAAAATCGAAAAGATTTCCCTTAGATGGAAATGTTTATAATTTGCAGCAGAAGTTATTAGGAAAAAAATTGACTTGTAACAGTAGAATAAAATTAAATTAAAGTCAGACTGGAAAAATTTTAAATCATCCTTTGTTGATGACAGAATATGCAATGTAACACAAATAGTTACGTATTGTGTCTTATATGTCATGAATATATCTTATCCTCACTGCAAATCCTAATTGCCTAGGAGGAAATTGATCCTATGAGAGATTAACTAACTTGTCTTAGATCCCACAGGGGATCTAAGTATGTGATGGACCCATTTTATACAGACTTTACGGTCTATAAGATTCAACTTTCTTTACATTTTATCAACTATACTGTCTATTATCATTATTGTCGTTGTAGTCTTAATATTGAATAGATTAATTTACTTTATCCATGTAACAAAAACACTTGTACCCCCTAAATATCTTGAAATTTAAAAAAAACCCACTACTCCTGGGGGAAAAAAAAGATTTATACTGAATACAGGAATAAAATAATAGACACTAAAATATGTGCTACACTATCTTCCAGCCACACAAAAATCCAATACAAATTTAGAAATTTGTCTTTGTCTAGGGCAGGCACTAAGTTTCCATATGGCAGTATTTGAGGAGTATAAATGTCTGTTTTCTCAGAATTACCAAACATAACAAGATTTTAAAACATTGGATTTTATAATGCTAAAAGAGCTTCATTCTATGGTTAAATCACCTGAATAAAGATATAAAATGTAAATGTCTGTTTTCTCAAAATGACATCTGTCATTCAACCTTACACTTTTTTACTTATATCTCTTCTAAGTCAAGACCTCTAACTAAGACTCCTACTTAAATATAAATATGTGATGCAAGAAACAAGAACACAATGAAAAAAAGGTGCCGTCATATTGCAGCTAATTACAAACCCTATTCAGGGGTCAGACTGCCTTATTTGATTCCTGGTTCTGCTATTTATTAGTTTGACTCTGGCCAAGTTATTTAACCTCTCTATGACACAATTTTCTAATCTGTAAAAGGGTATCATTAAATTAACCATCTTCAGGTGTGTTCTGAGGATTGAATGAGTCAGTAAGTATGATTCTCATTATTAGATTATAGTAGTTTATGTTAAATCATTTGAGCATAAGATCATTGATTAAACAAATCTAAAATAACAAAAGAAGGAAATCAACATTAAAAAAAAAGACAAGGCAGGAAACAATATGGCTACTCATTTTTAAGATTAGCTCAACCATATATTTACTTACCTACTCTACCGTAAATTTTT
>NW_012149152.1:745344-747169 GCF_000956105.1 Propithecus coquereli | reverse complement strand
TAAGTAATAATTATTAAAAAGGCGACACAGTAGAGTTCTTTTTTTCAAATGGAAGAATTTTATGGTTAAAACATAACAAAACAGAAACCAGATGGCTAGATTTCATTCTTGTCTATGGGTATTTTATTCAGAAAAGTAAGGACATATATGCAGAGATTATTGTTAAGATGCCCTCGTCCCCACAAATGCCCTATACTTCTATATTTCTATGTTTATAGCCAATCCTATGTGCTTTACTCTCTCTCTCTAATCTTTTACAGAATCATCACCAATGGCCAGAAAGCTGATTCACAACCTTTACCCCTGATCCACTGATCCAAGATTAAATTCTATTTACCACTTAGCTAAAAAGGAAGAATGAATGCATATTTGGAATATTTCATCCACAAGATAAATAAAAACATGGGGGCTAATTATTAGCTTTAAAACTATATTAACAAGAATCTCCAATCATTTAAAATATACTAGTCAATTTGTTACTATAAGACATTATCTTGAAACTTCACTTCTCTAAAGAACCTTAATTAAAAGTCTAATTTTTTTTTCTTGATGTTATTAATCAAGTACTTCTTTTATTGATTACTTCATTTAAGATATCAAGAGAAAAAATAACTTTGAAAGGCAAGTGTTGCTATATTACTTCTTTTGTCTTAAAAAAGAACAGGTTAAGGTACCAGCTGAAGTAGTAGCATTCGGTTCATCACATTATAGGAGTGTACATGAATTCCATTTCATCTCTGGGAAATACAGTATCATATTAATGGAACATGATTTCTATGAATATATCACAGAGATACTGGACAACCAGGTAAGACTACAGCATATTGTTACAAGATAGAAAAAGTAATAGTGGTGAATGCAATTGCTCAGAACTGAAAAAGGCTGGAGCAGGGGATTCAATTTCTGAAGATCTTAAATCTCTTAACAACCAGGCCATTGTTTTAATAAGAAGATTGTTGTTTTTCGTAAAGACTATGTAGATTAGTTCATTTTTGTGGCACGACTCTGGTGATAAAATATGTTTATTCATCTTTTTAAAATGCTCATGTTCAAATCATTGAACATGTGTACATGTTGCTTTACTTCCAATTTTTGTTTCTAAATGCAATATATAAGATTTGTATCTTAGTAAATCCATAATGTATAACTTTTAACAAAAACTTACAAATTAAGAATATCAAATCATATAGCTAGAGTAACAGTTCCTCATAGTAATAATAGATACTGATCAAATAAAATGGATATAATAGGTTCTGTTAGAAGTCATATATTATCTGCCAGACCACCTGGGTTCTAAAAAAAGAACGAAGCCATATATTATCATACCTTCACAAATTAATAAGAAATGTTGATTCATGGGACTAAAACTGGCATCAAAATATGTACATTGTTCTTTCATAAAATTACATGAAATGCATTGGCGATTCAATAAGCCTTCAGTAGAAGCACTGGGGAAAGAAAAAGAAAGTTAGAAATGCTACTATTCCAGGCACTTGAATGTGCAGCATCCATACTTAAATACAACAAACAGAGGAACTTCATCAGTGCTTGCATAGAAGTTCCTTGTAAATTACGACTCACCATACACACGCAAAAAATCTACTTTCATTATTAAGACATACATTTTTTTCTTCTCTGTAATAAAATTAAAATTATGTATACCTGTATGTATATAACATATACTTCTGTGTATAAGTATGGTTATAAATAACTGATTTCCATGGCACTCAACATCACTTATTGTTATAATATTTGCATTTTCTTCATAGATATTTTCGTGTAAAGCCTTAAAGGGAATTTCCCACAGAAACTAGGATTAAGTAAC
>NW_012149152.1:740685-741874 GCF_000956105.1 Propithecus coquereli | reverse complement strand
TGCTGAGTTTTCACTTGCATTTTCAAAATTGTTGAAAAACAGTCAAGAGCTGTTTTGTTATTCAATTACAGGACTATGATCCATCTGGGAAACTTTTTTTTAACCTAAAATCACCCCTTCTCATAATCTCTCTCAATCTCTATGCATGTGTGTGTGTGTTGTATGTGTTGTATGTGCACTATGTACATCGTGTAAGAAGTCTTTGCGTGAAGTGCAGAGGATGTCTTTAAAAAAAATTTATTCTTTCCGTGGCTGGCTTGTTTTGACTATGACTGTGGTAAGCAAAACATAATTCTAGTAGAAAAGATCACATTTGACAACCCTGACTTTCAGCCTGACTAGAGAATGGAAAACACTCACATTTTTTGGGTAGTTTCATCGTATGCCAAGATCTTTATCACTTCCCAGTTTCCTGATGTCAGATGCCGCACAGTAATTTGCTCACTTTTACTCTGCAAAGAAATAGAAAATATTGATTTTCTTTTTATTTAAAAAGCATCTCTCCAGTAAACATGAAAGTACCAACTGCTTGTGCCACTTTTGATTCTTTAATTCTCAGCAACCGTTCGGTTTTCTGTTGTAAATCTCAAGGATGCGCATGGATTCCTATAAACGCAAACCCAGGTAAAATGCTGCCTTTATTTCTGTGCTACAGGAAAATCATTCAGAAAACTCCTTCAGGTGAGAATACACCAAGTGCACTATCTTGGCGGCAGCATTTGGCACCAGCCCAGGACTTCTCATCTGAATGGCCAGCTGCTGTGCAGTTTGGACAGCTTTAAAGAGAACATTTCAGAATAAACTTGACTCCACATAAATACTCAGTGTTACATGCCTTTTAACCTTTGCTGTATGGGAATTAGCATAAGATTTTCTATTTTCATTCAACAATTTGTTTCTGAGACGAATCCATGTTGATGTCTATAGCCGCAGTTTATTTTCACAGCTATATGCCATTTTATTATAATAATATACCATAATTTATGTTCTAACATTCGAGTTGTTTCCAAATTTTTGATCTTAAAAACAAATCACCTAAGAACATTCTTATTAATGTCTCCTGATGTGCATGGCAGGGAGTTTTCTGAGACAAACACCTGGGAGGGGATTTCTTGGTAAGAGGATATACACGTTTTCTATTTAACTAGTGTCAAATTATTTTCCAAAGTTGTAGCAATTTATAGTCTAC
>NW_012149152.1:738105-740635 GCF_000956105.1 Propithecus coquereli | reverse complement strand
AAAAAAACTTGATTAGATAAAAGATTCTCAACTGCATTTTGGAACAAAACATGATTTTGACTATACATTTATAAATGAATAATTGTCATGTTGACTTCAATGTGCAATATGCTGTTGGCATGGGGGTGGGAACAGGGGAGTTTAGGCAGATACCAAAAGCACCAAAAGCGATTGAGGTTCAATGTTAAGTAGAGTTCACAAAATCACAATTTTATGTTTGAAATATTGTTAGCTTTATTATAATCCAAGATTTTCTTCTTTCTAAAAGCAAGTAATAAATACTAGACACTTAAAACATATTAGCTAGTTTCACCCTTATGATAACCTACAAGGTAATCATACCAAATTCTTTTCTCTTTATAAAATTGTGATAAAATGTGTACAACATAAAATTTTCCATTTTGACCATTTTGAAGTATACAATTCAGTTTCACTAGTTGCATTCATAATATTGCACAACCATCACCACAGAGAGGCTTAGAAATCATCGCAGTTGCTATTTAGTGACATACTAAGATTTAAAATCTTTCTCTTTCTACTCTTCCACAAAGGTTTCAGATCCAAGTTCCCTAGAGATTTACGTTGGTGTTTTCTCATTATTTAGATTATGAGATTATTAGATTGCTGAAATAAAGAAATGCAAATTTTGAGACAAAAAATAAGTAACAATGACTATGGTAACACTTCTGATTCTGTAGGGTGTCTAATGCCATACATTGTCAACGAATAATCATTTTTATAGCCTGGGCAAGACATTGATTGTATATTCTGGGTCAAACACTAACATTATCTTACCATCAAGCCAAGTGGGATTTGATGAGCTATTTAAGGGGAAATTTATTGGTACTACATTTTCTTTATGATGCAGTCGGCTACACTAGTACGGGTCAGAGATATATGGACTGTTCTGTCTCAGTCACTAGAGACATAATACATGGCCACAAATCTAAGGAGTCATTGTGATTCAAATCACATTTTAGGCTAATAAGGGGAAGAAAAATTGAGGCAGTTGCATTTGCTGAACTTGATCAAGCCTAATATTCTGATACTGTCATTTTTCTCTAAGAGTTTTATAAAATGGGAGTTTTATAAAGTATTGATCAATATTTCTACATCTTTAAAGTATTGTTCATGGCTAATCATATCAATCATAACATATGTTTCAAGAAAGATAAGGTTCAGGTCACCAAAAAGGAAAAGTGACCAGTGCTTCAGTCGAGACCTCTAAACCAAAATTTTAATCAGTATCTCTAAATAAATAGCTTTTCTTCCTCTGGACGTCATTAGAATTGAGAACATGGGTTTCAAGAGGTTCAAGAGACTAAACGAAGAACATAAAACTGATATATTGGGAGAGGTGATAAAAGGAGAGGCTTGCTTCAGATGAAAGTAAATTGTGTATAAACAAGAGTGTGTGGGTAAATTAGAGGAAGTCAGGGTGCTTCAAACATGTATTTTTACTCTCAAAGTCTCGGCTTCTTGGTAAGAATCAGAGGTGACACTTCTTCGAACGTGATGAATTTCCACTGAGAATATACCAGGGCAGTTTTGACACTTTAAAAATGGGTCTGTGAAATGGAAATTAGAACATGTATATAAAGTGTAGAATAGGTTTTTTTGCCAGCTCAAAACAAAAGTCATTCTTGTGAGGTCCTGGTGAAAGCTTTCTTAGTGAGGAGACATTTTAATAATAAATAGGTATGATTTTAAGCCCTTTTTATGAATATAGCTTTGCATTTGGGAAAATTGGGCAGATGCAAATATTCCCCATACATTGACTTATTTTAGTACGCAATGAACATTTCTTATTTAAATAAGGATGCTTCCTCCTAAACACCTCATTGGATTTTATGAACTACAGACAAAAAAAAGAAAGCTTCTACTTGATACACTTGACTGAGTATTCACAATGCCATTATGTTGTTCAGGAATAAATTTCACATGTGCCACATTAACACACTGAAAATTCAAAAAGAGACTTAGCAGAAGAAGAGGCCATAGGGAATCATATGTAAATGCCTCTGGTCTGGGGGAGTTGAGAGAAGCGAGCCACAAAAAAAGGGTATTTTGAAACTGCAAAATCAGGTGAAGAAAAAAACAAGGAGGGAACAGCAAAGGAGAAAGCGATCTCCACCCAGGTTCCACTGGAGCCAAGGGTCTGGACCAACAGTGTGAAGCTTTGTCATTCAGACTTTGCTGTCCCCTAGCCTTATTGAAATGACACATCAGATTTTTCCACCCCTTCTTCCTTCATGTTGTATACATGGCCACTTAGAAGCCAACCTGTGTAAGGAGGTCCTTGCTCACTACTCACCTGTACAACTGCCTCCCTCTGGGAGAAGACTCTGTGCTCAGAAAGTAACTGCAAGAAAGAAAACACCACAACCATCAGACACGGATCTTTTTTGTTATGCTGAGTTTTCACTTGCATTTTCAAAATTGTTGAAAAACAGTCAAGAGCTGTTTTGTTATTCAATTACAGGACTATGATCCATCTGGGAAACTTTTTTTTAACCTAAAATCACCCCTT
>NW_012149152.1:727090-727550 GCF_000956105.1 Propithecus coquereli | reverse complement strand
TATTTCTAAGTATTTATTGATTTCACCTTGAATCTATGAATGATATAGAAATTATATTTTATTTCCAGATGTATGGCTTTTTAAAAGTTACAAATTTTTTTGCTGACTCATAATTCAATTGCATTGTTTTCAGAGAATGTAATCTATTAGCTGAGTAATACTGCCAATGCCTTTTAATATAAATATATCTAGAATCTAGTTTCATATGGAAGAGTTTTATTATAATATCTACTTTCCCATACTACTGAAAGTATAAACTGAAAGAGCATTTTATTCTCCATTATGTACATGTAGTATTAAAATCTTCCTTCAAAAAATTATCTGTCTTTTGCTATGCATCTGCATTCCAACATCTCCCTAAATAATCTATTCCTTGTTGTTAAAGGAAGTTGTCTAGACTTCTAGCTGTTTAAGTTCAACAACAAGCATGTGGCTTCTTTATATGAACTTCTCTGAATAC
>NW_012149152.1:724629-725595 GCF_000956105.1 Propithecus coquereli | reverse complement strand
AAAGCAATAAAACTATTGATTTTCTTCATTCTTAAAAGAGGGCTAAAAATTTAGAATGGAATATTTTTATTTGGACAATTAAACATCAGGTATCCCTCCTTGAATTTTTGGAGATCTTATCTTACTCAAAGAAGTTAAATATTAATTTCATATTTCTATTTACAAATTGGAAACAAATTGGAAACACATTGCATGTACTTTTTACCTGATTACACCCTGTTCATTCAAATTTCTTATATTAATTTTTTTTTTAACTTTTACAGCTTCTAAATAAGGGAAATGTTGTAGTGCTTAAAAATAGCATGCTTTAATTTACTGTCTATTCATCACATAAAATGAGCTAATTGTTTTCAGACAATGCCCTAATCAGACACAGTGGTGAAATTTAATGAAATAATTTTATTGGGTTGATTAGGTGGTAGAATTGTGAATTGGGGGCATGCTATTTTCTATAATATTTGTAATGAATAACAGCACTTAAAATTGTTCCAAGTGAAATCATCAGCCTCATAGGCAAAGCTTTGTGTTGCCGAATACAGAAAGTGAATAGATTCACTAACATATAATTTTTCATTTAACACAATTTTGGAAGATGACAGGCAAGTCCTTCCACCCATAAATCTGAACCACCGAACATAACGAAAACTCTGCTTACCCCATATTTGAGAGGAAAAGTGGCCATGCCTTTGATAAAAATCTGTCTCAACTGCAGCCTGAATTGCAGGATTTAGGATTCTACAGTTCCAGAAATGGGAATTCAGAAGTTACAATTCTACATAACAAATATTTTGGGAGGAGGGAATGGGAGAATATTGAAGTAATGGAAAGTTTAATGGTCTGAGGTAAAAAATTTTGCATTGGTGTATGATTCAAGAAGTATGTAAACTGGATAGTAATATAAATATGGAACACTCTAGAAGAACAATTATCTTAGCTATATAAATTTCCAGAAAAGCCACAGTTTTA
>NW_012149152.1:721939-723045 GCF_000956105.1 Propithecus coquereli | reverse complement strand
TCCCTTTTCAAAGGCAGCCCCCACCTAAGGACAGCCTGATCAACAGTGGAGTGTAGAAACCCAGCCCTCTTACCCTGACTTGGGACTACTCTGAAGTGCCATACGTGGCATGAGCCGAGGCCTTCATTCAGATGGCACCACACCTCAAATTTATCTGCTCAATCTTGCTTCTTTCCCCACCTTTCCAAAGTTATTGATATATATACTCTGGAATAATTGTTATGTAGGCTAATCTTCATTTCACAGTTTGCTTTCTGCAGAACCCAATTTATGATAGATTTCTTGGTATAATTTCATTTTGCTTTTTCCTTAGAAGTTAAAAATACATATTTTAAATAATTTTATAACTGCAAATGGTTATTTGATGATATCTAATTGATACTAGAGGATTGTTTTATAGTATCCCTCTGCTTTATAGTTGTTTTTTCCTGGGGAAGTAGTTTTATCTATTGAAAAATCTTTCTTCCTACATTCAGTTTTCCTCATACAGTAACTTTGTGTGTCTATTGACAGCCATATTTTGTTCTTTAGAAATATCCTAGATTTTTCAGGATATACGTACATAAGGATGCTGAAGAATTAGGTGGCTCACTAGCGTTCTCTTACTAGTGCCCTGAAGAGTAGTACACTAAGGGGGTCCCTGAGGTGGTACCATTAGGAGTAGATATGTGTATTGTAATATCTAATACCTTTTTTTTCTGTAGGGCCTTTAATCTCTATCATGACTTTATACCTTTCCTTTACCACCAATATTCCAAGAGATACCTCCCTGATCATTTTTTTTTCTGTCTTTCTCTTAGATGGTAATTTTAAAAACTGCCATTTCTGGTTTTATGTCTGTTCAAACTACCCCATTTTGATTCCTTATCTCAATGCTGATTTTAAAGGGAATATTACTAATGTTCCATTGTCAATTATGATATATTAACGAAACTTAGGATGAGTGTCCTTATCAGCTTAAAGAAATTCCTTTTATTCCCAATTTCTAACATTTTGAATATTGATTTTATAAAATTTAATGGATCCTGCATCTGTATCTATTATTCTGATTATAATTTTTCTCATGAAGATGTAAATGCAGTGAAATATCTTATAGATGTTTAAGT
>NW_012149152.1:721050-721540 GCF_000956105.1 Propithecus coquereli | reverse complement strand
TTGTATATGTTTATGTATAATATATGAACCCAATCAAGGTTTAGACATTGCACAGAATTGTCATCTCTTGGCTCTTAAAAACTAAAACTGTCATTCTATCTTATTTGTTTTCTACATTTTAACCATTTTTAAGACTCTTGATCTAGTGGTCTTATATAGAATATTGAGCATTTTGGGTTTATCCAATTGTTTTCTTATTATTTAATCTAGGCAAAACATTTTTGGCAAGAATATTGTGTGGGTGATATTGGACACCTCTAGGGCTTCATACTAGAATGCACATCATTACAGGTCTTCCCACTCATGGTAAAGCTGTGTGCATGCAAACTGCGAGATCTCTTTGTCATCAAAGTACATTTGGGGGCTGGGCGCTATGGTTCACGCCTGTAATCCTAGCACTCTGGGAGGCCGGGGCGGGCGGATTGTTTGAGCTCAGGAGTTCGAGACCAACCTGAGCAAGAGACAGACCCCGTCTCTACTAAAAATAGAA
>NW_012149152.1:710460-711805 GCF_000956105.1 Propithecus coquereli | reverse complement strand
TAGGGAATGTTGGTGTGTGTGTGTGTTTTAAGGACAAAAGAATTTCTGGAGTAAAATGGTCATGAGAAAAAAATCCAGTGATTTTTAAATTGTTTGAAAACAGTGTACAAAAAATAAAATTATATGCTATATACTTCAATGATCTATTTGGTCCAAAATATTATGCTTCTAAATGTAGGACCAAAATATCTCATGTTGGAAGCCATAGTAACCACCTCACAATCTTTTCATTTTATTTCAAATTTCCATAATTGTTTGCTTGCTTTTTCTCTACCAGGGCAAATACAGGCTAGGGAATAAGTTAAACTCCCATCACATATCATATGATAACATACACTTGTTTTCCAATAATATATATCAGTATATCATAGCAGTGAGCACATTAATTTTGATCTGGACTCTAGGTAAACAATCACAATACCAATCAGAATATTGTAGATGACTACAATATAGGTCAATAATAAATATCAAGGTGTTAGGTAGTTAGCAAGGGATTCCATGTCTCCTAGGGATGAAAGTTTGTGCCTGGCCTTGGTGCAATTGCCTCATCTTAGAAGAAGGACAAGGGTGGGCCCCTGGCCTTCATCTTGGTCCTGCCCCACCGTAATCCTTCCCTGAGCTACCGCCATACCCGGGGAGAGGAGGGAACACCCTAAGAATCTGCCAATCAGAACTTAGCACACCAACTGTAGAAGAATGCAGAGGACTGTCTAGACCATGGGCCAAGCAGCATAGATACAATAGAGTCTGGAAAGTGACCTAGAATCCACATGCATAGTAAGACTCAGGTCATGCAACTCCCAACTGTCCAATAGAAGTGGTTCCACGGTGACATCTGAACCACAGGGAAGTCCCTATCCAGATATCTTAAAACAAGACCCAAATCATAACCAAACTCTCTTTATCTGCTGCTACAAAGGGTCTACTTGTCATCTGTGTGTATGCATCTTGCTTTGTAAACCTGTGTCTTGCTCTTGCTCTGTAATCCTGTCTTGCTCTCCCTCAATAAATGTTACTTCACGTTTGCCTTACTTCGGTGTGTCTGGTCATTCTTTGGCCATGAGCCGAGAACACAGATCAAGACTAAACCTGACAAAGGGACTTGACTAGATTTCACACAAGGGAGTGTTTGTACTTCAGTTAGATCAAACTCCTTAAGCAGAAATAAAATCATAGGAAAAGTCATGTAGCAAAGTAGTAAAGAATAGGAATTCTTACATCACAGTAACATTTTTTTTTCTTTCTATATATCCTTAATTTCTGTTATATTAACTTGGCAGAATAGAAACACTGAATATGAGTATAACCATAGTAAATTTTTAATAAAGGCAATATGACAATATAA
>NW_012149152.1:705510-706765 GCF_000956105.1 Propithecus coquereli | reverse complement strand
TATAAAGGTAATGGTAACCATTTGAGAATAAGCACAAGCTTTGAAGGTTCTAGTAACGTAAAAATAGTGAGCTTGGTTAGGGATCTTTTGCCACATTTATATTTACTCTATATTTTGTAGATATAAAATGATTCTTGGCTAGTTTGTTTGTAAAAATCTAATTCAGCTACAATGACTTGTCATTATAAAGCCTTTTACCTGTGAGGGTAGGATATTTATTTATTTAATTTTGAAGGATATTTTATTGTCTCATGAATGTTTTCTATGGGAAATTAAATTCAAATTGACTCATTAACCTTGTCATATTTAAACCACTTAGTGTGAACTGATTTTTTATAATTAAATAAAACTATGTAAATTGTTAATATTCTTTTGAAGCTTAGAGGAAAATAATAATCATTTCTCCTTTCATCAGAAAATTCATAAAATATCACACTGACTCTGTTATATTTTGTAACATAAAATCTATATGTTATTTAACATAAATATCTATTTTGTCCTGTTTTTTAAAATCTGCATTGTATTTGCTTGTGTGGGTGCACCACAATTTATTCAATTCTATATTCCAAAGCCTTCAGTTCCTAGCACACATGTGTAGCTCACTACGTTTTATTGAGTGTTGAGATTGTTTTGTGGGAAAATATAGCTTGAATTTATGGCTGTGGAAGGAGGTCTTCTTCCCAGGATGTCTGTGAATTGGATATATGGCTGGGCTTCACAGGCATTAAGTGTAGACTCAGAATGCAACAAGAATTGGGCCTTCAGGGACATGATGACAATGAAACCAAACCTTCGCTTACCTGGATGAGGAACATAGCTATGTGGTGAAATTCTCCACGGCCCCCTTGCTTAACAGGAACTGTCATGAAGAATTTGCTTCCATCTCTAGAAAATACAGGCTCCTCGTTCTAAAATATAAAAGGGCATATAACAATCTCAAAATGGCATATGCATTCTGTGCGGCCAACTACCATTAATTCTTAAATTGATTGTACCTACAATTAGTTTAAAATTAGGTAGGAAAATTATCAAATTATTTAAAACATAAAAACGATATTTAGCATTTTTTAAAGTGAACTTAATGATACATTGTGTGTATGTATGTGTTTGAGTGGTGGGAAGGATGGGGAAGTTTCATGCATAGTGGATAGGAATGATTTACTGTTAGAGAAAAGACACTGTTTAAATTGGCTCAAACAAGAACTTTCATATTTTCACATAAGATTGTGTTTACCAATGTATCCTTTAAAGATAA
>NW_012149152.1:701040-703421 GCF_000956105.1 Propithecus coquereli | reverse complement strand
ACTAGACATTGTCTGGCTATAAACATTCTGCCAACCTCACTGCTCACTTTCATGACCTTAAGCAAGTCAATGTTTATGACACACATGGCCCTGAACTGGGGATTCTGAACCCTGTCCCTTGACCAAACATATTATGTACCAGTCATCCCAGCTGTAGGTCCCTTGAAAGCTAGGCCAAAGATGTACACTTCTCTTTACGCTTCCTACTGTTCAGAAAGAGAGCACATGATGATTCTATTAAATTTCTAATTATCTTAAAAGTTTCCTTACCTCAGAAATTTCTTCTCATTACTCTTGGCATACTCATCCTTTAAATTTCATCTAAGTATTTCATAAAATTCCCTCAGAGCTTATGGAGAAAAAATCAACTGTGATAAACTACCAACTGAATTTTCCTACTGAATAATTGATAACTGGATGCTCTGGTTTAAAAAAATTCTATCAAACATTTATAAATTTGCAATTTAAAAGTTAGTTGGCATAATCTCAAAAAAGCACATATTATGTTGATGTATGTTAAACTATCATGAATGTCACCAGCAATAAAAATGATAGCAAAAGAGGCTTAATAATTCAAGGCAATTTAGAATACATTAATATCCATTGTGTCATTGTTTTTCATTGTTTTTATTTTCAGTATCTGCTTTAATTTTGTGAGAGCCCATTATTGGCTGCAAAATCAAGGTTTTTTTTTTCAAATTTAATTTTACACACTAAGATAAAATTGTTTATATTAATAGGTACCCATGTATGTAAACACATTTAGAAACATTCTGCCTCTCTCTCTCTCTCTCTCCCCTTCAGACAAACAAGGGTTTAGCCTATTTACAATTCTCTCTTACTTTCTTTCTTTCTTCATTCAACAAGTATTTATGGAATTCTTCTTATATATTGGATTCTATACTAGGCATTTGGTTTACAAAAGGGAGCAAAAAATAAACATTCTCCTTGTCCTTGTGTCTCCGTGATAAATCACGGAAATATTTAATATTTGCAAAAGTGTCACACAAAGATTATAATTGATTTTAAGATAACTTTATTGGACAATGTTCATGGGGTAGCAGAAATTTGCTTCTTCTCATTAGGACATGACTTCTTATGTAGGTGATAAAAGCCAGGGTTTGAAAAATGAATAGGCTTCAAATAAGGCAGTTTGAGAGAATTATGTCCAGGAGGGAGGACACCTATGAAGTCCCTGTGCAAAGGAGGGCCAATGTGGCTCAAATGGAGAAAATGGGTGTAAGGATGATATGACTCAGAGCTGGAAAAGCTTTTAATTTAATCCCTTATGGACCACTTAAGGATGTGGGTCTTTACCTGAAGGAGGGAAAGAAGAGAAAAAAGTTGTTTGAGCTGTGAGAGTGGGAATATGAGAAGGATGTTGGTAGTGATAATCAAATGTATCACGAAGGTCACGCAGCCAGCCTGCAGCATGGAGAACAGATTGGCAGGTTCCTGTGGGGTTGAGAGTTCACTACTTTAAAGAGGAACTGCTGTACCTGTAGTTTGAACCTAGACAGTGTTTGTGAATTGGAGAAAAGTAAATTGACTTGAGGCATCTTTGAGAGTAAAATAAAAGTAAAATCTGTATATAGTAATTGATATTACTATATACAGATTGAGATATACAGATATCTCAATATACAGATTGAGAAAAGGTTTAAGGATGACTATTAGGTTAATGGTTTTAATTGCTGGATGGATAATTATGTCATTGACTCCTATGATAAAAAGAAATAAGAATGACTAGAAGAGGAATGTGTTCAGTTTAGACCTGGGAAGTGTGCAGCCACTTTTATAGATTTAGGAGGAGATGCCAAGCATAATTTTGAATGTTTTAGAACTCATTCAAGTGTCTGGGGCTGTGAATTAGAAGATCTCAATATATGAGTGGTAAATGAAACCATAGATGTGTAACACACCTAGGGAGAGAATATAAAATAAAAGAGGATTGTAAACGACAAAATAAATCAAAACCGGCCAAACTTCACTGGTGTCATGAGCTAGCATTATGAGCAGGATACATTTAAAGAAAAAAGTATTCATCTGAATAATCTCTACATGACCAATTTATATGGAGATTTGGTCAATTTTCTTGGCAATTTGAACAATGGTGATGACATGCAGTTTTGGTAGGTCCTAACTTTTTCTCCTTCATCTACAAAAGTTTACTTATATATATGATCCTGAAAATGGATCCTGGTAGTTATTTTGCAATTTGTATGCCATTAGAATAAAATAGAACTATCCTTTTGACAAATGATGTCATAGAAAGCACAAATCATAAATGTTTTAATGGAAAAGAATTACTTTGTCAAACTTAGCAAAATCTTAAAGTCATAGTGTATTATTCAAATAGCTTTTTTAAAAAAGTTATCGCA
>NW_012149152.1:699650-700990 GCF_000956105.1 Propithecus coquereli | reverse complement strand
TTTTATTCAGCAACTCTAGTTATTTGAAGATTCACTTCTGATGATGTATACATAAATTCACTGAAAATACAAAAGTCAACAGGCCACAAAATGAAAGGATTCTACAGAAAATCATTAAATTCAAAATTCCCAACCCCACTGCTCATCTTTCCACCAACATACAAACACAAATGCCCACCCACAACTGCAAATCCCCATTTGATAATTTTTAATTAAACTCTAGTGAGTGACACATTAAATCAATGGAATTATTTTTGAGAATTAAATGATGGAAGCCATACATACAGATTGCTTTCATTTGTTTCAAGAGGAACATTAAGAAACTGGATATCTCTGACAAAACACTGGGTTCTTTCCTGCTGGATTAATGACAGTAATTATACATATGGAATAAAGAAAGGCTTAGGCTTCGCTATGGTTTCTTCTGTCTTTAGAATGCCCTTGAAGCCCTTTCAGATGACCTGGTCTTATACTTCTTTTCTGATCTCATCTTCTTCTACTCTCACTGGGCTTTCTCTCTGTCTCCTGCATGATCCTGCTCTGGGGCCTTTGCACTTTTTATTTCCTTCATCTGGCTCTTCTTCTTATCTCTTTCAGGTCCCTGATCCAATGTCATCTTATCGATAAGGTGCTTTCTGATTACCCTATGTAAAGTGTGGCCAGGGAAGCCAGACCATCAATTTTACCTGACATCCTTCATATCCTTGTGTCTTCTTTCTAGTTTTCCATAACATCTAATACTATTCAACATACATGTTGTTGTGTGTATGCATTTGTTTGTATGGATGTGTTTGTGTATGAAGGCATGTATGTATGCACATATGTGTGTATTAAATAGTATTTCTCTCTAATGTAAGCCACATGGGACAGGAACCTTATATTCTTGACTGCTGTATCTCTAGCACTCGAGACAGTGACTGTCATGCAAATTGAGCTCCATAATTATTTACTGAATGAATAAGATAATTAATGACTATTTTAATACACTAGAGAGTCTGATTTTACCTTCATTAGTAAGTGCATCCCTTGACAGCAATATATATTTTCCTCCTCTACCTCAAGGACACTCATGAAAATTAGAAGGTAATATATGCGATAAATTTAAAGCTCTGAAGTAATATACAATTCAAGGTTGGAAAAATTGCATAACTGGGCATAGAATAGATACTGACAACATACTTGACAGAGTGAATCACATCTTTCAACTGTGATAGAGTCAATAATTCTATTTGTTCCATTTCCTGCCCCTCTGGGATATTTCTTTCTTAGGGTTTCTTTCATTTGAAACAAATTTTCTGTCCTCTTTTGAACTAAATCTTTCTCATATTTTGCTTAGTATC
>NW_012149152.1:688435-689955 GCF_000956105.1 Propithecus coquereli | reverse complement strand
TATGCTTGTCATTCCATTCAGAGAGAAATGTCTGCCTCTTTATTTCTTTGTTCGACAGACTATTTAAAAAGTGTTTTAAAAATGTTCACCTATAGTGAAATGCACAGATCTTAAGTGTATAATATGATGAGTTTTGACACATTTATTACATCAAGATATAGAACCTTTCTTTACAGCTCCTCAAAAGACTCCCTCATGCCCCTTCCCAGAGGTTCCAGAAAGGCTCTTCTGATCTCCTTCCCTATAGATTATGTTCGCCTGTGTTAGAAATTCAGGTAATTGTAATCATGCATTATGTATACATTATGTACTCTTTACTGTGAAGTTTCTTTCACACCACATGTTTTTGAGATTCACTCATACTGATGAGTATATAAGCATACTGTTCCTATTTCTTTTAAATTGCTGAGTGGAATCCATTGCATAGATAGGCCTCATTATTTGTATCCATTGCCAGTCAACGGACAATTAAATAGTCTCCAGATTTTAGCTACTGTAAATAAAACTTCTCTAAGGGCTTTTTTTTTCACAAATCCTTTGGTAGACATGTATTTATTTCTTGTGCAAGTACCTAGAAATAGAATTATCAAGTATGTTTATATATGGAAAATATATATACCATGTTTACATTTATGTTTAACTTTATTTGAAACCAGTGTTCTCTCTTATAATGTCATTGTCTAGTTTTTATATCAATATTATTTAACTCTTATAAAATAGATTGAAAAGTGCTCTTTCTTCTTCACTTTCTGGGGAATGTAGGGATGTTACATATTCCTGAGTAAAAACGCTACGGTTTGAGTGTTTGCCCCCTGCTCAAATTCATGTTGAAACTTAATTGCCATTGTAACAGTATTAAGAAGTGGGATCTTTAAGAGGTGTTCATGCTGTGAGGGCTCTGCTGTCATGAATGGATTAATAACTTTATCGTGACAGTGGACTGGTTATCACGGGAGTGGGTTCCTTATGAAAAGATGAGTTCTGCCTCCTTTTGTTTCTCTCTCTGCCCTTCCACTATGGGGTGACTCAGTGTGAAGGTCTTCACCAGATGCCAGCTTCTTGATCTTGGACTTCCCAGCCTCTAAAACAGTGAGCCAATAAATTTCTGCTCATTATAAATTATCCAGTTTTTGATATGCTGTTATGGCAGCACAAAACAGACTGAAACAAGGAATGACAGCATTTATTACTTAATAATTGATAGAATTTATCACTGAATACATTTGATTCTAGAAACCTGGAAAGGTTTCTAATCATGAATTAAATTTCTTTAATTGGTATAAAATTATTCAAAAGTTCTTTCTCTTCATACATTCATTTTGCTCATTTATTTTCCTGTTATTTTTAGACGACACATAATAATGGTATGTATTTATGGAATAGTACAGAGTAATATTCTGATACATGTAAACAATGTGTAACTATCTAGTGTAATTAGTATAGCCATCACTTCGAGCAGTTATCATTTCTTTGTGTTATAAACATTCAAAATCCTCTCATAATTTTTTAAAAATATACAC
>NW_012149152.1:684214-688385 GCF_000956105.1 Propithecus coquereli | reverse complement strand
TGTGACAAAGACCACTATACTATACCTGTTTAGAGAGCCACGTATCAGACGTCATTTCATATTTCTGAAACAAAACAATTAATTCTATGAAGCATCTAAAGACCAAAATGATCATATATCAACAGTATATCATTTATACTGCTACCTTCAGGCATTCTTTTTCTTCCTTTTAACTGGTGAAATATCATGAGAGATCCCATTGTCATTATTGATTTAAACTGAATGAGTAAGTAGAGAATTGGGATTAAATGTTAATTTAATTATAAAGTCTTTTCTTTAGTGAACACTTTCAGAATTCCCAGCAGTAAGTAACCAGGGATAGAAGATCACTTTCCAGCTCTGTTCGATTACCTCATTCAAACTGTTTGAACCACCAGATACTGTCTCTTTTCACCTCGAGGCATCATCAGGAAAAAAAATTATTAAGTCCTTCAAAGGAATTGGGCAAAGAGCCAGGAATAAAATTAAAAAGTGGACATTCTTTCCATATTCAATTCTACTCTCAATAATAGCCATTTTTTTTTCTTATTTTTGTAAGTAGTACCTCAGTCTTAGGGGAAAGAAATTAAACATTTGAAATAACAAAATCATATGTCCCTTCAAAACAGTCTTGCCAAGGGTCAGAACCAAAATCATAATGCAAAAAGCAAACTTAGCCTAATTTATTCCCAAGTTAAAAGTGTGTAGATAAAATAAGTTTTAGTAATACTGTTTGCAGGCAATGACATGAAATATCTCATAGTTTTCTGAAAGAAATGATTCTACACTAAAAGTATTCAAGTTAAGAAAAATAAATAACACCATATTAGGGATTTTCTCATATGCAGAGGTACTCATTTCAAAGTGTTAATAATAATAATTTATTCACAGATTTTTAAAATACTAGTTTCCCTTCCTAAATTCATATTGTTATTACATTGTAATTGACCATTTTCACTTTTCAGGGAATTTTTTCAATAGATCTTTGCTACATGCAGACATCAGGAAAACATCTAATTGAATCATTCCTCGATTTTTTATTTACACCTCAGCAATAACCGCTCTTGGTATCTGTAAAACACAGACATAAAATAGATACCAATAACACTGCTGGTTAGTACAAACAAGTTTTGTTAGAACCCATGAAAGCCCCAAACTTCATATGCTATTTCTGTCTTATTTCAAATAGCAGAAAGTAAAATCTTTTTAACTCCATACATGCAATAGAAATGGAATATCAATAATGTGCCAAATCAATAATCTGATAGGATTATTATGCCTATTTTCTATTGAAGCATTTTAAGATATCTTTGCAGTTACCTGTACGTAATGAAAATCTTTAGATTATCCCTATATAGAGAAGGTAACGGGCGAGGCTTTCTCTGATTAAGTGGAACAAATGTAGGCCGATTTTTAAATGATTTAGTAATCAGCTGCATTAGAAACCATACAGAACACTTTAACAAACAAATGGAGATATTTCAGTCAGTCTATAATCTAGCCATCTGAAAGAGGAAGATTGAGATAAATTTTCTAATAATACAAACTTAATGTGAAAAGCATCAGCCAAACCTGGTAAGTAAATGGTTTATTCAACTATCTCATTTCCATGTCTATGCTTGTCATTCCATTCAGAGAGAAATGTCTGCCTCTTTATTTCTTTGTTCGACAGACTATTTAAAAAGTGTTTTAAAAATGTTCACCTATAGTGAAATGCACAGATCTTAAGTGTATAATATGATGAGTTTTGACACATTTATTACATCAAGATATAGAACCTTTCTTTACAGCTCCTCAAAAGACTCCCTCATGCCCCTTCCCAGAGGTTCCAGAAAGGCTCTTCTGATCTCCTTCCCTATAGATTATGTTCGCCTGTGTTAGAAATTCAGGTAATTGTAATCATGCATTATGTATACATTATGTACTCTTTACTGTGAAGTTTCTTTCACACCACATGTTTTTGAGATTCACTCATACTGATGAGTATATAAGCATACTGTTTCTATTTCTTTTAAATTGCTGAGTGGAATCCATTGCATAGATAGGCCTCATTATTTGTATCCATTGCCAGTCAACGGACAATTAAATAGTCTCCAGATTTTAGCTACTGTAAATAAAACTTCTCTAAGGGCTTTTTTTTTCACAAATCCTTTGGTAGACATGTATTTATTTCTTGTGCAAGTACCTAGAAATAGAATTATCAAGTATGTTTATATATAGAAAATATATATACCATGTTTACATTTATGTTTAACTTTATTTGAAACCAGTGTTCTCTCTTATAATGTCCTTGTCTAGTTTTTATATCAATATTATTTAACTCTTATAAAATAGATTGAAAAGTGCTCTTTCTTCTTCACTTTCTGGGGAATGTAGGGATGTTACATATTCCTGAGTAAAAATGCTACGGTTTGAATGTTTGCCCCTTGCCCAAATTCATGTTGAAACTTAATTGCCATTGTAACAGTATTAAGAAGTGGGATCTTTAAGAGGTGTTCATGCTGTGAGGGCTCTGCTGTCATGAATGGATTAATAACTTTATCGTGACAGTGGACTGGTTATCACGGGAGTGGGTTCCTTATGAAAAGATGAGTTCTGCCTCCTTTTGTTTCTCTCTCTGCCCTTCCACTATGGGGTGACTCAGTGTGAAGGTCTTCACCAGATGCCAGCTTCTTGATCTTGGACTTCCCAGCCTCTAAAACAGTGAGCCAATAAATTTCTGCTCATTATAAATTATCCAGTTTTTGATATGCTGTTATGGCAGCACAAAACAGACTGAAACAAGGAATGACAGCATTTATTACTTAATAATTGATAGAATTTATCACTGAATACATTTGATTCTAGAAACCTGGAAAGGTTTCTAATCATGAATTAAATTTCTTTAATTGGTATAAAATTATTCAAAAGTTCTTTCTCTTCATACATTCATTTTGCTCATTTATTTTCCTGTTATTTTTATGGAATAGTACAGAGTAATATTCTGATACATGTAAACAATGTGTAACTAGTGTAATTAGTATAGCCATCACTTCGAGCAGTTATCATTTCTTTGTGTTATAAACATTCAAAATCCTCTCATAATTTTTTAAAAATATACACCAAACTACTGTTAACCATATTCACCCTTCGGTGCTGCAGGACACTAGACCTTATTCCTCCTATCTAGGGGTAACTTTGTATCTGTTAACCAGTTTCTCCCTATCCCCTCACTTCCACAAGCTTTCCAAGCCACTAATAATCACAATTCTACTCTCTACTTCTGCAAGCTCTTTTTTATTTTTTTTTTAGCTCCCACATATAAGTAAGAACATACGGTATTTAACTTTCTGTTGAGTCACTTACTTCACTTAACATAATGTTCTCTAGGCTTGTGCATGTTGTTGTGAATGACAAAATTTCATTCCTTTTTATGGTTGAATAGTACATATTCAACCTATTGTACATATATACCACATTTTCTTTATCCATTTATTAGTTGATAGACAAAATTTAAGTTGATTCCACACCTTGACTATTGTGAATAGAGCTGCAATAAACATGGGGGTGCAGGTATCTATTTGGTATACCCATTTTCTTTCTTTTGGATAAATACTTAGCAGTAAGATTGCTGGAAACACGGTAGTTCTATTTAAAGTTTTTTGAGAAACCTCTATATTGTTTCCCATAATGATTGCACTAATTTACATTCCCAACAATAGTGTTTAAGAGTTCCCTTTTCTTTGCATCCTCACCAGCATTTGTTTTGTTTTATCCTTCTGATGATAACCATTCTAATGGTGGTGACCTGATATCTCATTGTGGCTTTGGTTTGCATTTCCCTGATAATTCGTGATGGAGCATTTTTTCATTTGTTTGATAGCTATTTGCATGTCTTCTTTTGAGAAATGGTGTTGCTCTGCACATATTTAATTGGATTATTGGGGGATTTTGGTCTGTTTGTTTGTTTGCTATTGCATTGTTTGAGTTCCTTTTATATTTAGATATTAGTCCCTTGTTGGAAGAATAGTTTGCAAATATTTTCTCCTATAGGCTGTCTATAGGATGTCTCTTCACTCTGTTGATTGTTTCCTTTGTACAAATTTTTTAATTTGATATAGTCCCATTAGTCTATTTGGGGGGCGGTTGCATTTGCTTTTAAAATCTTTGCCTAGACCAACGTCATAAAGCACTTTCCCTATGTTTTCTTCTA
>NW_012149152.1:679562-682754 GCF_000956105.1 Propithecus coquereli | reverse complement strand
GCCTAACCATATACTTTTTATCCTTCATTCTTTTGATGTGATGTATCACATTTATTAACTTATGTATGGTAAGCCATCCTTGCATTTCTAGGATAAGTCCCATTTGATCATGGTATATTGTCTTTTTGACATGTTTTTGGATTCAGTATTTCTCTAGTATTTTGTTGAGGATTTTTGCATCTATGTTCATCAGAGATATTTCCCATAGTATCCTTTATTTGTTGTGTCCTCATCTGGTTTTAGTGCCAGGGTAATGTTGCCCTCATATAGTGAGTTAGGAAGAATTCCCTCTCCATTCATTTCTTCAATTGTTTGAAAAGAATTGGTATTAGTTCTTCTTTAAAAGTTTGATAGAATTCAGTAGTGAAGCCACCTGTTCCTGGGTTTTGTTTTTGTCCAAAGACTTTTTAACACTGATTCAATCTTATTGTTCATAACTGGTCTGTACAAGTTTTCTGTTTTTCCCTGGTTCAATCATGGTAGGTTATATGTGTTCAGAAATGTATCCATTTCCTCTAGGTTTTCTAATTCATTGGTATATATTTGTTCATAATAGTCTCTATTGATCCTTTGTATTTGTGTGGTATCAGCTGTAAGGTCTCCTTTTTTTGTTTCTGATTTCATTTATTTGGGCCTTCTCTCTTTTTTTCTTAGTCTAGCAAACAATTTGTCTATCTTTTCAAAAAGCCAACTTTTCTTTTCATTGATTTTTCTGTATTCTTTTTTTGGACTCTATTTTATTTTGTTTGCTCTGATCTTTATTATTTCTTTCCTTCTACTAATTTTTGGTTTTGTTTGTTACTGCTTTTCCAGTTCCTTGACTGTATATCATTAGGCTGCTTAATGGAAATCTTTCTACTGTTTTGTTGCAGGCATTTATTCCTATAAACTTCCCTCATAGTACTGCTTTCACTATATCCCATAGGCTTTGGTATGCTGTGTTTTTATTTTCAGTTTAATTTGTTTCAACAAATATTTTTATCTTTTTCTTTTCTCATTTAACCAATGGTCAGTCATTCAGGAGCAATACATAATTTCCACGTATTTGTATAGTTTCCAGAATTCCTCTTGTTATTGATTTCCACTTCTATTCCATTGTGTTCTGAGAAGATATTTGATATGATTTTCATTTTTTTAATGTATTTTGAGATTTGCATTGTGGTCTAATATATTGTTTATCATAGAAAATGTTTCATGTGCTGATGAGAAGAATGTGTATTCTGTGGCCATAAGGTAAAATATTCTGTAAATGTCTGTTATAAATATTTGGTCTACATTGAAGTTTAAGTCTAATGTTTCTTTGGTTTTTTTTTTTTTTGGTCTGAATGATCTGTCCAATACTGAAAGTGGTATGTTGAAGTTCCTAATTACTATTGTTGGGGTCTATTTCTCTTTAGATCTACTAATATTTCCTGTATATATCTGTGGTTTCTGATGTTGTACGCATATATATTTAAAAGTGTTATATACTATTGCTGCTATTGCTGTATTAGCCCCTTTATCATTATACAATGACCCTCTTTTTCTTTATGTTTTTGACTTAAAAAATATATTTTATGATATAAGTATAGCTAATCCTTCACATTTCCATTTTCATTGGCATGGAATATTTTTTCTAACCCTCCATTTTCAGTCTGTGTGTGTCTTTACAGGTAAACTGAGTATCCTATATAGGAAGCATATAGTTGAGTCTTTTTTTTAAATTTCAAGATATTATGGGGGTACAAACATTTTGGTTACAAGTGCTGACTTTGCCTCACCCAAGCCAGGGCTAGAGGCATGCCTTCCCCCATACAATGCTCACCGCATCCATTCATTGTGATTTTACCCACCCACACCCCCCAATACCCAGTGACTATTACTACCATGTGAGTACCTTATTGTTGATCAGTTAGTACCAATATGATGGCGAGTACATGTGGTGCTTATTCTTCCATTCTTATGATACCACACTTCAGAGAATGGGCTCAAGCTCTATCCAGGATAATATAAGAGGTGCTAGATCATCATTGTTTTTTGTAATTTAGTAGTATTTCATAGTATACATACACCATATTTTATTAATACACTCATGAATTGAAGGGCACTTGGGTTGTTTCCACATTCTTGCAACAGTGAATTGTGCTGCCATAAACATTCAATTGTGGATGTCTTTATTATAGAATGTCTTTTCTTCCTTTGGGTAGATGCCTAATAGTGCGATTGGTGGATCAAATGATATTTCTATTTTTAACTCTTTGAGTTATCTCCAAATTATTTTCCACAGGGGTTGTACCAATTTGCAGTCCCACCAGCAGTGTAAGAGTGTTCCTATCCCTCCACATCCTTACCAGCATTTGTTGTTTTGGGACTTTTTGATAAAGGTTATTCTCATTGGAGTTAGGTGATATCTCATTGTGGTTTTGATTTGCATTTCCCTAATGATTAGAGATGTTGAGCATTTTTTTATATGTTTGCTGGCCATTATTCTGTCTTTTTTTTGAAAAGTTTCTGTTCATGTCCTTTGCCCATTTATTGATGGGGTTTTTTGATTTTTTATTGTTGATTTTTTTGAGTTCTATATAGATTCTTTTTATCAGGCCTCTATCGGATGTTTAGAAAGCAAACATTTTCTATCACTCTGTAGGTTCTCTATTTGCTCTATTCATAGTTTCCCTGGCTGTGCAAAAGCTTTTTAATTTGATCAGGTTCCATTTATTTAATTTTTTTTTTTTGCTGCTGTGATTGCTTTGGGGGTCTTCTTCATAAATTCTTTGTCTAGGCCAGTATCTAAAAGAGTGTTCCCTATATTTTCTTCTAGGATTCTTAAGGTTCTATGCCTTAGGTTTAAGTCTGTTATCCATTGTGGTTGATTTTTGTAAGAGGTGACAGGTGGGCATCCAGTTTCAATCTTCTGCATGTAGTTATCCAGTTTTCCCAGCACGATTTATTGAAAAGAGATTCTTTTCCCCAGTGTATATTGCTGTCTGCTCTGTCAAAGATTAGATGACAATATGCGGATGGTTTCATTTCTGGGTTCTTGGCCCTGTTCCAAAGGTGTATATCTCTGTTCTTGTGCCAGTATCATGCTATGTTGGTTACTATAGCCTTGTAGTAAAGCTCGAAGTCTGGTAGACTGATACCTCCCAGTTTGTTCTTTTTGCTTAAGATTGCTTTGGCTATAGGAGGTCTTCTCTGGTTCCATACAAAGCA
>NW_012149152.1:661692-662922 GCF_000956105.1 Propithecus coquereli | reverse complement strand
GTACATTATAGAATATTAAATCAAGCTAAGTAACATATCCATCACCTCACCTACTTACCATTTTTGTGTGTGTGGTGCAAACATTTAAAATCTACTCTCAGCACTTTTGATATATACATTATAATATTATCAACTATAGTTACCATGCTGTGCAACAGATCTCAAAAACTTATTCCTTTGTCTACTTAAAACTTTGTACCTTTGACCAATATCTTCTCACTTCAACTTCTGGCAACCACATTTCCATTCTATGCTTGTTTTTAGTTTTTTTTTTTTTTTTAATTTCAGTAAATTTAGGGAGTACAATTGATTTTTTGATACAGGGATGAATTCGTTAACTAAGTTCGGGGCATTTTAGTGTACCTGTCACTGGAATAGTATACATTGTACAAGACAGGTAAGTTTTGATCCCTCACCCCCTTCCCACCCTTCCCCTCTGAGTCTTCAGAGTCTATTACAGTACTCTATATGCCCATGTATATACATCACTTAACTCCACTTATAAAAGAGTACATGAGGTATTTTTTTTTCCATTCCTGAGATACTTCACTTAGGATAATGCCTTCTAGTTCCACCCAGGTTGCTGCAAAAGACATTACTTCATTCTTTTTCATGGCTGAGTAGTATTCCACAGTGCACATTTCCTTTATCCACTCGTCCACTAAGTTTATGGGCACTTAGTTTGATTTCATATCTTTCCAAGTGTGAATTGTACTGTAATAAACATATGCCTATTCTATACTTTTGTGAGTTCTACTTTTTTTAGATTTCACATATAAGGGAGTCATATAGTATTTGTATTTCTGTGTAATGTCTCCCAGGTTTATTCATATAGTTGTCAATGACAAAATTTGTTTCTATTTTTAAGGCTGAATAGTAGTTCATTGTTTATGTATACCACATTTTCATTATTCCTTCATCTGTTGATGAACATTGAAAGATGTAAGTTATTCTTTAATCACCACTTTCCTTCATTCACATATTTGGACGTCAGGTTTCATTATGTTTCAGTTTATAGGAGTTTTCAGTTTATGTTGTGATTTGTTCTTTAATCCATAAGTTATTTAAGAGTGTGTTTTTCATTAAATTTCGAATTATTTAGTGATTTCCCAGGTCAAATTTAATTCCCTGTGATCAAAAAATATACTGTGCTTGATTTCAGTTATCTGAAGCCTTGTGATGATTATTTTAGCACTTAAAGACAGTGTTTATTTTGCAGTTGTTGGATAA
>NW_012149152.1:658141-661642 GCF_000956105.1 Propithecus coquereli | reverse complement strand
ATGGTCTTTATTCATGCTTTTTATTATGTGGTAACTTGCATTTATAGATTTGCCTATGTTGAACCAGCCTTGCATCTCTGGGATGAAGCCCACCTGGTCATGATGAACTATTTTTTTGATGTACTTTTGGATTCGATTTGCTAAGTTCTTTTGAGGATTTTTGCATCTATATTCATGGTCTGTAGTTTTCTTTGATACACTCAGCCAGTCTATACCTTTTTATTGGGGAATGTAAGCCATTTATATGCAAGGTTGTTATTAATAGGTGATTATTTACTCCTGTTATTTTATACATTTACTTCTGCTTGTTTTGCAAGTCTTTTTTTCCTTGCTTCCTCTCTTATTGTTTGTCTTTGTGGTTTGCTAGTTTTCTGTAATGATTATGTTTGATTCCTTTCTTTTTCATTTGTATATTTGCTCTACCAGTGGGTTTTATATTTCTGAGTGTTTTCATGATGGTAAATGTCAACCTCTTGCTTCCAGATATAGGACTTGTGTAAGCATTTTTTTGTAGGGTTGGTGCAGTAGTGATGAATTCCCTCAGTTTGTGATTGTCTGGGAAAGACTTTATTTCTCCTTCATTTCTGAAGGATAGCTTTGTTGGGTATAGTATTGTTCACTGACATTTCTTTCTTTCAGCACTTCGATATATCATTTCATTCTCTCCTAGCCTGTAAGGCTTCTGCTAAGAAATCTGTTGTTAGTATGATGGGTTTGCCCTTATATGTGACTTGACACTTTTCTCTTGCTGTAATTCTCTCTTTCTCTATGACTTTGGGTTTGACTATATTATGCCTTGCAGAGGACTTTTTGGGGTTGAATCTCTGTGGGGATGTTTTAACTTCCTTTATATGGCTGACCATATTTCTTCCAAGACTTGGAAGTTTTCAGCTATTATTTCATTAAATAGAATTTTTATGTCTTTTCCCATTTTCATCTTTTCTCATTGTAAACTCCCATAATATACTTTTTTTTTTTCTTTTGCTTAATTGTAGTTGTAACCCATATGTCCTGTAGGTTTTCCTCATTCTGTTTTATTCTTTTTTTTCCTTTTTGTCTGACTGGTTTGTTTCAAAAGTATTATCTTCAAGTTCAGAAATTCTTTCTCTGCTTGATTTAGTCTATTGTTGAAGCTCTCAACTGTATATTTCATTTCATTATTTGAATTTTTCAGGTACAAAATTTATGTCTGGTTCATTTTTATGATACCAATCTCTGTTGAATTTCTCATTCAGATTAAGAATTATTTTCCTGAATTTGTTGAATTGTCTGTCATTCTCTTGATATCACTGATTTTCTTTAAGATTATTATTTTGAATTCCTTTTCAGGCAGTTCATATATTTCCTTTTCATTGGAGTCTGTTATTAGTGACTTATTGTGTTCCTTTGGAGTTATCATTTTCCTTGCTTTTTCATGTTTCTTGTATCCTTACATTGATATATGTACATTTGGTGTAATAGTCACTGGAGTAATTTTCCTAGGGAATAACTTTTTCTGAGTAGCCAGCTGAGTAGGGCACTTTGGCTTTGGTACTGGATAGCACCACAATGTAGTATCCATCATGATTTCTTCAGCTATTAATATAATCAACATCACCAATGTCTGTGGTTCATCAGTGGCTTAGGCTGTAGTTGTTTGTGGAGGCTGTGTTGATACTTGGATGCGGATTGGGGTGTTGAGAAGGCCAGTTCTCAGGCCTCTGGAAAGCACTCAGGTATCAGCCGTTGAGATGGCTGGCCTTAGGAAGACTGGTCCTTGGGCCCTTGGGCAGCTTGCATAGGCTTCAGCAGTGCTGGTAGTGGGCCCTGGGCAAGCCACTCCTTGGGCCAACAGGTGTCATGCATGGATGCCTGTGGTGGCAGTAGGGGAAGTGGCCCAGGAAATCCAGGTTGTTAGTCTCCAGGCAGCATATGTGGGTGTGCAGTGGCCCCATTCTGGAGGGGTCAGGTCATTCTCAGTGGTGGCATCCTCAGAAAGATAGTTCTCAGGCTCTGAAAATTGCATGCTTCAGCTTTCTATTTCCTGTGGATAGCCTCTCTGATGTGCTGAATCTCCTGTCCCCTGGGGTGTAGGGCACTGCATGGGCTTGGATGCTAGTGGTGTGGATGCACCATTGGGTCCAGCTGCTGTCATGATGCTGCAGTCCTCTCAGTAGATGTGGAGGTATGAAAATGGTGTCCTAGGGATCTACAGATGCTGGGGTTATTAGGGTTTAAAGAAAGTCAGAGTCTGGTGTTATATCTACTTCCCAAATGGTGCTATGATACAACAGATTGGGTTTCAGGGAGTGGGAGGAATCTAGCATGAATTCCCTTTAAGGGACAATGTAGTTATGTCAGTGGTCCCCAACCTTTTTGGCACCAGGGACTGGTTTCATGGAAGACAATTTTTCCACAAACTAGGGTGGGCAGAATGGTTTTAGGATGATTCAAGCACATTACATTTATTGTGCAGTCAAACCTCTCTGCTAATGATAATCTGTATTTGCAGCCAGTCCTCAGCACTAGCATCACTGCCTCAGCTCCACCTCAGATCATCAGGCATTAGATTCTCATAAGAAGCATGAAACCTAGATCCGTCACCTGTGTAATTTACATTAGGGTTCATGCTCCAATGAGAATCTAATGCTGCCACTGATCTTACAGGAGGCAGAGCTCAAGCAGAAATGCAAGCAATGGGGAGTGGCTATAAATACAGATGAAGCTTTGCTCTCCCACTGCTCACCTTCTGTTTTGTGGCCCGGTTCCTAACAGGCCACTGACCAATGCCAGTCTATAGTCCAAGGGGGTGGGGACCTCAGAGTTATGTGGTCTCCAGGCAGTTCCCTATACTGGGCTCAGGGCCTTTGAGAGCCAAGGGGTTCTCCTGTAGCTGGGATTGCAGGTTTCTGTGGTGAGACTGTGGACCGTTAGGGATCTCTCACTTACCTTTTCTCACAGTGGGGTGTTTCACGTGGCTCCAAGTTGATCCCTGCCAGCTAATTCATTTCCCTCTCTGCTACCATCTCAATTTTCCATACCTCAAAGGGGCCCTATCATTTCCCACCCAAATTCCAGTGTTCTCTGATAGGTGCTCTATTCAACATGTGGTCAATGACTTGATGTTTTGTTTCTTCTCTGTGGGAATCAGTGCTGGGCATCTCTAGTCAGACATTTTGATGATATATCCTCCTATATTCTATTTTGTTGATTTGTGTCTTTCAACAAATTTGTTCATATCATCTATTTGAGAATTTATTGGGATGCTAATCCCCTAGTATCTTTTTTGATATTTATAGACTCCATAGTAATGTCCCTTTTCATTCTTGAAATTGGTAATTTGTGGGGTTTTTCCTCATCAGTACAAGTAAGGATTTATCAATTTTATTACTCTTGTAAAGAAACAATTTTGGCTTTCGCTGATTTTTCTCTAGAGTTTTTTTGTTTTATTAATTTGTGCTCTTATGTTTCTTATTTCATTTTCTCTAATTAGTTTGAGTTAAATTTCCATTTCTTTTTCTA
>NW_012149152.1:646290-648126 GCF_000956105.1 Propithecus coquereli | reverse complement strand
TTTGAGGGAGGTAAATAGGTTATATTTTCTACTTCTCTACATATATAGTATATTTTGATTATGTGATTGATATTGTATATGCTACCTTATTGAGAGTCTTTTTAAAATTTTCATTTTCCTTTTAAAAAGGCAAACTTTATTCTGATAGATAATTTACATGTAGATGAACTTGATTCCTTCAAAGTGTAATTTAAAGGCTCATTAGAAGGGTTGTCTAAGATAGACCTACATCTAATGTACTTTCTTTTTGGCTCTGAGTTCAATGCTGAGGGTTTTCAGTGAGATCTCTCCACTATAGCTTTTCAGAAATTCAGTGTCTGTAAGCACTGTGCAACCGGTAGACTCTCCTTTGCCTCAAAAATCTCTAGTAGTTGTTTTTCTCCAAGGCAGTATGGAGGCATGTTGTGCGTATGCACAATTAAGCATTGAGCCAAAGACCTAAGGGGTCCTCTCCATAGATTGCTAGAGTCCTTTTCTATATAGCTCCAACTTTTGTGGTACCTGTCCTATAAATTCCAATCACTACAATAGCTTCAAACTCGGATTCTCTCTGCCTACTTAGATCACCTAGATCACTGTGCTTTGCTTAAGCCCCATCTCCTTGCCCTGTGGTCCCAATGATTTGGAAATAGAAAGTCATAGAAAGGTTGCTCCTGTGCATTTAGTTTATTTCAGCATTTATGGCCCTGATCCTCCTATCATCCAATATCTGAAAACAATTATCTTATATATTTTGTACAGTTGTATAGTTGCTTAGAGCAGAAAGACTAGTCTGGTAAAATTTACTCTTTTCCAGGGCATACATTTGAAAAATTTACCTTTTCCAGGGCATAAGTTTGGAAATTCAGTTATGAAATAATCTGGGAATCCTTTACCGAAGTACTGTATGCATAATATAACAATTTAAACTGATTATACCGTTTCCTCCACCAAGAACCTTAAAAATAACACATTGAATTTACTACCAAGTTTATAAAAACTTATTTTGGAAATTAAAATATAACCTGCTTTCAAAATAGAGTGGTTCAAGAACCAATTATTTTTTACATTTTTACTTAATATTAGGACAGAAACATGGTTATTTTATAAAACTATTATAATCTAAACTGAAGAAAAAGTGGAATATGTTTAAGGAAGATAGGAAACAAACTTCTTATATTCTCAAGTTAATCAAAGACAAAATATGGAGAGAAATCCCATGTTTGAGAATGAAACTAATGTGACTTAGACTATCCTTTATTCCAAATAAGAATTCATTTATTTCTTAAAAGCTCAGTTTGTTCTATTCTGCTTATCATAAATACTGCTCACTTCAAAGTTTAGAAACTTTATGGATTAAAGAATATACTATTTGCCTAGTACCTTTGGAAGTTGGTATTGGAGCCTTTGTACAAAGGATTTCCTGATTTCCCTTGTAAGGGAGGGTAAACCACTTCATTTTAAGCATAAAAGAAAAGTAAATTATACTCACTCTACTACAAGCACCAGTAGTGGTCTCACAGACTGTGAGGATGGAGATGTTCTGAGGTCGATTTAACCATCTCACCACTGTCTTGGTATTGCTCACCCATTTAACCATAGTGATATAGTATTCTCTAGTTTGGAAATAAAAGTAAAATTTATGTTTAGAGACAGAGAATCCGTATAATACCAATAAAATATACTTTCTATTGTATATACATGAATAACTGAACCACTATAAGACTTCTACATCATATTAATTTTTATTTATGTGTATATACATATACACATCTGTTTTGGTAAATATTTAAGTATATTGACACAAATATGTGTATGTATACATTCACATGAACATATACATATATACAAATATAC
>NW_012149152.1:644955-645962 GCF_000956105.1 Propithecus coquereli | reverse complement strand
TATGTTTCTTATTTCATTTTCTCTAATTAGTTTGAGTTAAATTTCCATTTCTTTTTCTAGCTTCTTAAGTTAGAGTTCATTATTTATTTTATATCTTTTTCCTTTGTTTAATTCTTTTCCTTTTCTCTTTTATTGACAAATAATAATCATATATATTTATGTAGTACATATAATGTTTTGATATGTATACATTACAGAATATCAAATCAAGCTAAGTAACATTTCCATAACCTCACCTACTTACCATTTTTGTGTGTGTGGTGCAAACATTTAAAATCTACTTTCAGCACTTTTGAAATATACATTATAATATTATCAACTAACAGATCTCAAAAACTTATTCCTTTGTCTACTTAAAACTTTGTACCTTTGACCAATATCTTCTCACTTCAACTTCTGGCAACCACATTTTCATTCTATGCTTGTTTTTAGTTTTTGTTTTTTTTTTAATTTCAGTAAATTTAGGGAGTACAAGTGATTTTTTGATACATGGATGAATTGCATAATTAAGTCAGGGCCTTTTTAGTGTACCTGGCACTGGAATAGTATACATTGTACAAGACAGGTAAGTTTTGACCCCTCACCCTCTTCCTACCCTTCCCCTCTGAGTCTTCAAAGTCTATTACAGTACTCTATATGCCCATGTATATACATCACTTAACTCCACTTATAAAAGAGTACATGAGGTATTTTTTTTCCATTCCTGAGATACTTCACTTAGGATAATGCCTCCTAGTTCCACCCAGGTTGCTGCAAAAGACATTACTTCATTCTTTTTCATGGCTGAGTAGTATTCCACGGTGCATATTTCCTTTGTCCACTCATCCACTAAGTTTATGGGCACTTAGTTTGATTCCATATCTTTCCAAGTGTGAATTGTACTGTGATAAACATATTCCTATTCTATACTACTGTGAGTTCTACTTTTTTTAGATTTCACATATAAGTGAGTCATATAGTATTTGTATTTCTGTGTAATGTCTCCCAGGTTTATTCATATAGTTGTC
>NW_012149152.1:634678-635255 GCF_000956105.1 Propithecus coquereli | reverse complement strand
TGGGGCCTATGATGTACTCAGGGTGGATGGAGTAGGGAAAAGTTTACATACCTTTCTTTATGACACACTATATATTCCAAATTTACATAATATACCACAAAACTTCCAACTCATTCACAACAAAACATAGTCATCAATAATCATCCATTTACGTTAAAAAGAAAAAAAGTAACAAGTATTTTGCAAATCTGCCTGGTTTCAGAATAGATGAGTTGCTTTAGAAATAGCTTGAAAGTGCCATCCATGACTATTGGATTAAAACTAATCAACTCAGTTTTCATGTGAATTAGAAAAAAATGACTTACAGAAGACAAATCTTGTGATACAAATCACCTGTCTTTAGATACATCTGAGTTAGATATTCAGCTACATGAATCTTAACATTGCTAACATTACTGAGTAGTTACTGCCTCTTAGCCTGTCACAGTGAATATGTCAGCAGAAGGGCAAGCATAACTTGTCACACAGCAAAGCCTGCCATATTTCTTCAACAGTCTCTTCAAGACATCTGGCAGCTTTCACAACCAGCTGAGCCCTGCTTGAAAACTGCCTATAAACTCAGTGAAATCATAACATG
>NW_012149152.1:599417-633898 GCF_000956105.1 Propithecus coquereli | reverse complement strand
AATTTATAGCCATATGCTTATGTGTCTCTTTGATTAAATAATGTGATTATTTTGTGTGTTTGCACATGATGTACATTACAGTCACAAGTAAAACATAATCTGATATGAGATACCTTATTATACACCTTATTATACACCTTGCACATGACAACCACAATCTGAAGAGAGAGAATTTTTCCCAAAATTAAATTTTTTAAGTCTTACAAGGGGCAATTTCAAACCATTGAAATTTCTATACTGAAGTGTTTAAAATGACCAAAATGGAAGCTAAGGTAGAGTTTGACACATAGGCAGAGGGGAAAGATACATCTAATAATTACATCAATTCCTATATTCTTACTTTCTTTGCCCCAAGGTCCTAGGTGTACATCTCCCTATGATTCATATTGCCTTATTCTGCTTGCTCATAAGTATTCGGGCTTTCTCTGAATGAGGGAGTAGAGAAGTGCCCTTACCTGGAAATGTCACACTCCTTGGCCTGCCTGCTGCAGATGTGGCTGTGCTCCTGGAACTCCATCTCATGAACACATTAGATCTGGTGTCCCACGACCAGTGGCCAGCAGAAGTGTCCCTTTCTTATAACTGGTTTTCCTGCTTGTTCCTAGTCCCCATGGCTCTGGATTACCCAGGCAGTCCTCGAGGAGCTGGTCCTCTTGAGCCACAGAGACAGACAAGCTGGTTAGAGCAATTGCACTCAAGTCAACAGAGACTTTCTATCAGCTGGGTGGTCTGGCACAGAAGATCTAATTGTCCACAAGGGTATGGAGGCCCCAGCACCACCTGCAGACAGGTATGTTAGCAGCTACACCCATGTTTTCACTGGTTTTCTGTCTAATCACTGCTTTATGTTCCAAACATAATCTCTGTGCACATATAGATACTCTGAGCTCATTCTCTTCCAGGTAATCTAGGATTCTGCCAGTAAGTGTATTATGATGATATTCATGACTAACTTGTAGCTAGTGTCCTCCAAAGATCTCTGTTAATAACTATGCATTACTTGTAAGAAGAATCATTCAGGACACTTCCATGAACACAGATGAATTTATTAATTATATCTTTTTGGAAAGCACAGATAGTCCTTAAAAGAATAAGAGATGTAGGCTAGACATAATTCAATTAAATAGGAGGAAAAAGCACGAGAGTGTCAAGCTCAGATGACAGGGCAATATGGCAATGTTACATCAGTGGTGCAGGTTGAGAACAATGGGTCACAAAAGATGAGGAAATAGAGAGAGATTTCCAATAAGTAAACTAATGCTAAAGATAGAGAGTAGGGAGAAACCAATGACAAATCATTACTTTAACTCCTCAGACTGGACAGATCTGAACACAAATGACAATGCATCATTTCCCCGAAACAATGTGACACATTTAATCTGTAGAAAAATATGCATGATTCATTATTATAAAAAATTATTTCACTAGAATTTAACTGTATATTTTTAAATTCACATTTAAATTTTCTAATAAAGGTTCTCAGTGCTTGCAATACTTTAAACTCATAGTGCAGCTCTTGGAAAGATGTTTTTTTCTCCCACGATGAGAAGATTCGTCTAACTGGTTCTCGGGACATTGAAGAAGTATTATCTTAGTTCCTACCATGCTACATTCTTTTCAGAACCAATACAGACCATAATCCAAATAAAGATAAACTAAATGATGATGAATATGAACTGAATTACTATTGAAGAAGAGTTGTATTCATAGTCTAAATTTGTTTGATGATGTGTCTCTGGCTGAATCAGGCATAAATAAATAAATTAATAAAACGAATGAGGTGTGATGGTAGAAATTAGGAAAAGAAATTATGCCCTTCTCCAGATCATTTTACCCTTTTAATTTCTCTTTTGACCATATTAATGAATTTAAATTTATTTATTTTATAGTCTTTGACTAGAGTATAAGTATCTGGTTGAAGGGAAAATCTACCAAATGATGATACTAGCTTGGGGGCCTTTTTCTATTATAATTATAAATGTTAGTTATTATCAATAAATAAACCAATCAGCCAAATAAACAATCAAATAGATCAAACCAACGACCTAAGATTTTCAATACCAACGCATTTTGCTCCTTGGGGGGTGGTGGGGGTCAGGGAGTACAATTCCCAAGGTAGCTTAAGTCATAAAAGTACATCTTTCTATATTTATCTTATTACTCTTTCTGTCTATATAGGCATACCCATATATATTCAATTATTATTCTTGTGATTATGGTGATTTTATTATAGAGAAGAAAGCTAAGAGATGGTCATATTTGAGGTTCAGGTGTGGTGGGGAAAAAGCACAAAAAAGAAAAAAAATAGTTTGTAATTATACTGAGAAATAATATAGGGTTCACTTATCGATTGCCATCTTACAAATAATCTAAAGATTATAAAAATATAACAATGCTTAGATAATATACCAAAAAGAGTAAAAATGTAAATTATTATAAAATAAATTAATACTTATTTAATTATTAAATATTCTGCTATTGAGACTGTAGGCAGTATCTCAAATTATACAGGTAGCTATGCTATGAACACAACACAAACTCCAAAAGAAAGAGAGGGAATTTGATGAACTTAATAGGACATGGGAAAAATATGTTAGTAATGAATCAATTTACATATGTTTATATTTACACAAATAGGTAACAAAGTCAAGGTCATGAATCATTAGCTCCTATTAGAAAGAAACATGTATATTATAAAACTGATCCCTATTGCAAAGATTTAAAAAAACAGAAAAAGTATCAGAAATTATTATTTCAAGACTAGGGGCTTCCGGCGCTGAGAGAGGTAAAGTGACTTGTCCAAGCAGACAAATGAAATAGTGGTAGACAGGTGACTCTAATACTCCTACTTTAGTTCCCTTTCTTGTTAATTCAGAGCATTAAACAAATCAGAGCAAAAGATAAGAGTTAAGGACCAGTTAAAATGTCAATAGTTTCCATAATTGCTTCATTGGTGACTAAATCATTCATGGCTGGTAGATCAAGCTCAGAAATAGAAGTTCTGTTTGATTTGGTCCACCTCCTGCCTTCTACTTGTCAATTCAGATTGATCTTTAAGGTCTCCCATCCAGTGTGGATGAAATGCTCTATACCTTGATGAAATTGGTCTTACCGCATTTTCTACCTTTGCTAACAACTAGTTCTGAGGTTCTATCTTAACCATTTATTATCTCTGGGTTTCATCATTCTGTCAGTAAAAGGAACAGTTTGTATGAAGTAGTTAATGAGGGCCTTCTTGTATAAGCATTCCACAAATTTTTATTACCTTTTCAAGTATTAAAAATATCTACACATATCAGTCTGCACTATCTGTGAAAATTCTCAACCAGGATGATTTTTTTCTAAATATGAAACAACATTTGAGTAAAATTTTTATTGGAATCTGCATTGATTATGGATATCATCAAAACAAATTTCAAGCTTAGCTCCATATTATTCAATATAGTGTGAAATCATTTTCTAAATCAATTTCCTATTTCAACTTATGGACAGTGATAAATTTCCAAAGGGCTCCAATATTTGAAAGAATCATCTTTGAAGGTTTGAGACTACTCTGGATTGCAAAATGTACATGATTATTTGATTATTTGTTCACTGCTGAAGATTTTGATAATATTTAAATTATGTTTTTGACACATAAAGTGTACTTCTTTTCTCCCTGCTCCGACTTTTTAAATATAAAGGCTTCATATGTCGGATACTATGAAAAAAAATCTCATTAAATTTTTCTGCCTGGAGAAGAATTCTAGAGAATCCTTGGCAAGCTGTGGGGACACAATTAGAAAAACTAGCAAATTCCAGCGAGATCATATCCTTTTAAAGAACACCTTTTTAAAAATGGAGCAACTGTTTTCTTGAAGAAAATTCAGTGGAAAATTATCCTTTGTCCCCATCTCTCTGTCACATCCCCAGCAAAAGACTTAATTTTCAACATTAGAATCTACAGTCATTTGTGGTGGTGATAATCACCTTGAAATGAAATGCTTCTTGGAAACAGCCAGACACTGAGAATGACTTCATTCCTTACTAATGGAAGCAACCTCAGCTTTATTTTCAAGTGGATTTGTTCAGCTGATCACATCTCTCTCTAAATTGCAACAAAATGATAATTGGAGTGAAAATATCTATTTCCCCATAAAAGCGAAATTGAAATTGCATACCTTGATTTAAAGCTGTCAGGTGGCATGAGTTCCAAAGTATGAGTTGGTCCATACAGGTTTACAACATATAATTTTATTGTTGGGTTCACTTGACCTGCCTTTGAGAAAACGAAAGTTGTAATGCAAATATAGTAAGCATTAGAATATATTGAGCAAAAAAGAAAAAGAATTTTGATTCATTTACTTTTTTGTGTTGGGAGAAAAATGTTTAATTTCTTTGAAGTAGAAACGATTTTAAATTCAACAACTTGATTGCTTTCGATTGTTTTTGGAGATTGCTGCTTTTCAAGCACTTTCCTCAGACAATTAAAGGTGATAGGAAATCGCGATGACTTCATTCATTAGGCAGTGCCACTGTGTTCTTTCCCTAGAATGGCACCAGAAGGGCTGGCTGCACAGAACAACTAGTAGATAAAGAAACTACTTAGATTATAGGATATGAAATGTGACAGGAAGAAGATTTTGCTAATTTAAAAAAAGAAGGAGAAGAGAAAGAAGAAAGGATGGGAGAATGGGAGGAAGAGAGGGAGGGAGAAAACTTATCTAATTCAGGTACTACACGCTGAAAATTCCACAAACCCTAATGTATTCCATCACATTAATCTCCCTGGCTTTAAAAAAAATAAATGTTATTAATTACTAAATGAGATGACTCATTTGCATAATTGACCCTTGGGAGGTGAGCCACAGGCAGACTGACCTCTCTGAGTACCTGGCATGAAGAGTAGAAAGGCAGTGGTGAGGATATGCAATTTGAGTTCAGTGAATCAAAATTTTATTAAATAAATAACAACTAGCATGCATAGCAGTTGGTAAGTTTCTGGCATATAGTATATGCTAAAAGCATTACATGAATTACCTCATTCAATGTCCTTACTGAAGTTATAGATATAATTATAACCAATGAAAATGGAAAAGCTAAGTAACTGTGCAAGGTGAAATACCTAATAACTGAGGCAGCTAGTATTTAAACCCAGGACGCTCTTAACTGCAAAGCTGCCGTTGTGCTTTCAGTTCATCCCCAGGCAATGGCCTTCAAAGTTTTTCTAAATACACTGTGAGCAATGAAGGGGCAGAAATGGGAACTTTCACCAACATATCTCAAGCAATTTGAATGAATGAATGAATAACTGCTCACATGAATGAATGATGTACCGAATTAGTTGATTATTTGTGGAACAAGGTGCTTCTAAACAATGTGCCATCATCCTTATGATATGGCTGATACTTTAAAGAGAAGACTATATGAGATATACAGAGGAGAAGAAGGAAATTAAAAGTGAGTTGAATTAAAAGACCTGACAAAAATCTAAAGAGAACGATAAAACTGATTTAAAGATGACAAAGGATTCATGTTCACAGAATTGGCATTGACAAAACCCATCAAGACCTGAAGCACCATAGTACATTCCGCCAATAGCTAGCGGCAACTCCGAAGAAGTCTTTGCCAGATTATCAAGAGACCAGCACATCTGTGGGAGTGTGTCATACACAGGTCAGAAGTCCTGAGCCAAAGAAAGGAGTCAAGAGAGGCTTTTACTACAGAAATGAGGTGACTATTAAGAGACCTTATGGAAATGGTTTATACAGTAAAGGTTTTCCTGGAAGATAACTGGTGAGCTTGCCTCACATCAAATGCTCTGGACTCAGAATTTTTAAATCTTTTCATTGCTCCCAAACCCTCCAGTGCCTGAACATATTTGTTGGTCAATTTAGGTTTCTACAGCTCTTAGGAGTTTCCTTTCACACCGTTCTTGTTTTAATTTAGTTGTCATTTTCCTCCCTGAAAATATTGGCTTTATCCATTTAACTGTTAGACTGACCATTTCTCTAGCTGGATCAGGTATGTTCAAATTTAGAGCTGGATGTGGTATTAGCAGTGCCATCAAAGTGTTGTTCTTGGACCAGTGGCATTAATCAGCTTCACCTGGAACCTTAGAAATGCAAATTGATGAGCCACACACCCAGACCTAAAGTCAGACTCAGAATCAGAATCTCTGAGTGCGAGCCTGCAAATCTGTGCTTTAACAAAATTCCCAGATAATTAGTATGTGAATTTTGATAAAACATTAGTCTATATCTCTATATCCTTCTAATCTATCCATCTATCCATCCATCCATCCATCCATCCATCCATCCATCCATGTATCTAACTAGTACAGCTCAGTGGTTGTCAAAGGCTAGCCTGCATCAGAATCAGAGTACCCAGAGGACTTGTTAAATCACTGATTGCTCAATGAAGCCCACTCCAGCATAAGGCTAGTACCCCTGGCACTGCTGAAAGGACCACATTTTGACAACTGGTTTAGCTTAATCTGTAAATCAGAGAAATCAGAGTTCAAATTTTGACTCTGTTATTTAGTTGTTATGGACCATGGAAAGATGCTAAAAAATCCCCAAGTATTATTTTATTTGATTATCAAAAATAAGACAAGGGCCAGGCAGGGTGGCTCACGCCTGTAATCGTAGCACCCTGGGAGGCCGAGGGGGGTGGATTGTTTGAGCTCAGGAGTTCAAGACCAGCCTGAGCAAGAGCGAGACCCAGTCTCTTCTAAAAATAGAAAGAAATTAATCAAACAGCTAAAAATATATAGAAAAAATTAGCCGGGCATGGTGGTGCATGCGTGTAGTCCCAGCTACTCAGGAGGCTGAGGCAGAAGGACTGCTTGAGCCCAGGATTTTGAGGTTGCTGTGAGCTAGGATGACGCCACGCACTCAAGCCCAAGCAACACAGTTGAGACTCTGTCTCAAAAAAAAAAAAAATGAGACAAATACCTCTTGGAAAATACGTTGCAAATTATAAGTTTTGAGTCAAAGAAATTTTCCCGTCTGTAGATAAAAACATTTCATAGTTTTGCTATGTGGACTAACGAAAAAGATGATTTATATAAAGTGCCTAAAATAGTATATGGTAGTGAATTAAAAATGATAATTATTAAGATGCGAAATCTTCTTTTCTATATTGAAAAGCTGTGCTCATATTTTTTATCAGTGAATACACTGATTAAAGCAAAAGGGAAATTAAATTAAATTTGATCTTTCTGTGAACTTTTACTAATGATGCATAGTTATATGACATACTTTATTAAAGACATATCAATTACTATCATATCTTTTAAGACAGTTTTCTTTACATCAGTAACACTTATACATGTACAGAATTACTAATATCCCAATTAGCTTCCACATGAGCACAGATGAACGGTTGTGTACACATGTGGCCAATTTTCAGACAAAAAATGAACAACTCAACCAAACATCAGGCTGTCTCCATAATTTAACTGTTAAGAATTCTATAATCTCAGTTAGATTTTTATCTTTCCATGGAGTTTTGAAATTAAACACACATCAAAAGTTCATCTGTACTTTTTAATATTTGAATCATTTTAAGAGTTTGCAAATTAGAGGAGTTCATCTATTTGCTTTTTATGGTCACATTTGCCACAAAGACAGCAAATCCACAGAATTCCTTTCTCTATGATTCTGAAACACAAGCCTCAATAATAATTAACCTTATTTTACTGGCAACTAAATTGTCATTAAACGAGATAATGTTTTAATTAAAAAGATTAACCTGAGGTTACTGGGATAGAACTGTGCATCTCTTTTGTGCTGAATTGCTAATGATAGGGTATTTTATGAGTTCTGAATCATGCTGAATTAAGTAAAATACAAATATATTTGTTGTGTAAGTATTTCATTAGTAAATCTGACTACATTGGGTATTTACTGCACTCATTTTAAAGCACAATTTAGTATGAACTCTGTGCTACTGCAGTTTCTAAAGTAGCACTTTTTGAAAGTTTATTGCATAAGTAAGAACAAATCAAAATGATACATTTGTTACAGGAAAAACTATGAAACATTTTCCTTAAACCATAGTAGAAAAGAGTTAAGCCTGAAAATTTAAGTAACGCATTCACAATGATACTGAAATTTATTTTTAAAACATGGACCAAAATACAGATCTATTTTCTTTGAGTCTTATTATTCTTAAGTGCCTGGGCAGATGTTCCTACTAAAAATGGCTTGAGGACTGGGGATTCTTTCTCTTGGCTTTGCCTGCTAAAATATCTTTTTTCTTATTTTTAAATACTCTTTAATGGTAGTCATTAATACACACTTAAGACTTCCATCACGTTTTATATACATATATATATATAGAGAGAGAGAGAGAGAGAGAGAGAGAGAGAGAGAGAGCAAGCAGGTGTGAGGTTAAGAATGCTACCCATATATAACTAAGTCATTAAGAGTAAATAGAGAAAACAGAGCTCCACAAATATGTGTTAATTTGACAAGGAGATGTTTTGATTCCAGCTGCATCTTTTGAAATACAAGTTGACCTCTGGTAGTTTCATAGTGAGGAAAAAAATCAATAAATTTGAATTATTTCCCTCTTCCTAAAAAAACCGTGACTTTTATAAAATCACTAAGCCTTTTAGGATCTGTTTGCCCATTCTTAAAATAGAGACAATTGTGATAAAGACTAAATGAGAAGGAAAAAAAGTGAAAAGTCTCCCTGAAAACACAAAGTGCATTATTAGCACATGTGAGTTCTACAATTAATAAACAAACACTATTGTTCTGTTATGCCTATCTTTACCATTAAGCAGTATTAAATAATTAATTAAATAACGAATTATTAAATAATAATAAGTTGTCTGTGTTTGTGTCCAGTGTCTTCTGAATTACTGCTGACACGTTTCAATTTTCTCGGATGTTTCTATTTGTCCATATATTTGTCTCAGTATTGACAGAATTATGAGGCCTAGGAGTGCCCAAGTCTAAGCACCATGAGTCCATAATGGAGAAGGAATTCGAAGATGAGGTAACACATATGGCTTTTTTATGTGAATTACAAAATTCCTACTCCTCTTGAGAAATGAATTGCAAAAAATTGTCTCTTCCAGGGGGCTGATTTTATTCCCTTGGTGCAGTGCACTGAATATTTGGATGTGACTCTGTTCCCCTTGGGCAATGCACTGGACAATTGGATGTGCCTTTCACAGTATGTCACTAGATCTCCATTTTCTATTTAAATTGTCAGGTGAACTTTTATTGTTACAAGTAAATCAAACAATGGAAGAATTCATATATTTGAGAAATATTTTCAAGTTTTCTCTTAAAAAATAAAAGTGCTGGTATGCTGTATAGGCTGAAACTGTCACTCACAAAAACATGGCGAAATCTATAATTAAAGAAGTCATAAGTTCTTTTTTTGCAGTACAATAAAAATCTCTTGATGAATATGATTAATAGTTGTTAGGTTAAATTGTTATTTTCTCCTGAAGAGCACAGGGTACATGTGCTTTCTAATCTATGTTCCCAGAGAAGACCCTAAAAATAGCATTTTAAAATCACAGCATCAGTTCTGTGACCATGCCTTCATTGTGGGCCTAAAGTAAGGAGGCTGATGGAAATTTTCCTCCTTTGTCCAGCTAATGTAGTGTGCAGATTCAAAGATAGAAAACCAAATGTACTTGGAAAAAACAAAAGACAACTCACTAAAGGAATGGCTTAAAAAATGATTTCTAAATGATATCAGCATCCTCTCTGAAGAGCTAAAATGAAAAGTGAAATTATAAAGTTTTCTATGAGACATCTTTTCATGATTAAAATATAGGGGGCCTCATGAGCCTTTTTTGTGGTTGTTGTTATATAAAGATGGGGAAAATATGCATGTAAGAAGAGACCTTGAATAATTAAAGATGGCATACTGGGGAAAAACCAGCACAATCCAGATGCTTTTGTAACTGTTTTCTAGAGGTTTCACCAACACTTGAAAACATTTTTGCTGACTGCACAGTGTTTCCATATTTGCTTCATCTGATAAAAAAAAAATCCATCTATCCTAGCTACCCACAGCTATGATTCCACAGCAGTATTGCATAAAGTATGTTCTAGAGTATGCTCTGCCAAAATAGTGCTGATTTTAGTACTAATACTAATAAATTCTTTATGCTTAGTCTATTCTTTACTGGTGATTTTTTATGCTTAGTCTATTCTTTACTGAGATTCTTTATGCTCAATCTATTTCTTACTGGAGATTCTTTATGCTTAGTCTATTTTTTATAGGAGATTTATAATACACATTAACATATAGTTCATTAAGCGCTCTACAAAATCATCTGAAAGAAGCTAGATTTTTTTTAAGAACTTCCAACTTATTTAACCATGGCACGTTCCTCTGCCTCATAACACCTGTTACCAACTTGTAGGATAGACTTGGAGAAAACTTGCCTCTGCCTCAGTGCTAACGGCTATCTCTTCTCTCCCTCTTTTCAACTGGTAAGGTGAGAAAAAATAAGAATGAGCATCAGAAGGAAAGAAATATAGCGAAAGTGAAAGCTCCCACACCCCTAAATCGTCTCTACCTCTTTCTACCCAAGCACCGTGAATTGACTACTGCAAACTCCAAAATGATGTCTGATAATAGATGAGGGAAGCTTTTGTTTTTCTCCAAAGATAACTGATTGACAAACCAAGAATACTATCAATGAAGCCACTAGTGCAGAGAGAGAAGGAACAAACTAGGACTTCCACATTACTTACCTTAGGATAAGGATACTGCTTTCCTTTGGGATACAGCTCCCCAGTAAACCGAGGGATAACCATGGTTGGTACCAATGAGTTATTTATCATCAGGAAGGCAAGCCTTTCTCCATCTGGTGACCACCAGTGGGCGATGTGAGAACGCAGAAGTTCCTCTAGAATAAATGAGTGTTATTTGAGACCAACTGTAGAGATGTGGGCTCAGTGACCCACAAACATCTGTCCTTGAAATCTCTGTTGCACCTACATGTTCTAGACCCTCTGCGTTGAATTTTATTCTACTTTCCTGAGAATTCACTGTTTCTCAGTTACTCTTTTAATTCCAGGAAAAGAAGCTGAAAGAGGAAGGAAAGAATGAAGCAATGAAGTCAGAGGTTTCATGGATTGCCAGCAATGTAGATCAAGCAGATGAAAGCACTACTGGAGTAAACAGAATGAAAACAGTTACTAAAGAGTGATAAATGGTCTAAAACCACATCCACATCATCATTCATTCATATTTACATTCAATCATATTTCTATTCTCTCATCATCAAACAAAGTGGGTACCAACTAGATTCATCAAACTATTTTATGCTCTAAGCAACTTCAATAAGAAATACACCGGATATCTTTCATCTAACCTAAAATCCACTATCTACTTTTATATACCTGCTTTTTGACCCAGAAAGTTAACCCGTAGGAACTACATCAAAGGAGTCCCCATGCCCTCTGGAAACAAGAGGGCATGATCATTATGAGTTTTGGCAGGAGGTTAAAAGAAAGAGAGTAAAGTCAGGTTATTTATTTTCTTGGCTCCATCCTGCAATGTCACCTCAGGCTGGCTGTGAACTTTAAATGATGTCACTACTTCTGTCAATGCAGCCATCTCTACACAATTTTCTCCTTCTGTGTCTGGTAACAGCTCATCTCTGTGGTCATAAGGGTGGTAATAGCTTGGCTGCTACTGGTTTAGATTACAGCACTTTCCCTTGTGGTTTCCCTATACCTTCACCTTGGTAAATGTTCTCTTTGTAAATAAATACTATTCAAAGTATCATTGAAAGTGCCAATTCTTGGGACTCTGACAGATACAGTAATTAATGTCAGCAGTAGACTCAGAAAAGAAACTCTCAAAATTAGATTTTGAGATTAGGTTTGTCATATATCTTTATCTAGATAGATAGACAGAAGTATATATGAAATGTAATCATCACCTTTCCAGGTGGGAATTGGAGCATAGACAATCCATAGCAAGGGATGGAATCATGAGTGATTAATTGTCACTGGTGGTGACTTGGAATAAAATGCAGATAGAGGTAAAAGGTATTGGAAGAACAAGTGCTTGTGGCACTTAGTTGCTATAACGATGGTGATTGCAAAGATTGTGAAATATAGTTCACACGGGTCTTCTGATACCCCAATGACATTACACAGAAAAAGGAGAAATGGAAACCAGGATTGTAAAATTAGGAATGCACATACAGAACAAAAGGTCATCACGACATCTTTGGAACAGTCTCTCTCTTCTGTAGTTGCAGGGAAGATATGGCTGCAGTCCAAGAGAACATAGTAATGGTTGTGGAGCTGCAATACAAATTAGGGGCTCAATTCCATTTTTGCTTTTAAGCTAAGATAAAGATATTGGTAAAGAAAGATTGGGACCCTGATACACAGGGTAAGAATATTTGGGTAAAGGTAGGCAGTATACTTAGGATTTCTGGACCAGTCTCATAAATAACACATTTTGAGTTTGAGTACTGCTGTATGTGGATAATTTTATGGCTGAAGATTTTGAACCTCAAAATTCCCACAAGTCTTCTCGTTGACAGAGGCAACCTCTGTCCAAGGGAATTAGACCTCCTCTGCATAAAGGTAGAGAATGGGAGACAAATTTCTGTAAAGATTTAAGAGTCTGCAATAGTAGGGGTGTTTCTAGAGACCTAGTAGTCTGGGACACACTAGAATATCACATTGAGATGTCTTTTCTAAAGTGAGAGAAAAATTGTTGGGATTATGTTTATGCAAAAGCAAAAAGGAATTGGACTCTTTGGATTTAGATGACAACAAAAACCACATTCACATGTGTTGCTCTGCTCCATCTCCCAGGCAACCTGTAAAGCTGCCAGTTCCGAGAAGAACCTGAGTGACAGGGGTCCCTGCAACAGATCTAGGCCATGATGCAACCTTCTCTACCTCCTGTACCTTGCGATCCAGCAGATCCAATGGTTATGTAAGTGTTCGTGGAAAACAGAGATGTTGTATGGAGTCTTTGGCACTCCCCATTATCATAATCACAGCAGAGGCATTACAAGCTTTAGAGAAAGACCTTTGCCTCTTGTGTTGAAAAATATCTATTTCAAAAACAGCTTTCTCCTGGGCTCTGGTAGAAACAATTGGCCTAACCATGGAATACCAAGTGACTTTGCAATGAAACGGCTTATCATGGACTGATTGTTATCTGATCCACTGACCATAAAACTGAACACATACAGCAACATTCCACTACAAAATAAAAGTGGGATTGAGCCACAAAACATATGCGACTGCCCATAGTAGTTCATACTCTGCTTCATCCCCTCTCCTCATCTCACATCTGTGCCACACAGTGTGTTTTCTAACACGATTGGCAGAGGAAGAATGAAAGCAGACCTGGTTTATGGGCAAGTCTGCATGATGAATAAAAACAAGCTGAAATCAAGTAGGTTCTGCACCATAATTTGACTCAGAAGTGGTATCAAAAGACAATAATAAACATAAACTCTCCTGCTTGCCAGAATTTTGAACAGAATACTTAGTTGTCTACTTTTTGTGGAAGGAGACCTGCCTTGAGGCATGGATCCACCCTGACTCATGCACAGTAACTAATAAATGGCCACTTGATCAGGGATTTGGGAAGAGTAGAATTAGAAAATCCATGACAAGGAGGTTTAGGAAAAGATAAGTGAATGGACTTAATAGAAAGGGTAAAAATGTGAATATATTAGTGTCCCACTTAATGTCCACCAGAGCACGTTATAGCAGAGGAGGCTGTCAATAATCAGATGGACAAGAAGACTGTCCAGTGCATGTGGGTTAGCCTCTGGCTCCCAGCATGACCTGCCAATGGTAGTGACCATCAACGAGCCCTTCATGTATTGTCATTTCCCGGGGTGACTTGGTGACTACTTGGTGGCAGATGGATGGCATGGAAACCTTTCCATCAAGAAGGGGTAGCAGTTTGTCCTCACAGCGATAGGTACATGTTCTGGGTATGAATTTGTTTGCTCTTGCTGCTTACAGTCCTGCTCGGCATGACTATTCACAGACTTACAGGAAAACTTACCCATTACCATAATAACTCACACTACATTACCTCAAACAGGAAATATTTTATGGCAAAAAGAAGGGCAATAGGCTCAGTGCATAGCCAGGAGGTATAGATCTAGGAACTAAAGGGAAGAAGTAATAGTGTTCTCTCTCACTACCATACCAATAACTCGCTGGTTACAATTTGCTTCTTGTTCTCATAATAATGAGTTGGTGAATTTAGAAGTTCATTGCTTGAAAGAGGAGTGTCTCGAACAGGAATATAGTCATAATTCTGTTCCTCTGAATTTGAAGCTGAAATTTCCCCCTAACCATTGTGGGTTCATTATAACCAAAAACACAGAAAAACAAAACAAAACAAAAAACCAGCAAAACATAGCCACTATGCTAGGTCTTGTGACCGATCTGCCAGGAATAAAATGCGTCTTTGCCATACAAAGGAGGACAAAGGGAAATATATTTGGAACTCAGGAGATTCACAAATACTTCTTTGCCCAATAGTACTGGCCAATGGAAAACTGAAATTATAGCAACCTAATTTGCTAAGGAGTAAGGTTTGCCAGGAATAAAGTTTTGATTTGATCCACTTGTTAAATAACCTGTCTAGTTGACATGCTAACAGAAAATAAAGGGAAAAGGAATGGGTAGTTGAAGAAGCAACTATGATTGCCAGTTAAGACCACATGATAAGCTCATTTCTTCTTGCTGGGGAAACTTTCTCCACAACCATTTAAGAAAAATACAAATAGTGACTACATTTATAAATTTCAGATGTATAACTGGACTGATGCCATCTTGCAGTGCAACAGTAATAGATGGGACTATGTGTTCTTCTCCTTCCAGGACATAAACTTTTAATTTGAATAATAAGAACATCCCCACGTTTTCTGACTTTGTGTTAGGTATGACCAATATGAAACCCAGGCAAATAAAATGAAAGGAGGGAGAGAGCACGTGGAATTTATTTTCTTGGCTCCCAAGCATTGAAATCATGTGAGTCTGGCTTTGTTCAACCAAAACTCACTGCTTCTATTACTGTGAAAAATCTACAGGACTGTTTTTCTTTCTAGTTTCTGTTGACTGTTGCCTCCGCTCTCCCTGTTTGAGTGTTAACAGCTAAATCATTACTAGTTATAGTTTGTAGCATGTCCCATGTTCTTGATAAGTAGCTCCTTCAAAGACAAAACCTCCTTGAATTATTCTTTTTTGAATGTGCCACTTTTCTTCCAGCTGGGATCCTGACCCTGTATTATACAAATAACAATTAAGTCGAGAAGATGACACACTGAAGAAAAAATATATATGCTAAGGGCCAATCTGAGTGTAAACTCTAAGTCCTATGAGATTTGAAGGTACAAAGAAATCCTGTTAGCTAAAGTCAACACTCTGGATTTCTGAGAAGCAGGTTCTGTCATAGGAGCTGACATATGTGAACCCAGTATTTCCCAAGAGCAAGCCTGGCCTAGAGTTGAGGGCACTGTTCAGGAGAAATAAAGTACCACCTACTCTCATGTATTTTAGAGTGATTTATGCCTAATGCTCTTCCCCACAAATTGCTAACATACCAAAATAATACATAGAAAGAGTTATGTGACTTCCTCAGATGCAAAAATAAAGCTAACTGGAATGGGAAGGAGGTAAATAAAAGAATCTTTAATATGCATTTACTTAACAGTCATCCTGGATAAGGCACAGCTTCTTTAATCGAAACTAATGGGAACATTTACTCATGGATTCAAACTTCCTATGTTAATTATATTATTCACTAAGAATTTATTTTTACAAATTGCATTCCACTCCAATTTAGCATAAGTTTGGCTGTTCATCATTTTTTATTGCTCTGATTGAGAAAATCTCACGGCAGAGCAGATGGAGTTTTCAACACATGTGGGTTTATAGCACAGATACTGAAAAACACAGCCTCAACACAAAACACTTCCAGAAAAATAAGATACGACTCTTGTGTTCAGATTAGCATGCTATTCTGAAAAGCAAGTTGATTTTTTCCATTTTTAGTTTATTAACTTAGACAGATAGGATTTCCTAAGGATGCTACTGGCAACCCTGTGGGCTGGTGGTTGATTTTTTCCCCCTTTATTTTCCACATTTCACTGCCAACTTTCTTGGAAAAAATGTTTATATTCATACCCTGCTCATGTCCTACTTACACATAGATATACTGCTGTCTTGCTTCTGGTACCACCAATTTTACTCATCAAGGTTATCAAATCCAATAGTAACTTTGGAATCCTTATCTTGTTTGACCTCTGGAGACTCAGCACTGTTGAAAACCCTGTCTTCCTCTGGCCTCCATGGCTGCAGCCCCATGGATGGCACTTAGTAAGTGTTCAATAAATATTTGTTGAGTCAGTGATGATGGAATGGATACAATTTCATGTGCCCAAGACAAGACAAAAAATAATGTGAAAGTAGGGCATTTTGCATTGTCCTCATTAAACAAAAAAGGTATAACAATTGGAATCTGCTGATAAAGATATTATTTGTCTTGTGTATTTTTTTCCCACTTCTTTATTCTTGTCATTCTTGAAGATCAATGCAAAGATCATTTCTTCTATGAAACACCTGAGATTTCTCCATAATTCTTTTCAGTATGCTGACATAAATTCTATTTGTAATTCTGTTTACCATGCTCTGAATGGCTCCTGATAGAATAGTTATTTACTCTTAATCACCTTACTACCTTGGAAATACCTGAAACATAGAAACCCTTATTCCTCCTAATATTGCTCTCGGGTAATACCTGACAGATATTTGCTCCACAGCTATTGAATTGAATTTCAAAGAACAATCCCTTAAAAAATATGAGGTTCTAAAATATATTTATAAATCATTTTGGCATATTAGTTCCATTATTCTGCATGCTTAAATAATTAAAAGCGACAGTCATTTTTTTTCCTATTTAATAGATTAAGTACTTTATGAAAATTTTCTAAGCTGTGAATTTGGTAACTAGAGACTTTACTTTTTTTAAATAAAATTTAAAAGTTTTAAAATAAAATTTTGATCTGATATCTAGTTATGTTACCATGCTAAATACAATTTATATGAGTAACACTGGATGTGCTTTGTGTAAATTATATTTAAAATAATCTTCCATTTTGAATATTTTATTATTTTTCTGAACAGTACCAATTGTTTAAAACATATTATATTTCGTATGTTTTTACTTTCCTTAGAGACTGAATAATACTAGAAATAGAAACAAAGATGCTTAAAAATGATGCTTTTAAAGACTTTTAAAGACTCAACACTAGTGACTGAGGTTGGGAGCAGCAGTGCTCTCACAGATTGGCCTGGCCCTAAAAAGATTAAGACGTGCCCTTAAAACTTGCCATAAAAACATTTAGTGTCTTTTATGTGCCTCTTTCTCTCATCTTTTTTTTTTTCATGACATTTACTGAAGGTAAATTTCAATTTAAAATAAAAGTGGAAATGTTATATGTTACTTCCTGTGTCTCCCATGCATGCTAATTTAGATTGTACTTGATTCTTATAAGTAATAAAAAGGAAATTTCCACACCAGAGTATCACGCACAGTGCTGAAGATTATGCACATTCCCTAGGTGATATCAGTGTGCTCTGGTGAGTATATTAAAGGGAAAAGAAAAGGTCTGGAGCCTGGGAGCTGTTGGTACACTGGACGAGCAAAGAGATAGTGGGGGATTTAAGGTGCATGTAGGACTCTTGAAGCATAGGCTGCGGATGGCAGGCAAAATGTTGAGGGGAAATCAAAGTCATCTGAACTGCTTAAGTCCCTCTGCCAGACCACACATTGATTTTGCTGGTAGAGTTTCTTCTCCTGGAAATACAGTGAGAATTGGAGTACATCCATGGACAGTAGGGTTCAGAGCCTTTGGCTGAGGAAACAGATCAGTGAAACCTGATAGGTTAGGCCCCCAAATGAGCGTTATCCCTTAGGGAACAATGAAAACCATGTGGCTACAAGTAGAGTAGACTAGTGATTAAGCATCAGCTTTGGACACAAAAGACAAACATTCAAATGCTGGTTCTCCCGCTCATTAGCTCTGAGGCCATCTCCATCCAACTCACTGATCCTCACTCAGTTTTGGTTTCTTATTAAGTGATTAGTTACACTGGTGCTGTGAGAGTTCCATCACATGCACACATGGAATTTCCCACCATATGTGCAACACAGAGCCCAAAGTACTGAGTTCAATCCAAATGGCAAAAACTCTAATTTTTCTATTTCCCCTTTGGAATGTGTCAGACCTACACTGCCATCACCAAATTTTTTGTTACCTGTTTGTCCTTCTCCCTCCCACAACCCCTGCAAACTGTTTACTCTCAGCCCAAATATATGTTTTTTTATATTCCAATTAAGAAAATTATCTTATTTTTCACATAATGGTCTATAAGTCTATAATTTTTCTACTTAAATTTTCTCCTTAAAAATGTAATGCCCATAACCTATATGACACTTTCCCAATAGGACAGAGGCTCAAGTCTTCTTGATCAGGGATCAAGTCAGCACGATAAGCACAGTCTACGTTGAGTATACTCCTAGTTGACTTAAAAGTTCACCTATGTTAAAGATCACATTTTGTCACCTAATGTCACATGCCAGCACACTGTGAAATGCCCACGTTCCCCCAAATCACTCCTTTCCTCCCTGAATTCTGCTGCTCCTTGTTAATGCTTGTTCAGTGTGCCTGCCACCACTATTTACTAGTGACCCAAACCAGAAGCCACAAAGTTGTTCCTGACTTCTTATCATCTACCCTGTCCGTTTAACCACTCTGACCTATACATTTTATTGCCTCATCAAGTTTAGAATCTTCCCTCCATTTTACTGCTTTAACTCTAGTTCTATTGCTCATTATCTCCTCATACAACATGGAAGCAGCCTTATAGCTGCTCATGGTTCTTTCTGCTCTTACATCCCAGCTTTACACTGCAGCCAAAACAATTTATTTACATGGAAGATCTAATCTTGTCATTCCCTTACTTGAAAAACCCCAATCGTTTCCCCATTTACTAGTAGCAAAATAACTGAAATCCCAGATCATCGTTAGAGGTCACTATTCCTTGGTTCTTACTGCCTTCCTGTCTCCAATTTTATGCCTCAATAACATCAGACAGACTGTAATTCTCTAAGTACAGGCCATGCTATTTAACCCTTCTATGTTTTCACAAGCTGTTACCTCTGCTTGGATTTTCCTTCCTAATTATTTTTCATGTGTAACATTTCTTAATTTTTCAGTCTCAACTCAGGAAAATGCTTTCAAATCCCTAGAATAAGCTAAATATCATTCCTTTGTTCTTCCATAGAATTCTGTGTTTACTGGTATTTGACTACTTACCACACTGCATTGACATGGTTTCTTCAACTGTCAGGGTTTCACACAATACTAACAACATTTTGAAGATAAAGGGCGTATCTCAGTTTCTGCACTCCTCTAGGTAAGCACTGAATAGCTTTTGCTATCTAGATTCCCAGAAGTACTCAGGTTTCCAGTGTGTTCTCTCTACCTGTTTCTTCAATTCAGTGAGCTATCCTAGGCCCCTCCAATAACTTATCTTTTTGAAACAGTAAAGTTAGAGTTAGCTTCTGTCACTTTCAGGCAAAGAGCCCTACTTACCAGTGTATTTCTTTTTTTAAAAAATACACTTTCTTAGCATAATTATTGCTGATATTTTCATAGTAGCTTTCACATTACTCTTCGAAATAGACTGTAGCCCCTAAAAACTTTTATTTGACGCTGACGTGTACATGGAAATCTACCACAGATGTAAATATACCTGTACACACATAGATACAAATCTCAGGGTTACATCTCTCCCTTAATAAAATAGCGCCACCTAGCAAACTCTTTCCCTTGAATGTAAGGTCCTCAGAGCAGAGTACATTTTTTACAGCCTGCTGTATATTAGCACTTAGGCAAGTACCCGGAATACAGTAGGACTTCAGTCATAACAGTTGAGTGAGAGAATGAATGAATGAATAAATGCTCAAAATGATTCACTTTTATTACAGTATTAAAAATACTGAGTTTAAGGTAGAAAGACTGCATTTTCAAATATTGCTCAAAATATAAAACTGGTTTTCTGGATGATTCTTAGCTTTAAAATCTGTAATCAAATAGACTAACTTACTTTAAATGTTAGCATGTTTTGCCAAGATCAGTTGCAGAATCTGACACCTAGATATTAAACTCCAACTTTGATTCTTCTCCAGTCAATCTGTACGTAGAACTCAGGTAATAATGGGTACATAATAAAAACTGGATAGAGACTTTCATTACCTGATTCACTTTTACATTCTCAGCTTTACTAAAAATTGACTCAATAGTTATTAAAAATAACTCTCCAGGTGGATTTTATTTTGCTCCCTATATAGGGGTTTATAAAATGTGACAAAATGTCTCTAATGGAAACAATGAAAATCAAGTGGCTTTCATGTATTTTTTGAGCAGTAAAAGTTTTTGTTTCTTCTTTTCCATAGAGTCAGAAAAATCTGTCATGTAATTCCAGAGCGATGTAAGGTGACCATTCACTTTCATTCATTAAGTGTCATCAAAAATAACATCCATCCAGCCTCCACATATACATATCTCTCAAATATGGAATCATATAAGTAGATGTAAATCATAGCCAGACAAACTGCAACATGCAAAGATATGAAAGCACGGAAGCAATTTTGAGAGGAAATGAGGAGAAGTCATAGCATTGCTCTGGAATGAACAAATTTTTCTTGTAGATTTTGTACAAAAACATGTCGTTTGTATTCCTTTGAAACTAAATCTGTTTGACTCACCTTCGTATAACCAGTCAGCAATCCCATTAAAAATTACTCCTTCTTTTCCAGAAGATGTCAGTCGCAATGAACTGCTCTTTATATCAGGTTGATAGTAGATATTATTTTCAAAAATATAAATCTGGATCAGGAAACATGTGAAACAAACAAAAAATACAACATGTTAGGATGCCATTTAAAACTTTAATATTACAGAATGATTTCTGAATAGCCAATTTGTATTATTTACATTCCTTCAAGTTTTTTTTTTTCATTTAATGGATATATTTGCAATGCTTTCAATGATTAATGGCTGTTTCACTCCTAATTGTATCAATATCAAGTTGTCATTTGGAAATTCCATGGCACTTGGTATTGGTGCATTCCAATCTATATGCTTTGCAACAAGATTTCATGTACTTAATAATCTCTCTCCATAGAACAAAATTGGTTTGGCTTTGGGATAACATTTTAGGTACTCAGGAGACTGATAACCAACTAGATGCCATTTTAGTAATAGCCAAGTGACTGTTTGAAAAGCTTCGATTTGGAGACTTTACTTTTATAAAAATGCATTTGGTGATCAATAAAATAATCTTTAGAGAATCTTTCTGATTCTATCCAGCTCAACTCACAAGTTCACTGATGATAGAAGCGATAATAAAATTTCTTTGAACTCTATGCACCTATCGTCTTTGGCAACTGTTTCTTAAATAGAATAACAGTAATAATAACATTGTGCCTGAGTTCAAGAAAGAGTTTTAATTTGAACACATCACAGAGTCTTCCAAAATAATATCCACAACCATAGCCCCAGCAACTGAAACAACAGAACAAATTAAACAATGTTTGTCCACATAAAAGTATGTGTCTTTGATACAGATAATTCAGGATAAAATTATTTATAATTCACTTTACAATGTCTTTAATGCCAAATGTTTGAAACTGCTGACGCCTATGGTATTATAACCTTCCACAGAATCAGTTTTCTGTGATTAGGGGCAGTAGAACATCGTCCAGAGCAGCCAAATTGGTATTTAAATCAAACATTCTGGCCGGGCGCGGTGGCTCATGCCTGTAATCCCAGCTCTCTGGGAGGCCGAGGCGGGCGGATTGTTTGAGCTCAGGAGTTTGAAACCAGCCTGAGCAAGAGCGAGACCCCATCTCTACTAAAAACAGAAAGAAATTAATTGGATAACTAAAAATATATAGAGAAATTAGCCGGGCATGGTGGCACATGCCTGTAGTCCCAGCTACTCGGGAGGCTGAGGCAGGAGGATTGCTTGAGCCCAGGAGTTTGAGGTTGCTGTGAGCTAGGCTGACGCCACAGCACTCTAGGCCAGGCAAAAGAGTGAGACTCTGTCTCAAAAAAAAATAAATAAATCAAACATTCTGCGTGAAGGTAAAGGATGGCCTAGGGCCCATGTATCCCAGCATGCTATGAATCAATACACAATAGTAGACAGAGCAAACACAAGAACTTCCAAAACAATTGCCTGAATAATTATGAGGTTCTAGACTTTAAATCTTGGTGTGCACAGTGACAAACACAATCTCAATATTCAGAAAATTTCATTGATACTTGATTTTGATTCTGGGGATTTAGCAAGCATTTATTGGTGGATGTATTTCATTAATCCTTTCACCACTACAATAGAGTCCTTTATATTATAGGTAAGAATTCCAATATCAGAATAAAAATTTTGGGAAAAAAAGTCAAAGACAAGGAAAAGAGGGCAAAACAGGGGGCTTAAAAGCATGGACTTTACAGCAAGGCAGGCTAAATTTAAAATCCCAGACCTTAATAATTTTCTTAACTTTCCTGAATCTCAGTCTCTTATGTGGATAAGATACCTTGCAGATCTGTGGTGAAGAATAAATGAGATGATAAATGTAGAATACATAACACATGTGGCTAGTACCAAAAGCAGGACTGATTGCACATAAGACAACAAGGTTCAAATCCTAAACAGTTAGAATTAGTTTTTGGCAGTCACAAATTATAAAAGAAGTGCTAGGATTATAGACGTGAGCCACTGCACCCAGCAAAATGTGTGTGGTATATATAAAACATGGAGCAATACTCACCGATAAAAAGAAACAAATCAATGTTTTTTGCACCAATTTGGATGGAACTGGAGGCCATTATCCTAAGTTAAATATCTCAAGAATGGAAAAACAAACACCATACGTACTTTCTAATAATTGGGAACTAATTGATGGCCACACATGAGCACACAAAGAGGTAAAAAAATCATTGGAAATCAAGAAGGGGGAAGAAGAGAGGTAGGGAGGGGTAAAAACCTACCTAACAGATACACAATGGGCACTATTTGGGTGATGGACACACTAACAGCCCTGACTTAAGCATTATAAAAGCTACCCCCATAACAAAAACATTTGTACACTCTTAATATTTTGAAATTTAAAAAAATAAATAAATAAAATGAAACCTCTATAACTTCAGCCAATGTGTAAATTATCTCAAACTATTGGCAAGTGGTACACATTAGGTTAGTGAAATATTCACTAGGAGTAGCAGGAGGACAGTAGCAGCATTACTGGTAATAGGAAGAGGAGGAAAAGGTGAACCAGAAGTTGCAGGAGAGGTACCAACAGATGATATTTACTGCCTTCGCTCCAGTCAGAAAGTTTTCAGGTAAGACTATGAAATAGGAAATAAGCTTATTATCAAAAGCATGTGAATGACACTTAGGCAAAAGTTTGAAAATTGTCTCTCATGTATCCTAACACTGACTGGAAGTTGGACTTGATGACTTTCACAGTCCCTGATAACTGAGAAAGAAATATTAGCTTTGTTCTAGCCCCCTAAATCATAACCTGTTCACCTTTTTCATACTACCTCCTCCTGCCTCTCACAGTGTAAGACATAGGTGCACAGAGCCTTCCTTACGTGGAAGAAGTCCCTTTACTGTACTGGACCCATCTAATAGGACTGGGAGTAATAACAGCACAGATCATCCACACTTAGGTTACTCAAGTACATGTAGTGATGCTTAGGAGTCAAGGTGCCTTCACTCAAAGTAATATGGTTCTAAATTCTCAGCTTTCCAAAGGGAACAAAGTCTAAGTCAAAATAATTAATAAAACCTCCACGACTACAGCAGATGTATAAATTATCTACCACTATTGACCAGTAATTACATTTATATTTGAAGAACAGATTGGATGACATTCAGAATCCATATGAAACTGACATCTGCCTCATGCAGAAGAACAAGCAACATGGAATCAGAATTTTAATGTCATTCCACTGAAAGCTGTAATACCAGAGAATGGCCATAAGATCTTTTTTTCCAGTGGATAGGAAATCTTGGTTGTCTTCATGAAAATACGCATTTATAATCTCCTAACCCGTTTTCAATTATCAAAGTTTTTTCTTGAATTGTATTTGTTCCAAATAATAATCACAAGCTCTTAACAACTACCTTGACAATTTGAGAGCTGCAAATATTTCCAGGTACTCTCTGGGTACTCTGATGAAATTAAACTGAATCCAAATGGCAATCATCAGGGCTGCAAGTAGGTTTAAATCACATTGAAAATATGACAAACACTGAAGTCATTTATCCTAATGTTATTGATTACACTGTCACAATATTTTCATACCATTAATCAATTCCTTCAATGAGCCACCAAAACAGCATACCAAATAAAAATGGATAGCTATTTGACCATTTAACTCTTCAATTTATAGAGAAAGCTGACTACCTAGTTTTCCAAAATCAATCATGCACCCAGAAAATAATTCCAAATTGGTAAATTCACCACAATGGAAACAGAAGAACCATTGAAATACTATGTGCTCACGTATGCCAAGTTAAGAAACATGTATTAAATGTTCTAAGAAGTTGTCATTGCTGGGCAGGAGTCCTTAAGAGCCAATTTTCAATTTGCTACCTTATCTGTTTCCTGCCACAACTACCAGCCAATGCTCCAGATGCTGGACACCCCAGTAGCCTGGATTGCTACATGAAGAGACATCAAGCAGACTCCCTCCCCACACTCAACCAACTTGTGATGAGCAAACTGCAAGAGATGAAGAATTGATAATAAAAGTCTTAAGATTTTGAGGGTGATAGTCTCACAATGTATTAATAAATTAGACTAATGTGACTGACACGACCTGTGACAATGGCTGATACAAACTTACAGCAGCAATGTCACAAACTTTTAGCCAGCTTAAACGAAAAAGAAAAAAATGTAATATAAAATGAATAAGATTGAACATTGTATCTATTTTAGCTGAAATATTACTGAAAAGCTATTCCGTTTTTTACTTAGTTGAGTGATTTTCATGACAATTTCAAATTAGAAAATGATGAATCATTCAAAAATGTCCATGTATTGCAGTGGTGTCAGAGGATCTGTAAAGTTACAGTGGAGTTGGGTTAGTATTTGGGTTGCCTTCTCCTGTGGCTTGTAAAGGATCTAAGGAAATTTCACCCCAAAATATGACTCTTTGATATAAAGAGTATTTTGAATTGAAGGCACTTAGAGATCAACAGGCCCCTGGAAGGGGCTTTCCCTCTATCTGCCAAACCACATGGACTCATCAAAAGAACAATAGACTTCCCTTCCCTTCCCTGTTATTTCACTATATTGCAGGAAAGATGATCAAGAATGCAACCAGATCTGGCCCAAATCATTTTAAAGATAGTACCTGTCTCTCAGGTTAATATAATTTACAAACAGAATCATTTTAGAAGTCAATGTTTCCTCCATCCATTCATCCTCCCTAGCAACCATTTATTGCTCTTAAACAGAATTACTACATTCCTCATCTCCCCTTCATCTCTAAAAGGAGTGTATAAAAATATCTGGATCCCATTGGGATACTGGATAATCACTCTGTGATTCTCCCTGTCTATACAGTAAATAAACCCCTTCCTCTTATTTATCTGCCTTAATTGTGACTTAACCTTCTAACGAACTTTCAGGGAAAAGGGGAAGTTTCCCCTCATCCCCATATTTGCTTTCTGGGAAAAAAAAATGTAATTAAGAAACTATCCCAGATTACACCTATTGCTGGCAGGGATGCGGTGAAAGATGTCTTTTTCTAATTTAATTGTGAAAATATAAAATGTTATGGTCATTTTGGAAGTAATATGGCAATTGAAAGCAAAATATATTCCATCTCATCAGCAATCTAAAACCTGGGACCTTGCTGTGTAGGAAAGCAAAAACAACAACAACAACAATAAACACCAACATGTAGAGATTAATGAGATACATGTTTATTTTGGCAGTCTTTATCATGGCCCAAAGAAGAGTCAAAGTGAAAACCTATCATACTTGAATGCCTGGCTAGATTACTATTCACCCACACCATGTAATAACACTAAAGATTTGAAGAGAATAAATGTGTCCTATGCAAGTTAACTTGAAAGAGCTTCATTCAAATATTGTCAAGTGACAAAAGCAAGACAAAAACACAAAAAATTAATGTGAATCTTTTTTGCACACCAGACAATGACAATACTAATACAAACTAATACCTGCAAGAATCTCAGTTACATATATACATCAGATACTATCTGTTGGTACTCAGCTCCACTCCTGCCTCTGTAGAGTTTCTTATTACCGGGACTGGTTAGAAGACTGAAATCTACATTTCCAAGACTCCCTTGCAAACTGCCTTTTCAATTTCTTTGCTAGATGGGTCTTAGTTACTTTCTGTAAAAACGAGAGAGCTGCCAGTTAGGAATTGGAAGCATCTGGCAGGAGCTGTAGCCTACCAGCTTCAGCCAGCTCTGTGGCAATGGTGACAGTTTCAGCAGTGGTGATGGGAGTGGGGGCTCCCAGTCCCTGCCTTGATAATGGCAATATGGGTTCATGGGTCCTGCATGTCACCGCTTTGGCCCCTCTAGCCTTTCCACATTGTTTGTAACGATTATCTATATTATTAATAAATCCCTTCTATCTGAAACCCATAGAGTAATTGTTGTTTTCCTGCCTGATAGGAAAATCTTACTGAAACAGTCTGTAGATGTTTGTATGGTATTAAACAGATAAGCTTGGGGAGACTATGGAAGGATCTATGCTTGACTTTTAGTATGGATGTATGTGATTAGGGTGGATATATAGTGGGAGAGAGAACTAGCAAGCAAGCAGTCAAACAGAAAAGACCGGGAAAACAGACTAGAAACTTTTTTAATTTTTGTGTTTTTGTGGTAAAAACATGAGATCTACCTTCTTGACAAAATTTTAAGTGTACTATACACTATTGTTGACCATAGGTACATTGCTGTACAGCAGATCTGCAAAGCTTATTAACCTTGCTTGACTGAAGCTGTGTTCCTGTTGATTAGTAACTCCCCATCTTCCCCTGCCCCCATCTCCTGGAAACTACCATTGCACTTTTGGATTCTATGAATTTGATTCTTTCAGATCCCACATATAAGTGGAATCATGCAGTATCTGTCTTTCTGTGGCTGGCTCATTTCACTTAGCATAATGTCTTCAAGGTCATCGCTGTTGTTGCATATTGCAGAATTTCCTTCATTTTCAAACCGTGAGTAGGGGTCCATTGGATGTGTACAGTGCATTTTCTTTATCCACTTACCAGTTGATAGACATTTAGGCTGTTTCTTCATCTTGGTTACTGTGAATAGTACACCAATGGACAAAGCAGTGCTGATATTTCTTTGAGATTCTGATTTCAAGTATGTTCAATAAATACCCAGAACTGGAACTGATAGATCATAAGATAGCTTTATTTTTAATTATTTTAGGAAGCCTCTTATTCTTTCCCACAGCACCTGCACTCTTGCATTCCCAACAGTGCACAAGGGTTTTAACTTCTCCATATCCTTCCCAACATTTGTTTTTACTTTTCTTTCCTTTTTTTTTTAATAATAGCTATCCTGACAGGTATGAGATGATATCTCATTGTGATTTTTATTTCCATTTCCCTGATAATTAGTGAGCACATTTATGCTTGTATATAAATCATATAAGTTAGTGTATTTATGAATAAAGTACCAACATTAATTTCAGCAACAATTTTAAAGAATGATGTCATACAGAAATCAGTCTGGCATGTGGGCTACATGAAGAGTAGATGTTTATTTTTTTTTTTAATTTGAAACTGATAATAATAGGAGTTTTTTGTTTATCTAGAGCATAGTTTTTCAAACTTGCCACTTCTGACATTTCAGACTGGATCATTCATTGTTGGAGAGGACTTCCCTGTGCATTGTAGGATGCTTAGCCGCATCCCTGACTTCTACACACAAGATGCCAGTAGCACCCCTCCCTTCAGTTGTGACAACAAAAAATATCTCCAGACATTTCCAAATGTCCCTTGGGGTTGGGAGAAAAATCACTCCGAGTTAAGAATTACTGATTTAGAGGTAAATAAGTTCTTTCCATGAGTATGCTCCATAAATAAAATGATTTAACTCTGTACACCTTTAAATGCCCATTTGTAATTTGTTGTCTGAAAGTGCTCTGCTAAGTGTCCCTGAGTTGCAAAGATTTTAATGTATAGTCCCTATCTTCAAGAAGATTATAATTTTATGTGAAAGACAGGTAGATAAATCTCTCAAACCAAATGAAGAAAAAGCACATATTACAGGGCTTAGCCATGAATGGCAGGGGTCGGAATAGGAGAATTGGTTCATAAATACGTTTAAGGAGATACTGAGATACTGAGTTTACATTGTGTTGTAAAGGACAAGGAGCAATTCAGTGGGATTAGGAAGATAGAGAGGAAGAATCTCTAGGCTGAGGGAATAGAATGAGCCAATGCAAAAGCTGAACAACTATAGAAATATTTGGACAATAGTTTTTTAGAGTATCGATACATCTCTATATACCTACAGTTACTCTAAAGCTTAAGTTGGTGCCAAGCCATAGGACAGCTTGAATACCAGATCAAACAGTTTAAATTTTTTTCCAGTAATTAACAAGTTTAAATTGTTCATAAACAGGTGAGTGATTTGATCAGCTTTAGAAAAATATTTGAGAAAATAATTGGTGGTAATTTCAGAATGGATGGTGGAAATGGAAGACTGCTGTCAGGAACATAATTCAAATATTCTGCCTAATAGAAATGATAATGGACAAAACGGAGTCATAGTTCCTAACATAGGCCTAAATGCTTATGTCTAAAATAGTTGTGAATTATGATGCCAATGCTTTAGTATTTCTCCCTTGAATTCTTCCAACCTTCACCCTTCAGAGTCAATCACTGCAGCTATGCAGCTATTTTTCTTTTCTTTTTTTTTTTTTCAGCCCTCTTGTATAACCGTCAAATCATATGCAGTTCTTACCTTGTGTCCTACCCTATCAGAATTGAACATTCTGGCAACCATGTCCTTGTCTCCTTTTGCTCTAGGCCCATCAGCCACACTCCAGCCTCACCAAAATCCCTGGCCCAATGATGGCTCCAAAATTCACATGGAACCTTAGGCCTTTTGTTTTGCCAGTGACAGATTTTAATTTTCAATCATGCCAGTTTATCCACTTCTTTAAGAATCACGTTACAGTAAGCTAAACATTTGTTATTTAAATGAATTTAATATAAAATTATTTTGGAAATAAATGAAAAACATAAAGATTCCATAGGGAAGTAGAACAACTATTAGGGACAGATAATATTATTTTTCAGGAAATGAGAAAATTTCATCATATGGACAATATTAAAACATATACTTGTATATATAATTATTTTTATCAGAAAAAAAGATTGTGAAATGAGAACACTTTGAATTGCATCATGCATAAAAAATGTTGCAAAACACTTAATTTTTTTAATAAATAAAAACCTTTGAAATATTGAAGGCATATTCTTTTAATGCGTCTGATTCCATTGAATATTGAGGAAAAGTTTCCTCTTCTAAGCAATATGCCGTATTTTAGTCTAGGAAAGATTTGGAGGAACTATTCTTTAAAGTCTTTAAGTATCAACTGATGAACAAACGTCCTTATTTTTATTTATATCACTTAGATTCTTTTTGTAACATGAACTAATATAAGCAAACAAAAAAACCAAGAGTATTTTGGTATTATAATTAAAATAGCCAAAATGAAAGAGAGCCAATAATAAATGTTGTCAAGGATGTGAAACAATCAGAACTCTTATGCCCTGCTAGTGGGAAGGTAAATTGGTACAATCACTTTGTAAATGCTTTTAACAATTTTTACCAAAGCAGTGCATGTGTATAACTGTTTGACTCAGCAATTCCACTCCAAGGTGAATACCTAACAGAAATGTAAAAGTGGGGGCAGGGGAGAGAGAGAGAGAAAGATTGAGATTTCTGTATTTGTATATCACAAGACATCTACAAGAATTCTCAGGCAAATAAGCAAGAAAAAAATCAAACAACCCCATTAAAAAATAGACAAAGGACATGAACAGAAACCTTTCAAAAGAAGACAGACTGATGGCCAACAAACAGAAGAAAAAACGCTCAACATCTCTACTCATCAGCGAAATGCAAATCAAAACCACAATGAGATATCACTTAACTCCAGTGAGAATGGCTTTTATCAAAAAGTCCTAAAACAACAAATGTTGGTGTGGATTCAGAGAGATAGGAACACTCATACACTGCTGGTGGAACTGCAAACTAGTACAACCTCTGTGGAAAGTAACATGGAGATACCTCAAAGAACTAAAGGTAGAACTAGCATTTGATCCAGCAATCCTTCTCCTGAGTATCTACCCAAAGGGAAAAAAGACATTCTATAAAAAGGATATCTGCACTCAAATGTTTATAGCAGCACAATTCACAATCGCAAAGATGTGGGAACAACCCAAGTGCCCATCAATACATGAGTGGATTAATAAAATGTGGTATATGTATGCCATGGAGTACTACTCGGCCATAAAAAAATGGTGAACTAATACCTCTTGTATTATCCTAGATAGAGCTGGAGCCCATTCTTCTAAGTGAAGTATCATAAGAATGGAAAAACAAACATCACATGTACTCACCGTTAAATTGGTACTAACAGATCAACACTTTTGTGCTCATAGGGAAGTAACATTCATTGGAGATCAGGCAGGTGGTGGGGGAGAAGGGGATGGATAAATTCACACAAAATTGATGTAGTACACTCTTTCTAGGGATGGGCATGCTTGTAGCTTTGACTTGGGTGGTGCAAAGGCAATTTATGTGACCAAAGTATTTGTACCCCCATAACATTCTAAATTAAAAAAAAAAAGAATTCTCACAGTAATGCTATTTATAACCACCAGTAATGATGTTACAAATCCAGATAATGATTATCCTTAGGAGGAAATGGTAACTGGTAGAGGACAGAATAGAGGTTATCTGTGGTGTAAACAATGTTCTGTTTCTGCTCTGGACCCTATGTAGATGGGAGTATTCACAAGAATTAGATCAGAATTAGATTTGTGTACTTTGCTCCATATATGCTAAAATAAACTTAAAGCAAGTAATGTTAGTATTTATAATTAATTTAAAATATTACCATAAGTATTTTCATCAATATTTTACTGAAAGCCACAATATAGCATTCGACTTTACTCTTTATAAAATTCTGTTTCCTTAATTTGCCAGTATGTAATAAATTCTGTGTGTCCATTAATATAATGCAAAGTAAAGCTATGAGCACAAGTTAAATAGTTTGATTACCTCTGACATTTTGGCCTTAAATAAATCTCTCTGTTGGTTATGAAGTACTGCTTTCAATTCTCTACAGGACCATCTCTGGGACACAGAATGACTCATTCAAATCATTCATGTCACCTTTGCATCAGTACCTGACATTCTAGAAATAGAATCACTATCAGAAAACTCTTATCCCTTGACATTTGCAATTATTCATATCAGAGAGCCCTTTCAAAGAGTTCTTATTTCTTAACACCTTCATAGCACATTATGCATTTTCAAAGAAGTGAAAAATGTCCCTTTGTCTTAAATTCATAATTCTGTAAGTTACTTCCCAGTCCGAAAGCCTGATCTTTTTCTCCATGATTATTTAGGAGACAAATGGATATTGGATAAAAGTTAGCAAAAAGATCAGGTCCAATCAATGAAATATAATAGCAGACTTTCTTTTGGTTACATCAGTCCTTAAAATGCATTTGATAGCATAAGAGAAGACTTTGTGATGAATAGATCATTCTAATAATTGAAAATATTAATAAAACATTTATGGGGCCCAAAAAATAAACTGGAAACCAGAGAAGACAGTCATCAATATTATTACTGCTAGAAAAAAAGTCCTATGTATGACTTATATGGGTGAAAGTGCTAGATTTTTTTAATTTAGTCATTTCATGTCCATTTTCTCCTCTATTCCTCTTTTGTCTCTTTTACTTTTCCTCCATCACCCCACCTTCATGCCTATTTTCTTTCTTCTAGCTCATTATCATAAATCACATATGTATAAGGCATCTCTTATATGCTAGGAACTGTGAGGAGCCTTGGGGATATAATGACAAGAAATACAAGTTCTGATGATATAATGTGACTTTCAATATACCACATACAAATAGATGTAAATATGGTGGATGAGGGATAATCAAATCAATGGATGTGGGCATTAATTTAGGGAAAAATGGTATTGCCTAACATGAGTTATTGCGTAGAACTCAAATGAAAATAAAAACAAAAGCAATATATTCAATATTGATGAAAATACATAAAGAGATTTAAGACATGAAGATATTCAATAGTCAACTAATTGACAAGTTTATCTATAAATAATAACTTTTTCTGTAGAAAAATGGGACTTTTATCACACAGACGTGGGATTTAATCCTGGCAATGCCAATTGCTCTTTGTAATATTTTGGCAATAAATTTATTTCATCTCTCTAACCTGTTTCCTCATTTGTACAAGGGTAATATTAACACTTCTCATGGTGGTCTACAGGCTTAAATAAACTAAAATCAGGCCATGGATATTGGTCAGGGTACCTGTACAAAGATGTTCATTTTTTTTTTAATTACTTGAGGCCAGTAGTAAGTAATTTGCCACAAAAGATACAATCACAATTTAGGAAGACTCAAACATTCCTATCTACTTATCCTAAAAAGAAGCATAAGCATTTGAAGCTGGTAAGTTAGTCACCATACCCCTTGTTTCTCTATATCAGCTACACAGTGTACATTGTTTTCTCTTATTTGGCCACTCCATGTCTGACTTCTCTTCCTACTTTGGAGGATCCTTGTATTATGTGAGTCTTGGTGGGAAGTAGAGCCCAACCTTCAATCATAAAGACAAAAAGCCAGATAAAACATCCTTAGGTCAGGCCACCATCCATGACTCTGAAATTTGCAGGAACAAAATTGCAGTTGAGAAATTATTCAGAAGAGCAACAGCAAACCCTCAAGCATCCAGCAAGGGTGGGGGTGAATGATGCTCACTGATGTAGCTACCAGTTATAGCATCCTAATCATATTTTCCAGAACATATTCCCATGTTCAAAAATGTCAGGCCCCTCATAGCTCCTGTTCATTCTCCAGTACTGGAATTCCAACTTTCTCATTGATTCTGAGAGTTTTCAGGTATATTTTTAATTAATTCATTTTCTGTTGAAGTAAGCCAGAGTCCATTTCTGTTGCTTACTCCCAGGAATCCTAATTAGCAGGTGACATGCAACAGTTTAACCTTCAAACCCTCCTGGGTAAGAAAGTCCTTCACTATCATTTATGTTGGGAGTAAGCTGAATTAACCACTCTTGCTTCCCAGCTGGTTGTACTGCCTCTCCTCCATCCAAAGATTAGCAAAAAATGATGCTGCAATACAATTACGCCTCTGATGTTAAAATAAAATAATTTTTGTTTTATGTTTGTATTGTAATTTTTGTATTTCAAATATGGACTCCAAAATTCTTATAAGATATTCCATGAAGAAGGGTGAGGGAGGCTGGAAGAAATTCTCATATGCTTATCAATGGGTTTGTGCCTAATACTTTTCCAGTTTATGGACATGCTGATAAGAAAACAAATTGAAAAATGCAGACAGTGGAACCAGCCTTGGTTATCTCCCATGCACATTTTCCCACAGCTTTAGACTCTTTATTCTACTTCATGCAATTTCAAGGCATCCTTGGCCACAAATGAACAAATATTAGGTTGTTGGTTTTTTTTTTTACAATACAGAAACATCCATATTTTACTATATCCATCAAAAATAATAGACACCAATAAAATAATCATAGAAAAGTAAACTTAGTAACAGAATATCTATATCCAGAATTAATTCTACCTAACATTCTTATGAACTTAAATTTAATTGAACCAGTAATGAACGGAGGATGGGAATCGTTTAAAGTCAAGCATAACCTGGAATCCAGAATAAAAAGCAGTTAGAATATCTTCCTGTGTCTCCACCCTTCATGTGAGATTTTTTACACCTGGTGATCCCTTGTGATTCAGTGAATCTGTCAGTTACAGTGAGATATAACTACATATTGCCTATGATATATATATAACTGCAATACAATATGCCCTAATAACTTTTTATTTGGGGAGTAAAAATCTATAAGAGGGTGTTTAAAGAGTAAATTCTTATTCTGAGTAATTCATGTTTGACTGTTTGCAGTAGATTATTCTCTGCTGTTCCTCCCTTTAGTTCTCATTGGGATCCTCTAATACAATGATAAAACAGAAGCTTTTTGTCAGTGCTCTCACTGACACTGTGCAATTAACAACAACAGCGAAAACAAAACAACATTGCACTACTCCATATTCCACAAAGGGG